>NC_054878.1:10872580-11227717 GCF_018320785.1 Cheilinus undulatus | reverse complement strand
ATATGAAAAATTGCAAACTTTGTAAACAAACTTAAGACTACCAGTTTAAAAAAAACATAATGATATGCAGTATCATAATTAAAAAAATATATATAGTGTATGTACCCTTGTTTTTTTCAGTTTCGGATATTATTCACCGTTTATCCTATCAGTATTAATTTTCAGCTATTTCAAATGAATTCTTAGTCTTAGTTTGAAGACAATTAAAACTCAAATATTTTAGTTGTTACTTTTAGTCAAAACAATAATTTCCCTTAAATTATTCTATTAGCCATATTGTTAGATTAACATGAATGTAAAACATTCATATTAATTTACAATCAAAACTTTAATTCCATTAGAATTCCTTTATTTCCTTTAGAATTAAAGTTTTGCGAGACATTTTCAGGGCTGTGCCTGAATGTATTCATATGGCCTAAACTGAAAGTTCTTTTTTTTTTTTTTCTTTATTCCATGACAAACACTTTTTTTGTTTGTATTCAGTTTTCCTCATGGCTTACTGCTGCAACATATTCATAAAGAGTGGAGAAAAAAAATGTTTTCAACAATTAATTGTGGAAGGTGATCATATGTGGATAAAGTACATTAAAGGGCTTAAATGGTTGTCAGATTTATAGTGTGGGCCACACAGGCAAAGTCTGTGAGGGAAACCGTCAGAGAATTGTTGCTGCTCTTCACTGCTCACCTGATAAAATACATGTGTGTTTTATGCATTTGAGCAAGAAGATTGAAGGAGGGAATTCAAGAAAAATCTAGATATTCATCTTTTTAAAACTAGATTTTCCACAAATGTGATTTATGATTCATTTCTTCATTTTTTTGCCAAGGCAGTATTTTTTTTATTAATTGTGTTTGTAAAATAAGCAGATTAGACAAAATTTAATCTGCTTATTTTACCTCCCACACTTCTCTCTATTCTTCTATCTACACACATATGCACAACAAGGTAATTATACACAAACAAAAATGGCCTGATTTGATTGGGCAAGACTTCACACAAGGCTCATTTTTGGTCCTGAGTTGTATTCAAACCTCAGCTTTGAATGAATACAATTAGGAATGAAGAGTATCCTATTTATTTCTTTTTCTAAAATGCTGTGTTTACTTTTTGTAAACCTTTTTGTAAACCTTTTGTTTACTGTATTACTGAAAAAAAAATAAAACTAATGGTAAAACAAATCCAAATCAAACAAAAACAAAGTGTTTTTGCAAAATAAAATAAAATCCAAACCAACAAACTGACAGTATGAACAGATTACAACTAAACCATTATAACAAAAGCACAAGAAGTTTCAGTTTGACATGAGACATCACAACCTAAGTGGCGAATTTCATGGAGGGACGAAGAGGAGGACAGCAAGACTTCTGTCTGTTGCTTCTTTTCTTTCTCGTACACGCTTACCATGGTAGTCATGTGTGGATAAAAAATGTTTGGCAGCCGTGAACATACCGGGGTGGCCTGCTCTAGTATCATCTGTGTGTGGTAAACTTCTAAAATAAATTATGGCTGAGTTTAAGGTCCTTTTGTGCATAATATATTTTACCTCAGAGTTAACATTTTTATCCATGAACAGGGTGGTTGATGAATATTAAGGGTGTAAAAACCTTCTGGCCTTGACTTAGTTCAGGCATACAAGTGGTTAATCCAAACAATTTGTCACATTGACATAATAGCAAAAAAGCAACACCTTTCATACTGTTTTATGCCTGTATGATTGTTTAGGTAAAAATATGTCTGCTTCAGCTTTGCTGTTGTTTCATTGCTGCGTCTTGCCCTTGTATTGATTAATCTATTAAGCAAAAGACAATGAAGGAGGCTAATTTGCATACTTTCTGACAAGATTTGGGAAATTAACCAAATTTAATTTCAGTCATGATTCAATTCCTGGAAAAAATGCAATAATAATACAGTTATTTGCATGTTTACATTATTCATAACAGTTAAAAAGAAATTTAAAAAACACTGGCTTAACTATCAGTCAATCATTCAATCTTTTTTAGTGTTGCACCAATAAAACCAAAGTTTTCATAAGACTCTTTACAAAGAGGGCATGTCTAGACTGTGCTCCCTGTTCTATTATTCATAAAGACAGAGTGTGACAAGGAAAAACTTCCATTCAATGGGCAGAAACCTGGAGAAGAACCAGACTGGTGATGAATCTGCCAAAGCTGTGTTGAAATTGAAAAATGGCAGAAAAAAAAGCTGGGAGACAGAAACAGGAGGGTGCAGAAGAGAGAGAAGAGGGAAATGGAGAAAAGGAGAAAGGAAGGTAAAAGAAGAGAGAAAAGACATTCAGAAAAGGTACTGCATGTCCTGTCAGGCTCATTTTGACCACAGGTTTTGTCATGTGTAGTGAATGGAGCCCAGTCTCCCTTCCTTTACAGCATGTGCTCTGTCTGTCCCATCAAAACAGCTCTCACTTCAATTTAAGTGAGGAGCAGAGTGAGCCACGGCTCGCACTCTGGTTAGTTTGAAAAGCCAAAGAGCCGAAGATGACAGAAAGGCAGCCATTGATTAACAGAAAAGGTAAAACAAGCTCAGTCATATAGAAGCACTGAAATGGAGCAATTCAAAATAACTTACAGAGTTTGTTACCCACTTCTGGCTGCCACTCAAGACAACACAGTGAATTCTATCTTCTGAAATTCATTTACAAACTGATACAGTTTTGATCCTTATATAAATCAAAATAATTGTCATTATGATTTTTGCCATAATCAAGCAGCCCTACTCCCAACTCATGGAGTTAATAATCAGGTATATATAGAGATTTCACAAAACACTATTTGGTTTTAATATTTATATCTAAGAATATCCATACACAGTATTATGACTTGCATCCCTCTGTTGAAGTCAACACTGATGGGTGCAAGCTACATCAGCTCACTACCCTCATTACCCCAGGACTGTCTGTCTGCAGACCACTGTTGACTCTTATGAATTCCCAGAATGCCCTGCTCCTCTTACTGACATGACTGTGTGGCATAATATTCCACATTTTGAGGGATCAAAAATCCCTTAACTAACTCCCATGAATGTGTAATGACTGTAGCAGTGGGACAGAAGCTGAAATTACATTAGCATACCACCCCCCTCATGCAGGCCTGCACCATTCGACAGGGTTGTGTATTACACGCTTGATTCTCCTTACAAGTCTAGCTCTGGGGTAAAAAGCGCCATGACAGACCTCTGGCCATTCATGGGACCAGTGGTTCACCAGCTGTTTCCAGCATAGCCATTAACATGAAATCCCCACAGAGAGAGCCCAGGCTCCACAGGGCGTCAATATGTTGGTGTTAGGTGTTGTTTGGGCTGCTGACTGTGTGGATTAAAGTGTGACCAGCCGTATGTCCCAACCACCATCAGCCCTGTCCTTCTCCCTCTGGCTTACATGAAGGCATGACTGTAATAAAATGGCTGAGTGGAGACTCTGAAGAGATGGAGGAGGGGAGGGAATGGTAGGAGGGAGTTGGTGATGGAGGAGCATAAAAATAGAAAAATGGTAAGCATGATGAATAGAATGAGGGATGATATAAGGGGAGGCTGAGTTTTCTCTAGTAGATCATCTCTGCCTCTAACCTATAAATTTATTCAACCGTTTCCCTCAGCAACTCAGTTTGTGGTGCAGTATAGTGGAGAACATTGTGTTCTATGGAGCATATCACTGGCCTGCGGGAATCAAAACAGAGCGTGATAGTGAAGATGCAAGCTCACTTTAGCTACATTAGATCATGTTTGAATGGCTAACCAACAGTGACAGGGCACAACTTAGTACATTTACATGTAGCAAAAAAAATTAGTCTGGGTAGACTTCATTTTTGGTGAGAAATTATTTATTGTACAATTTTAGAAAATAGGGAATGTGACATGTCTTTGGTGATTTTTATTAGCTGATAACTAGAACAGGAATGGACAGAAAGAGACAAAGAGTGAGCAATATGGATGGATCAGTCCTCCAGCTTTAATTTATGTATAGCCTCATTCCTTGAAATCAGTTCAACATACTTGGATGATGTGGTTGGATATGGAATACTCTTGGATGTATAGATCTCAATCCCACCCAAACTTGGCTTGGTATTCTGTGCATGTTCCCTAGTTTTCATGCCCTTTTGCTTATTTGATCTGGAAGTTAAACAGCTTAAATGCTAAGCATAGCATAAGTCATGTTATGGTCTGCCTTCAGATACCGCCATAAGCTTGGGGGGTGGCGTGCATTGCACTCGAAAGATACAAATATGCAAGTTTTATATTCTGTTGTTGAACATGCTACACGCACATAGGCTGAAAAAACATTTCATATGCATGAACAGGATCCTCTGGACATGCACTAAAACATCTGACATGTCTGACATCAGTCAGAGTGAGGGCTGTTGCTTCAAAGAAACACTGGACAACTGGAGGTTTGATGTCTTGTTTAAGAAAGCGAACCTGCACATCTCGAGCTACCAGAGCAGTTTTCAGGACCAACCAGTGGGTTGGGACCCAAAAGAGTGGTTTTCACTGAGTCGGAAATGTGTGCCTAAAAAAAAAAAATGTGACAAAAAGCCTATTATGTATGGAAGCCCTAAGTGGATATAAATTCATATGTTTTATTTACTCAATTTTGCTATGATAATGAGTTAGTTTAGATTGTTTTCTTAAAATCTTGACTTACAGTATTTATCTTGCTGTCTTGGTATAGCAGAGCTGTTAGATAAAGACAAAGGGTTAATATATAACAGTCTCTAGGAAACCACTAAGCTGTACATACTGTTAGGGGAAACAAGAATAAAACAGAATTTATGTTGGCCTCAAAGGGCTTCTGTTCTGTCCACCTAGGAACCAGACTGCAACGGTTTTTATCAAATAAATCCAGATGGTTCCAATATTTCAGAAGTGTTGGTCATTATTTCTCATTAAGGAGGCGGTGATGGGTCCTGAGTTGGGACAAGTTGAGATTCACTGCACTAGACTACCAGGGAATTTTACCAAAAGTAAAGCATAGAGACTTAAAAATGTAGAGAGCTGTAATATTGTTCATGTTTCAGCTTTTTGACTTACAACTGCTTAGCCTCTTGCTCAGTTGGCAGCAAGGCCACCAAAACTACAACCAATAGTAGCTAACTGAAGGGGAGCAAAGCATCATACAGTCCTTCTTAACAGTGCATGTAAACATGCTGACTGGTGAGTTAATAGATGTCGCAGGACCTCACACTGGCACAGAGAATTAGAGGCGGGATCTTCAGTACAGTAGCACCTAGTTCCCAGGACTGTCAGGGTGGTGTCAAATTCAGGATTTGTCTCCAAAGACTGTTCAACAACGCGCTCAAGTTTCCTCTCTGTCTTTATTTCTCTGACCTTATTGTGGCTAACTGAAGCTCAGATAAAATACTACATTTAGATTGGCAGTATTGTGAATTGTATTTTAGTTATGATTTGATGAAGCTTTTAAATGCTTTTCTAATAGCTGTAAAATCACAACCTCCTGCTAACAACAGCTGTGTCAATCCCAGTCCACAGAGCTGTGATGTCTGTTTTCTTTTTGAAGCTGTATGGGTTCAGGTGTGCCCACAGTTTGTCCGTCCTTTATGCTCTGACTAAATTTTAACACCAAGAATAAATTGTGTGTCTCCTTGCCTACTATTTTGATATTATTTAAATTGGGAGAGACTTAATAGAAGTTTCAAAATAATTTATTTGAAAAATTTTAATGAAAGAGAAATATGCATTGTCTTTGGTGTTTAGACTTCATTGTGATGACTTCATGCACTTGAAGGTTAGTGAGGCAAATGGCAGGAACAGGATAACCCCCACTGAGTCTAGACACTGGTGGTGTTGATGACAGATCAGATGAGTAGTAGGCATAAGAGAGCTGGACCAGAAAACCATTGAGGTGGCTTGGATGAGGAGACTGAGGTCTGCAGGATGAGGTGAACAAAAGACCCGTGAAGATCTGGACTAGATGCTGATTAACTGAATGGGGGGGCTGGAGTGGAGGAGAGCTGCCGCATCCACACTAAAATGACTTGCTGACTGTGAAAAAGAGAATGCCAGATTTAAAATATGAAGGGTGACATGATGATTGGTCAAAAGAGGTTGTGGCAGAATCTGATCAGCTAGTAGATAAGAGAGTAAATGGCCATAATCAGCTGATCACCGAGAAGAGAGAGACACAGAGAAAGAATGAAAGAAGGGAGAGATATATTGCCAGTATATTATATTAGCAATACTTTAAAACTGTTGATTTTTATATCCAGGGTAGAGCTAGTAAAGATTCAATATTTTACAAATTTTAATTTAAACAAATAAAACAGCATAATGATCAATGGATTATTATGTGGAGGCATTTCATTATATGCCAAAACAAGCTCAGCCACTTGTTTTTAAATATCTTCATTTTTTAACCAAATTCTACCAACTTAAGCTTTCTATAGACACTATGCAAGGATTTCTTTCTTTTTTTTTTTTTTTAAATATATTTAACTGAATAAGTTCAGGTTTTAGACGATTGATCTGTAAGTATGAGACTCTGTCTTGAACATTATTTAATTTGTTTATAAAAATTAAAATAAAGAAAATTGTAGTCACAGTAATCAATATTGATAATAGATATTTATTGTAGCATCTTAAATCAGAATAAAACTTACATTTTCAATTTTTTTTTTTTTACTCAGGAAAAATCTGGAATTCACTGAGGTGATGATTTTAGGGCTTGAGAATTTGGCTATCAACTGAAGATGCTTCATTTTATCAATATGATATCGGTATTGGCAATTATTAGCTTAAAAGTGAATTATCAGTATAAGCAGATATCAACATTTCTGCAGATATTTACAACTGAAAATTTAACTATAAAAATCTGTCTATGTCAGCTTTAAATGTTGGCCATACAAACAAGTCAGTGGAATTTTAGGCTCTGCCAGCAGACCTACATTATTCGTTTTTTTTTTTTTTTTTTTTTTAATTCATCATCATTCCTTTCTCTTCAAAGTATGTTTCGAGTACTGAAATTTGTCAATTTTTTCATCCTGAAACTTTAAATTCTGCATGTAAAGGACTGAATTTTTAGGTCTTAAATTCATTTTAAATATTGGTATAAGCTAAAATTATTTTCTAAATATTGGCATATAATATATACTGGCAAAAATCCAATATTGTGCATCCCTACTGTCAACCCTTATTGTTGGCTTTTAACAGTACGAAGTGAATAGTGACAGGAATCTGCAGTGGTAGCTCAATTTCAGACTGGATCCCTGTAAAAGCAGTTATGTTTATGCTTCATAGATAACTCTGGCTCGTCTCATGCTAGTGTTTTTGTGTCAGTAAAGTGGTGTTCAATGAAACGTGATGACTCCATTTGTACAGAGATTACACGATCAACTGGTTGATTGATCTCAGTTATGACAGGCGTGTAAGTCACCTAAATTGATCCTCTGTCCTGAATTTCAGATGAAGACTCCCTTCATGGATTCTACATGTGACCATAAAGCCCATCATCACCCAATCATCCCTGATCACTCTGAGCACCTTAATCTGGCATTAAAATCCCATGATTGCTTTTTGTCCCCTCACAATATAATACGAATAAGGCGATGACAAAACATGGCTGATGATGCTGCTTTATGCTTTGACGACCAAGCCTAACAGCCGTTCTAATCCTTTTACATTGAGACATCAAAAATTGGTGGCAGGCAGACACGCTGTCAGAAGAATGATAATAACTTGATGTTTTAGACGTTTGCGTGGGTGCATGTAACAGTGGTCTATAATCATAAAGCAGTTAGGTGGATAACAATTAAGAGGATGAGTGCAAAATCCTGCAGCACTTTTAGAGATGTAAAGTATTGGTAAAAACTGACAATGCAATATCTTTTCATTCTGCAATTCATTGTATGATTTTCTTGTACATATTAGTCCTGAGTGACTGAAGAAATGTAAATATGTAAATATGTTTATATGTTTATGACAAATGTGTTTATGTCTGTATTTTGTCCCTAAAGTTTTACACAGCAAATATTTTTGCAACATGTCCTACATGCAGCTCCATTTTTTTAAACCACTAAATTGGCTCCAGTTAATCTAAGGGAAAGCTTAGGCATCATCAACATGGTGTTGAAACATGGTCAATATACCTGGGCCTCCATCAAACAACTAAAATGTACGCACACTAAGTCTGTAAATATAATAATTTTTATCTAGTATTATAAATTAGGTATTTTGTGATGAGTTCATTGGGAATGCTCATATTGCAATAGAGATGCCATTGCAACTTATTTTTCAGGACTACATTGTCCCTTTGAGACAAGCTAAATCTGAATTCTTAGAAAGCAAATGTTCCAAGATGGATTCATGAATCTTAATTCTTAGACTTCTTTGTATGTTGCTTGGATATGTAGTATTTTTCTGCTTACTTCGGTCTCTAAAAATACAACAGATTCACTGGTCCATGTACCCTGAGGGCTATATGTTTAATATCACAAGCTGTTTAATCTTCAGCCTCATTAATTCAGCAGTATCTCTCCTAGTCAGTGCCATTTCAAGCCGTGCTATTCATGCCTCTGTGATGTTTTACCTTCACCATGAATGTTGTGGGGTATTATGTCTACATGTCTGTTTTTGTTTGTATGTGAAGCTCCTGCCGTTCCGTGTGTCTGGCTCTCTTGTGCTCCTGCATTGCTGAAACACAGTGTGGATTGACAGACAGGGTAACCAAATATCATAATGTTATGTTATCACTATGAATGCCTAAAGGCATAAAGACAACTAAGCCTATTTACTCATTGTGGTGCTGCTGTAGAAATGCTCTGTGGCAACACCACAAAACAAAAGACGATGTTAAGGAGAAGCTACTTTTTTAAGTTTGGTAGTACTAATAGCAGGGATGTAACTGTATCAAAATCTCATAGTACAATAATACCTTGGTAACAAGTCAATGATATGGCATTTATTACGGTATCAAAAAAAAAATAAAACAACAGCAAAGACTTGGAAAAAAGAGATGTCAGCATTTATTAAACAACATTTGCACTTTGAATATTAACTTAGTTTACATTATGTGCAAAAAGTGCTGTAGCTGTGTGTTAGGCTTATAATTGTATACCTTGGCTTTATATACTTTGGCTCCAGCTTGTTTACTAACCTTCACTGTGGTCTGTTGAGAGGCACCTGGCTGCAGACCTCCATGTTCGGGCGTTAAGGACTCATCTGTTGAAGACCTCTACAGTGGGGCCACTTCGGCTGTGGGGTGGGAAGTGGAGTACTAACCCTTCTTGGTCTTTCCTTAGTTTGTAGTGTGTTATTTTATATTTTGTCTCTTTACCCTAACCCTAAACCTCTTTAGATGTTTCCCTAGTTTGTGAGGTGTTAAATGAAAATATATCCTCAGGAAATTTTCAAATTTTATTCATAAAATTCTGCTGTGATGAAAAATAGCCACCTACCACAACCTCGGATGGTGAGCAGAAAATATGCTCTTGAGCAATGTACGTCAGTTCCTGCCCCATGGTCAAGGTTACCCCATTGGAGAAGTCTGCAGCCAGATCCTCTTGGATCTGTTGAGCCCTTGCTCTGTTGTGGGTAAGTGGGATGTGAACGCTCCCTTAAGTCTTTTGGCCTGGCGGATTCTGATCCCCACAGCTTCGCAATTTTTTCAGGGTGATGATTTGCAAAGTGGCTCCTCATGTTACTCATATTCTCCATCAAGTGTGGCACCTCTGTCTGGCAGTGTCTGCATATTGTTTTTTGGTTGTCTATCACCCTTTCTCATTTCCTGACACGGGGAAACCAAAATGCTTCCACATGTCAGATTCAAAAGTCAATGGAGCCTCCACAGTCTCAAAACCATTGTCACTTTGTCAGCATCTGCCGTTTTTGAGCTGTAAGATCAAGCCAGCAAATGGAACACAAAGGATGATGGGTAGGCAAGGGCTGGTGATAACTGTAGGTACCACTTCCCTTTGCTCTTCTCCACTTCTCAACACTACTTTTTGTCCTGAAGACCTACCATTTGAATCTATCACATTTACACAATGATATTGAGACATCTCTGTCACCACAAAATTAACAATACCATAACATCTCTAACCAATGGTATTGAATTTGTGAACTAAGAAAACATACAGTGTTATAATCAACCCAAAGCTGCATGGAGAAAGAGTGATGGAAGGACACCAAAAGGAAGAGAGATAAGCATGCAGTGCTGGATCAACTTTGAGATTAAGTACAGGGAGCACAAGTATCAAACAAAGCAATGATATAAAGAAAAAAAAGCTTATTTTTTGATTGTTACACAGCAGTTATGCTCTAAATACACAGGATGCAAGGTGCAGGATTTTCTTTGATTTACTGTTGAGATGCTCCCTCCTTCCTTGGCATGTATCTACTTCACACTCTGACAATGCAGACAGAGAGCATATAAAAGAGACAGCGATGTCTCCTGCTCCCCAAAACGTTTTTATTATGTTGTCTACACTCTACAGACTTATTTTCATCATCCTAGTAATAAAAACCCACACATAATGAAAAAATATACCTCTATAATATAGGTTTAGTCCTTTTTTAATTAAAGTAAACGTTTCAGTGGGAAATTTTGCATATTGTACCTTTAATTTACACCAAAGAAGCCAAATAAAATCTCTCACACTGTAAACTACAGCGGCACGTCCTTTTTTAATTCCCTCCACTCCAAACAAAAAGACAAAATTGCCCCCTGCCTGTCCTCTCCCGTCCTCCCCCCTCCCCTCCCCCTCCCTGTCCCTGTCTGTCACACAGACCTCTGTCTTTAAATTTCGGGGGAGGGTGGGCAGCATGTGTCTGACTGAGCAGGGTGTGGCTCGAGGCCTTTCTGTAGCACACAGCAGCACGGAGGTATATGCAAATTCATGCTGCAGAAACATGTAACCATGGGCTCCTGGACACACTCACACACACAGAGCAAATCATTTGCATATTAACAACATGCCCCTCAGATGCTTCCTGCACTCAGAGTGCCTCTTGGCTCAGTTTATAAGAGTAAGACCATTATTGTGCTGTATGTGGGTGTGTTAGCATGTAAATAATATACTCCCATTGGTACTTTGGCTGATCTCTGAGTGTTTGTGTGCACGTTGCTGCAGTGTGTCAGTCAGTCACAGCGTGGTCCTGCCTGTTACACAAAGGCTCCATGGGAATGGGGGGGTTGCCCTGCTTGTTGTAGTTTTCCTATCTGGAGGTTGAAGGGAAGAAGAGGGTGGGAGAGAGGAGACAGCGGAAGGGGGGAGTTTAAAATCATGGGGGTGGAGGGGATTATTAGGAAAGAGGCCAGAGTTGTTTTTATGCACTCATCTCCAGAAACGGTCAGAGACATGCTCCACTGATCTCTTTGTGCCACTCTTTGGCCCTCGCTGTGATCTGGAGTACCCGCAGTGTTGTCTCTTTAAACTCTTCAAACAAGTGTCTCTTTTTTAATCAGTGCTGCTGTTTTCAACTCTCTTTCTCTCTGTCCCCACCTGCAGCCTTTCCATCCCATGGTGAACCTGCAGTGCTCTCCAGAACTCAGGATGTTCCTGTGTGCACTTTATGCCCCAGTGTGTACAGAGTATGGGCGGATGACCCTGCCGTGTCGCCGCCTCTGTCTGCAGGCAAAGAGTGACTGCTACAAACTAATGGACATGTTTGGTGTCAGCTGGCCGCAGGAGATGGACTGCAACAGGTTGGAACAACAGCAATAATTCTCTCCCTCCTGGATTTGTTTCACCTTCTGCTACATCAGTGATTTAAGCCCCTCTTTTATAAGAGTTGTGACAGCACAGCAGCAGACCAAAGAACATGTGAAAGTCTTTATAAATCTGATGACCACAGACATGCAGATAATCAAAACATTATGATGGCAGATATTTAATACTGGCTGATAAAACATTTATCATAAACTTTTCTGCTGCTTTAGATTAATTAGTTCTGCAGATAATTACATAAATGAAGCATGAATCAGATAAAAAAAACCTCAGCAGAATTACAATGAACAGGCAATTCAGTGTTTCCCCTACCATTATATTGGAAGGGTGCCCTGCCCTCCCAACAGCACCCCCTTCCCTCCTTGAAGGTCGACTTATTTTTATTGAAGTGTATTTTCTATAAAGCGCCAGATCACAACAGAAGTCATTGAAGGATACCATCCCTATGGAGCAGGCCTATACCTTATCCTTTTTTAAGTAAACTAAATAGCCTTATGTTTTTATTTCTTGGTTTTCTACTTGTTCCTTCTGACTTCATGAGCAGAGCTGAAAAACCCACATGCTCACTGATGCACCGGAGCCCCGCCTCCTCCTCCCCATGTCAGAGCCTGGCTCTGGGATGCTTTGACTCAGTTTTATGAGAGAGAGATCTCCAGTACAGCTGATTTATCCACTAAAGTTGTGTATGAACGGATGCCCTGCTTGTTTTATGTCCGAGAGAGTTAAACAAGCGCTGAAGTTCAGCGCAAGATTGCAGCAATTGCAAATAATGCAATTTCCTATATATCACACTGAAACTGACAAACCAGTGGGAAACGTGGTTAAAATCAGCAAGAGTTGGGTACATGTCCGTACCAGCCCCCTCTTGGTCTTCTCACCATAGCAGGCAGACAGATGCATGGTCCTTCACAGGTGTGTGAGAGCAGGTGAGCCGTGAATATCTGAGGGGATCAGTTCCTATACAGACTCAATGAGCGGCACATCCGTGGGTCACCTGACCATCATTTTATCATTTTAAAATTCGTTTATCTGGGATCAATAAATTGGTGGATGGCCCCTATTGTCTTTTTATTCCTCGCATGCATGTTTCTCATAGTGCCTGATACTATTGACAATATTTATGATTGTTATTTACGCTCATAAATAAACCTCGTCCTCATGCAGATTACAACAGAAGTATTGACAAAAGATCACACAGGCACAGAGACAACAGGAGGAGACGGAGACATACAATGTGTGCATAATAACAGTGATGGGAGAGAAAATGAGTAGATAAAGTCAGTGGAGGATAATCAATCATCATTAAGAATATTTACCAAAATACATAATCTTACCTATTATAAATACAATTACAATAAATGGTTACTTAAATAATTATTTGGTTATTTATTTATTTAGCAAGAAGTTAAACCTATACTGATTCAGAATAATTCTAATATCAATAATAAATAATTGTCATACTGCATCCTGTGGTGTGGTCCTTGTCAGCGAAACATAACTGGCTTACAGATAAAATGTGCATTTAAACTAACGTTACCATTTGTAACAAGAGGACTGTACATAAAAATGAATTCACTTGAACTATACATTCAAAGGGATGAAGGAAAAGTTGAATCTGAAATACATCAATTGATGTATAATCTTTTTTTATTCAATAGAAACTATGACAGTGTTTCAAAAGCTTGTGAAAAGTTTAGATGCCATCCTTTGCCTTTATATTGCTTTGGTCATTGTTCTATTCTTGCGTTAAAAACCTGTAAATGATGACTTATCACTTTCCCTACATTTCCTGTTGTCTTTTTTGTTGATGTAAAATAACAAAAACACAACAATATTTTCAAAGATAATCTTATCTGTTTGACAACACAAAACTTGTAAAATCAAGTCGTTAAAGTACTCAGGGATAGATTAGCAATCCCAAGCAGCGTTTCAAGTCTCTGCAGGTTAGATTTGTTCTATAATTCTGCTCTTATACCAGCTGTGATCAGCAGCTGCCTGGAAGGTAGAAACATGTATTCATCAATCTCAATGATTTGAAGGAATGCTTTTGAAGCTGTTTGGCAGTGTTACAATGATTTTGTTAAAGGCTTGACAGCTGAAATAACCCTGAGCTCGTCTTCTCTCTTCTCCCAGGTTCCCAGACTGTGATGAGCCCTACCCCCGTCCTGTAGACCTGCTGTCTAGCTCAGACACAACAGAATCCCCCATCTCCGTCCAGCGAGACTACGGCTTCTGGTGTCCCAGAGAGCTCAAAATTGACCCTGAGCTGGGTTACTCCTTCATGGGTGTTCGCGACTGCTCTCCACCCTGTCCCAACATGTACTTCACACGTGAAGAGCTGATGTTTGCACGCTACTTCATTGGGGTGGTGTCCATTGTCTGCTTGTCTGCCACACTCTTCACCTTCCTCACTTTCCTTATTGACATGTCACGCTTCCGCTATCCAGAGCGTCCAATCATATTCTACGCTGTGTGCTACATGATGGTCTCCCTGGTGTTCTTTCTGGGCTTTCTGTTGGAGGATAGAGTTTCCTGCAATGCATCAATTCCTGGGAGGTTCAGAGCTTCAACTGTGACACAAGGTTCACACAATAAGGTCAGAAGGTCTTTCTGTGGCTGTGTTTTTCTTTTTACTCTCTAGATATTGGTATTGATCCTCTATCTGTTTATTCAATCTCTGTTTTAGGCCTGCACTCTTCTCTTCATGGTGCTGTATTTCTTCACACTGGCCGGCAGTGTCTGGTGGGTCATCTTGACCATCACCTGGTTCCTGGCTGCTGTTCCCAAGTGGGGCAGTGAGGCGATAGAGAAGAAGGCACTCCTTTTCCACGCCTGTGCCTGGGGCATTCCCGGTGTCCTCACAGTTACTCTTCTTGCCATGAACAAGATCGAGGGAGACAGCGTCAGCGGCGTTTGTTTCGTGGGGTTGTACAACGTCACAACCCTGCGCTGGTTCCTGCTGGCTCCATTGGGACTCGATGTAGTGGTGAGGAAATATATTACAGAAAACAAGCTTATTCAAATGTATTAAACCATCAAATTACAGACACAACATGACATTTTTTTTACTAACGAAGCTGTTATACAAGACCATCATAATAACCCATCCCTCTCTGGTTTGATCCTAGGTTGGTGTTGCGCTGCTGCTGGCTGGCATTGCAGCACTAAACCGAGTCCGCATGGAGATTCCCTTGGAGAAGGAGAACCAGGAGAAACTGGTGAAGTTCATGATCCGTATCGCTGTGTTCTCTGTGCTCTATCTGGTCCCTCTGCTGACTGTCCTGGGCTGCTACCTTTATGAGAGCAGCTATAGAACCATCTGGGAAACCACCTGGGTCCAGGAGAAGTGCAGAGATTACCACATCCCCTGTCCTTACCAGGTAAAAACATGACTGGTTAATGCTTATAGAGCTGTGCATTATTTAATTAAGCATAATATTTGCTGCTGAGGCTTGTTTTGACTAATAATTACAATGTCATATGAGACCTACAAATTGAATGCTTTATGTTAGGCACAATACAGGAAATCTTTTCCTTACAAATTACAAATACCATTTATCTTGTTATGCTACCACATCGGTAGAATCAAAGACGGGGGCATCAGATTTTTCAGGATGTCCGTCTGTCCATCTGTATACATACGCCTGGGCCATTCTTGTGACTGAAATTTTTTATGAAAGCCTGAAGGGATTTCCTTCAAACTTTGCACATATATCCACCATGACTCAAGAATTTGGAGGTCAAAGGTCAAGGTCATTAAGCCTCATGGTCAGCCCTTGCTTATAACATCTTAACCAATTACATTACCACAAAAAACGGTAATTAGATACCTCAAGAAGGCATATGGCTGGAGATTTACCTGCTCTTGACTACCCAAATGTGGATGCTGCTCTGTATCAGTTTAACAGGTCAGCTGTGCATGCCTTTGAAAAATTAACATGCAGTATACACGTGCTGGAAGAGACAGGGTAGAGGTGATGGAGTTATGACAGTCTAGCAGCCTAGAAAACTAAAGATAAACTGATAAGACAAGCCCACAATTATCCACATGTAAATGTTGTGTTAATTTCATTGCGCTATCATGCCTGTCAAACTAGATGGGAACAGATTCATTTTTAACTTTTGTTTTTTACCTATTAAGTAATGCAAATAAGATTAGTGTTTCCGTTTAGTTAGTGGCCCTGCAAACTGATGACCTTCAGCCAACTGTGTCTGTGGTTGTTTGTAGTTTTTTTATTGGACACATATCTGATGAGGGTCTTTTGACAAAGTAATTTAACTACACAAATAAGACAATCAAGAGGACTCTTTCTGTTTTTATTAACATCTGTAACCCTAACACCTATGAACACAGTCAGCTAAAAGTCACCAATTAACATGGTCACTAATTCTACCAATACACAAGGAGCATTTCATTTGTTCATGAAAGAAAAAAATGTTAAAGAAACAAACAAGTGCAGATTGTGTGTTCTGACCACCAGTCATCAGTCTGAGCTGATCTGATGTTACTTATGAATTTTTGATGTTAATTTTTGTTCTGATCTTGGAGTTAATATTACAGTAATCATGTTGAGTGTCTCCATATTTTTAGTTTACTTCCTACACCTAAGGTAGTTGAATATGACCTGAGCACTCTGGTGTGCACTTTAGAGGTGTCCTCCAGTAATACATACTGCATATAGGCAAACATAGTAAATTTACGAGAATGCTTATGACACAGCCAGACACGTGAACTTAAGGTGAGACAGCAAGTATATCTCTGGCCCATGACCACCAGGTGATAGTTCGATTTTGAAGACAGATGCTTTCTTTGTAAAAAAGGAAAAAAAAAAAAACTAGAAATGACCATCTCACACACGTAGCTGCATGTTACTGCATTTGAATTCTATTTATACTGACATTTCCTTTTTTATAACGCGTAAATATCAGTATATAGGATATTAGTATGTATGCTATTAGTGTAGCTTTTGAGTTGCCTCATAGAAACACAGTATCCCTTAATATTATCCCATATGACATCTGTTTAAGGTTTTGATAAGCTAAGTTAAGAACAGATCAGATAAGATATACTTTTTGATCCTCATAGGGGAATTCTGTCATTGCAGCAACACAAACTTTTAAGAATGTAGGAAAATACAATAAAATAGTTGAAGAAAATGTTAGGTGACATAAATAAAAATAAACAGGAGGTATATACTGTTGATATCCTTTGCAGTGAATGAAAAATTAAAGTGGCATGGGGTAAATTAAAGTGATAAAGTTAATTTGAAAAAAAAAAAAATAATTAAGATAATTGAAAGGTAAGTAATATCAGTCAGTCATGTAAACAGCAGTGGAATAACATTAAGCATGTGAATGTGATGTGAATGGTCCAGTATGGTAACAGGGATAAGAATGGGCACATCTGCACTTATTTACTGACAAACATCACCGTTTGTATATGTTGGCAAACATTTAATGCACAACTGGGATTTTAGCAAGGACACTAGAAGACGGAGCAGGAGGTAACAGCTGGGAGGAGGCAGATGTATTTACACACAGACATCAGATAGCAGGACACCCTGTGAGATGGATACTGTGTCCAGACTTGATGCTGTGCATTTTCTTAGAGTGAAAACACTCACTTTAACAGTTCTTATTTATGAGGCAATCTAGGATAACCTCCTATGCAGAGTGTCTTCAGTAGCTCTGCAGCAGCCTCCAGCATCAATGTGAATCTCACCTGATAGAGGTGTTAATAATTCAAACACCTCTCTCTCCTCTGGTCCTCATAACTACCACCTCCACCGTGAGAATGCCTTTGTACATCCGCCTTTACCTCAATTGTTCAAAGTGGATTCACCATTGAAGTGAGAGTTGCAGCCATGCTGCAGATTCTGATCTGAAGCATTAGCAGCTGCTCTTTAATTGCTCCAAAGTGTCTGTGTTTTATAACTTTTGTTAATTGCTTCATTTGCATCACAGTCATTTTGACTTTAGCTGTAATAGTCCTGATGATCTTTAGTAAAATCTCTGTGCTGCAAAGTGCACATCAATTATCATGAAATGAAAGTTGCAGAAATGCTTTTATTTTGGTGATGCAGCTGTGGGAAGTGAAGCGTTGTGGAAGATCTCTGCTCTGCTCTTAATCTGTCCCGTAAACACTGCATTGAGTAAGAGAGCAGTAGATAATCCTGTGTGTGTATGAGTGCATTTTACTCTATGTGTTTGTGTGTTGGTGTATCTGCTGCAGAGTATGGGTCAGTAGGGTCAACCTGCACAGCATCATAGTTACAACAGATCTGAAAACAAGCTGCATGTGCTGCACAGCTGAGCACTTTATTTCTATCAAACGCAAAACACAAAGATTCTACTTTCTATCCCACCCCCAACATCACTATGCTCATGAAAGAACGTACACGCAGTATGCTCTCATACTCGCTCTCAGTCCAAGCTATGTGTTGATGCACGATATTGACTTAAAGTGCCTACTATATTTATCTTAAAAGCTTTCCCTGAGGCTCAGACCTCAACGGTGCTGAACAGCTTCTCGACCCTTCATCTGCACAGCACACAAACGCAACACTCACAACCAGGCAGTGAGGTTGGTGACTGACTAAAGCCAAATGAGAGCACTTAAAACAGAAAAAGGGGCTGTTTTTCAGTCTTACAGCGAATTAAGCTTCAGAAAATGACATGCAGCTATTCGGAGTTTGTCTGTTTGGAAGCAGCAGAACTTCTGACACACAAACTCAGTAATGAGGATGTTGGCTGAAGTCACTCAGTCTCGCTTCTGTAATGTATCTGTGGATGACTGAGCCTCAGGGTCTGCCTGGCCCACTCATAATGAGGCCATCATGACTGCATCTGTGTGTGACTGCATGAGTGAGCATGTGTGTGTATGAGAGAGAAAAGAAGAAAGTGGAAGGTAGTGTGTGAGATCGTGTGTCTGTGGTTCCCAGCTGTAGAGCTGTTTCTATGGCAGAGAGCAGCAGTGGGGTGACTATGCACATCATCATGCTGCTCTGTTGTCTCCTAAACATCTGCTGGATTCAGTGACCTCACTTTGACTCACTGACCAAAGAAAACATCTCAATGAAGAGTTTAAACTTTTATCTTCTTTTTTGTGGTGTGAAATAATTTATCTTAAACATGTAAACCACTCGCATGTCCCCTTCATTGCACGGTCACTCAGTTTGTGAAGACGGCCTGATCTAGGCAGACTTACACATATGCTATACTCCTTCCATTTCTTGATGATGGATTTACTGTTTAGTAGGGATGCACGATTTTGGATTTTTGCTGATATCCGATATGCTGATATTTTAAAACTCATTTTGGCCGATAATGATACCAACACTGATATTTAATTACATTTTTTCCACTGTAATAAACACCAATTCCATCCTGTTCTATTTATTTTTAAATTTTGTTAGTCTATGTTTTTTAGAAAGTGACAAAACATTTGATTTTTACTAGAAATGAAGGATTTTTTTTTGTTTTGTTTTGTTTTGTTCAAATACAGCTATACACTAATGGAAAAACTTACAGTCATGTCTTTGGGTTTCATGTGCATTACATGCTACATGTATTTTTAACAGTACAGCCAAAGTCATCTGCATCTTCGAGGCACCAAAATAACCTGCTGACTATTATTGGCCAATACCGAAATACTGCTGATAATATCGTGCATCCCTACTGTTTAGTGCCATAGAGAGTTTTTTGTATCCATCTCCTTTCTTATACTTTTTAATAACCCTTTCTCTGAGCTACTTGGAGTGTTCTTTTGTCTTCATGGTGTAATTGTAGCCAGGAATGCTGATTAACCATTGACTAGACCTTCTGAACACAGTGGCTTTATACTAAAATCACTTGAGACACATTCACTGCTCTCAGGTGATCCCTATTTCACAAATTGCACTAGCACCAAAGGCTGGACCTCTGTTGAATTAGGCCTGCCAGTTTAAAGTGAGTGAATATTTATGCAATCACTTATTTTTATCTAACTTTATTTAATTAACATAACTTCTTAGAAATCTGTTTTGACTTTGACATTAAGGAGGGTTTTTCTTAATTTTTGTGATAAAAGCCGAATTATACTGACCATGACTGCTTTATAAAATCAGTAATATTCACCCAAGGGGGAATACTTTATAAATGGGATCCCTTGACATTAATGTTAAGAGATCATAATGGGTTTTCTTGAGTGTGTAGCACCCTAAGCAACCACCAATACCTGATGGTACACTTGTATATTTTACCAATATTTAAGGCTGACATGATTTATACTGCCAATATGTATGTTTGATACCCCTACTTTAAATATCAGAAGAAATTTTCATATCTGCCAATACAAAGCGTTTAAAGCTAATATCTACTCATATTTAGTGCAGGATAAAGCTGCAATGACATTCGTTTTAATGCTGTTGTTCCTATTAAGAAACTAAAAGCAGGTAGCAATAATACAGCAATCTGCTGTATCAGACACAGATGACCTTGTGTGTTGATGCCTGCTGCAAAGCTGTTACTGATCATATAGAGTCAACAAACACACACAAGGATCAAGGCTAGAGTCAGTGTGTGAACCTTCTAACTAGATCGTTGCTGCTGATGTTTACATGAATGAAATGCAGTATCAGCATCAGTATCACAGTATATTATGTGTTTAAGCCCTGGATCTGTTTATGGATAAACATGCATCATTTCTTCCTTCTAGTCATTTCAGCACCCAACTCTGTCATTGCAGCCCAGTAATCAGATATTTTGTTGTTTGTGTTTTGCAGGTGGAGCAGACCAGCCGTCCTGACCTGGTCTTGTTCCTGATCAAATACCTGATGATGCTGATCGTGGGGATCCCCTCAGTGTTCTGGGTGGGCAGTAAGAAGACGTGCTTCGAGTGGGCCAGTTTCTTCCACGGCAAGAAACGCAAAGAGTATGTACACAAGCTGAAAGTGTTTCATACTTCACCTGAGTTTCAAATCATTTAGATGTTAAGACCGTAGACTTTCATTCTTGTTAAATCTAGTTGTTAAGACCTAGAAAGTCCTAATGTATCTGTTGGCCTGTGACACTCAACCTGCTGCTCCTGAGCCACCTGGCTTTTTTAAGCCCTACTTTAAATACATAAAAAAATCAAATAAGTATTTTAAAAGGGAAACATTATAATCAGAAATGCTTCATTGTATGTCACACCAGTCTATTATAGCCCTCACCTGCTCTATTTGCTGGTCTGCATTTTTCATGACCCAAAAATCAAATCAATAATGTTTGATGCTAATGCTGCTATCGAGTCTCGTCAGTCCTGTATCATAATCTCAATTCAAGTCACATTCAATTCAAATAGTTGTTGGACAAACATACATCAGGTCTTGCAAGTAGGAACAAACTCCCAAGCTTTTCTGCACTGAGGATCAAATTAAATCAAAAAGTGGTACTGTTCAGCTGTCTTTAGGCTAAAAAAAGTCTAGCAATTCATCTGCTGCTGCAGCAAGTGGCATCCAGATAAAAAACTTCAACTGCTGCTGGTTTCATCCTCTTCCTCTGTTTAAATGTGATGTTTTGAAGATGTTTTGATTAGTGGCTCTCACCAAAAAGAATTTGTTTTGTCAGCGTGGCTCCTGAGTAGAGTGGGGTTGAGTACCGCTGGCCTATAAAAACTTGGTTAAATATAGCTCAGTCATGAAATATATTGCTACTTTAAAAAATGAACTTACAGAGAGACAGACCAACAAAGTGGTGTTGTATTCAGACAGAATATCCATGTCATTTCTCGTCATGATTATTAATTCATCCCTGCAGTGTGATTCTGACACATTTGACAGAAGTTAAAGATTTTGCAAGATTTCTTCTCTGCGCTCACTCCCCTCCCATCCAAACTCAGAGCATTAACCCCCTCTCCCACCGCCTGCTCCACACACTCCTCCATCCTCTTCTACCACCCCCACCACCCCACCACCTTCCCTCTCTCCCTGCCCACCCTCCTGCGTCTCTCCCTGCCCTCCCTGCCTCCACCCAACTCCTCCTTCTCCTGCTCCTCCGCTCCGTGCTCCTCCCTCCTCCACTGTAGCAGGATGGTCAACAATAGCCGACAGGTGCTGCAGGAGCCCGACTTTGCCCAGTTGCTGCTCAGGGACCCCAACACTCCCATCGTGAGGAAGTCACGGGGCACATCTACCCAGGGGACCTCCACTCACGCCTCATCTACCCACCTGGCCATGTTGGATGAACCGCCCAGTGCCAGCACAAGCCGGGCTGGCTCAGTCCGCAGCGCACGCTCCAAGATGAGCAGTTACCACGGCAGCCTGCATCGCTCCAGAGATGGCAGGTGGGTCTGCAATCTCGTCATACATCTGCAGCAGCTTTTCAGTCTTTGCTTTGTCTTTGCTCTTCTCTCTAAACATCTGTAGTGGGCCTCAAATGATGGACTGTGGTCCAAATTCAGACCCAGGTGTGTTTGGATGAGTGCATCTCAAAAAGTTCAGTTTTTTTCATGTATTTTATGGCAATCTGTTCTAAATTGCACAGCGTCTTTTGCCTGTGTGGTAGCTACATGTAATGCTGCACAGCTGATTGAATAGTTTGCTCAGAAGAGGCACTGCAAGTGAAGGCGCTGGGTGAACACAGAAAATAGAGCTAGGGCTGTCAGCGTTGATGCTGATTTGACTTATAATTGACTTTCTTTTTGTCATCTTTACACAAAGAATATTAATATATTGTGCATCCCCGTTCAGCTAAATAATACTTAGATAACTTCTGGACCATATGATCCTAAGAGGAAGTCCTGCCCTGACACACCTGTTCTTCTCTGTCCCAGGTATACCGCCTCCAGCTTCAGAGCCTTAGATGACCGGCTGCCCTACGGAAGCATGCCTCGCCTCAACGACCAATCACAGTCTAGACACTGCAGCACCAACCGCCTGGACAGCCTATCACGGCACAGCTCCACCCAGCGGCTGGAGAGCCAATCACGGCATAGCAGCGTCAGAGACCTCACCAGCACTACCCAACCAGTCCTGGGCGGCCCTGGGAATGGGATCCACCGGGTGATGGAGGAGGACGGCACCACAGCATGAACAGGAAATAAACTGATATAAATCCTGAAGATGTGACTGAATGTGTGAGGATCCACAGTGAGATGGGCTGTGGTTCATCCTCTCCTGTGGGATGAAGACCTCTGATGAGAATGCTGAGAATGGAGCTCATCCGGCCAAAGGAAGTCCTGAAGTTTGGATCCATGCCTTAAAATGTTCTCTCAGCTTAAGACGACCAACAAGCTGATCCAAAAAACTGAAAAGGATTTAGTTTACAAAGCTGTGACGAATTTTGTGGTGCTGACCATGGAATAGACAGTACTGACTGATAATAAAGCTTCATGATAGGTTCTTCTTAACCTGTCAAGCACAAGCCGTGACCAACAGAGAGAGACTGCACTGTACTGTGGTGAACCTATGCTCTACTTGTTTGTATAAAGGACTCAGAATGATGGACGCTGGACATTACAATCTTTCTTTTACTCCTCAGCTCTGCAGAAAGGGGAAGCAGGGTCAATTTTCAGCTACATTTCAAACATTTTGCTCTTCTCAAGCTTCTAACTCCTCCATGTTCTCAAATGTCTAACATACTGGTAACTTAACCAACGTTACACCCCTATTTATAGATACATTTTCACTCCAAAGCTAAAACTCATGATGAAAGGTAGCAAATCACCTGGACGTTTAGGGAATAAACGATCAGCGTCAAGCACTCTACAAACACTGTAAATGACTATGAACATTACAGAAGCCTTGTCTTTTTAAAAGCTGTTTTTATATCGAGGTACTTCTCTGTTTCAGTGTACTCATGTAAATATTTAAAAGAGGAAAATGGGAATGTGATTTGCCTGAAATAAGGGCTGAAATACTGTAAAAAAATTGCTTGAATCCAAACTCCTGCCTTACGAATGTGTGTTCAGATGGAAAGGTCTGAAAGTGACTCTTACTGGAGCCGTGCTTTCATTCAAGCATGTACAGATGTTTTTCAAAACCTTAGGAAGTTTAATTTTGTCCTGTAATTTAATTTAGCTGCAATTGACTGGCGACCAGTCCAGGGTGTACCCTGCCTCTCACCTGATGACAGCTGGGATAGGCTCCAGCCCCTCTCCCCGTGACCCGGAACAGAATAAGCAGTATAGAAAATGGATGGATGAATGGAATTTAATTGAGAAAGGGAATGTTTCAGATATTCTAGATTCATAAAGGGAAATACTGTAAGCATTTTCTGTTGTAATCTTTATGATTATGGCTTACAGCTCATGAAGACCAAAAATTCAGTATCTCTAAATATTAGAATTTACAATTGACTTATAAAAAAAAGGAACTGTACTACGAGGATGCCAACTTTCTGAAAGGAATGTTCATTTATGAGCTCAGTGCTTGGTTGGAGCTCCTTTTGCATGAAGTGTTGCATCAGTGCCACTTTGCATTATGAAGCCTAGGTTGCTTCGACAACAGTCTTCATCAGGACTCCAGACTTACAGTTGTCACCGTCCTGAACAGTCCTGAAAAACACTTTTAGTCATCCTGAAATGAAAAGCTGCTTCTTTACTTCGTGGTACTGTTTGCCTAAATGATGCCTTTGCAATGGTACACTTAAAAGAAAGAAGTATCACCAATAAAAATGCCATCAAACATCATGTGGCAGCTGTGTTACAGTACTACTGGAACGGCCATTCAGTCATCCTGTTTATCACAGGACTTGATTGAATTCAGTCACCAGATTTTTGCATATATATTAATGCATCCAATAAGTATGAATCTCAACCATTGTTTACCTAAGTTTTTTTCATTCAGCACTAGATTTGATATGATTTAGGTATTTTTCTACACAGTCAAATAACAGTGATGTAAAGATGAATGAGTCCACAACAACCCATAACAACCTTAATTCTAATTATTTAAAACATGCCGACAAAAATCTCTTTGGTCCCAGCATCATGCCCAGAGAGATTTCTGTTTGTCCAAAGATCACTGTGCATTGTCAGGACATCCTGTTACCCTGGTAACACCATGGTCGCAAACCTGTTTCTGGTGGTTTTGGCTTCACTGTGGGCAGGTGCCAAGTCCTGCTGAAAAACGACATCAGCTTCTCTGTAAAGCTACTGATGCACTCTTAAATCTACTCATAGAAAACTGTGTTAACTCGGGACTCGATTAAACAGTGTGCCATCACCTGGCTGCTATCAAAGTAACACGGGCATTATAACACCTCAGCAGTGTCACAGGCTGATTGTCTCCATACTAAGCAACCTTGATGCAATAATTCAAGCATAAGAGGCTCAGACCAAGTATTTCGAGCATAAATAATCAAACTTTTCATGTCATTACTTCCTTATTATAAATCCTTTATTTGATTGTTTTTTATGTAACATTTTAGTACTTTGAGATTGTAAATGTTTGATTTTAGTGAGCTGTAAGCCTGATCATCAGTTTAAAACTAGATAAGGACTGAAATATTAGGCTTTATGTAATGAATCTAGAATATGAGAAATTATTAGTTGCACATAGGAAGTTTTTAGATGAACCTTTAATAACATAATGACAAAAAAGAAATTCATTGCCCAATCCTGCCAAAATGAACTTGCACATAGTTGTGCTTTTAGCATTAGCAATGTACTTTTTAGCCCTAATCACACTTGCACAAAAAGTCTTTTACCCTAACTTTAATCTGACCATAACCCTGTTTGCATCCTTGAATTTCCCCTCCACAAGCCCCCCCCCCAAATGACTAACAGGCAAACTGTGGAAAAACTGCCGACAAGCAAGTCAGGAGAATTTCTGGGTAGGGTGCAACTGTTCTAGACTGGTAGCACAGCAGCTGTGTAACAGCTGTGTCACTGCTCCATTTTGATTTAGGAGTGCATCAGAAAAAAGTCAGGGCTTCCAGACTGCCTGTGTGACTGTGCCATCTCATGTTGAGAGTCTTGAGATTAAAACACTCAGCCAGAATGAACAGAAAATGAAAAAAGAGAGGCATATTTACTTTATATTGGTACAGATGTATGTCCACATCAGTAGAGTGCCTCAGGAAAGATGAACATGATGTAGTGATGCCTAAATTTTGTGCTTTTTGAAGTAAAACCCTCACACTTATGTGGAGAAACTCACCCTGTTTATACAGAAGGCTTTTATTCTGAGTTTTTCCAGACTAAAATTAGCCTATACCATGAATCAAGCCACTTGTAGAGATTTACTGAGGTGAAGCTTGTGAAGAAAGACCGCAGAGACACAGTCAGTTTGCAGCTGACATGCGCCCAGTCAGAAACAGCTGTTACCCTGTAATGTTGCATGTAAGAGAAGGGCTTTTTCATACTGGCTATTCTGCAGTTATGAACATTTCAGGGTTCAAAATGACACTAAAGGCAGCTATTTGCTCCTCTTTCTTTCTGAACACACATTATCAATTTAAATAGATGATAGCCACCTTGAATTAGTCATACTCTGAGTAGCGTGTCCTGTTTAAAACTTGTCCTTAACTTGTATAGCCTCTGTAAAATGTCTGAGCATTTCCTCTAGTGGCAACACCTGTGTAAAGATGTAAAAACTGAACTTTTTGTTTATTTGTAATAAAGATTTTTCATATGAATGGAGAGAATTAATGACCACACAGACACCCGTGGTTTGTATTTGTAACAGCCCTCCGCTTTATTGAAATACATCGGAGTCAGGTTAATATAATGAGTTGTCCACACAAGTGTGGCAGCCAGTTCCATACATTATTTTTTGTTTTGACCTTACACCTTAAATATTTTTTGTGCAAAAAAGAATCTACATCACCTGTAGTGGGTTATCCTCAGTAAAACGCCCAAACCGTTCAAAAAGGAGCAAGTAAAACAACAAACCGAAAAACAAAATGATTACATCTATAACATGCAAAACTGTACAAATTATTACAAAGCAATCCTAGAAAAAAAAAAACAAAGTGTAATATGATATGAAAGAGCAAAATAATATCGAAGGTACTGTAGATAAGACCTCACTGAAATGCAAAGGCGTTTGAATGTTTTTGAGATTTTCTTCCTCTTAAATGTTACCGCTGTGGCACCTCAGCCGTCAAAGCACAGATCAGCCTTCACCCCGAAAACATTTCATTAATTTACATCTTTAATCCTCACAACTGTCTCTCCCGCTGCGTCCACGTCTACTGTACACTACAGCCTGATCACGTGACCCTCACTCACTCCGGTCATCCATCCATCAAACACACTATCACCATCTAAAGGAAAATAATTCATTGGTTATGACATTTCCTGAGTTTCTCTTTCCCTCTCCTTAACTGGGATATCTGGGATCACTTTTTCAACTGTACAATATTGGCCAATAATAAAACACCAGGCTAAGACAGTCCCCGCCCCCTCATCGTATACATTCTACAGATAAACTCCAGCAGGAACGAGGTAAGGAGACTCACTAGCTTAAAAAGATTCAGAGGTGTTTGGAATAAAACCATGGAGTTGCACAGAAGTGCTCCGACCCTCTCCCTCTCTTCATATAAAAAGGAATACTAAAAAAATACTTGGAATGGGCTGTTCAGTGTTACTATTTAAACAAGGGAATTGGCAGGAATGATCACCAATGTTTTTGTTTTCCCTTTCAGACAAAGAAGTGAAATAAACAGGAGACTCTTCCTCTGAAAACCAGAGGAAGACAACAGGATCTGTGTCCTCCTTACAGATAAAACCACAGTGTCGATAGTATTTATGTCAGAACAGTATGTTCCCTTACAGTCTGACCCCATTCTGCCCAGACAGTGACTCCTGAACTTAAATGCTTATTGATCTGTGTGTAAACAGAGCAAAATCAACAGAGGTAACTGGTTTTTGGCCACTAATGTCTTGCTTTGCAGCCAGTACGTTTACATGAATAGTCACTGTAAAATATTGAATTTAAGTCACCCCATTAAATGACTGCAGTCTCTCTTTACTGAGTTTCTTAAAGGGAAAAACAGTTTAGACTATTCCAGGTTTTTATTTTTATTAGCAAAAGCCACAACTTAGTTTCTGTGCTGATGGGTTGCACTTTTCTTCACTTTCACCTCATGGAATTTGCATGTCTACTAGCTATGATACGCTGGTTGAATTCAGCTTAAAGCGACCGGCCTAGTCCACACATACGCAGGTATTACAGTAATCTTGTGCAGACATGCTACGTCTCAAAAAACATCTTCATCTGCATGAAAATGCAAAAACGCATTGTTGCATGCTGTAAAGAGTTCACAGTGTCAACATAAATCCGTCCCTCACCATGCAGGTTCACACAGAAATGCTCGAAACAAGAGTTTCTAAAACTCTGGAAGGAGTTTTCCAAAGGTGTGCATTCAGGTACCTCAAGAGCCTTTCACCTGTTTACAAAAGGCCCAAACTAGAGCTGCACCAATTGTAAATATCAGGGTCAATGCCAGTATCGGTATTTAAATAATATAACCAGTAGCTAACACTTACAATGACGTTCTTTTTCATTACTCTTTTTGGTGACTCTCACTATGCCATATTTTTCCCCATGTTTGACCGTGCCAACAGATCAGATATTGTCCAAAAGGTCTCATCTTCTGCCCCATTCTAATTCTTTTCTCTGAATCAGCCTTAGGTGTGCTAAATGCCAACATTAAATTGATGCTACACAACAGACACTGACATCAAATCATGCCCAAATTATTTGCAGAAGGCCAATGTCTGTCCAAATGAGCAGATACTGATGTGAAACTCAAGCATCCGTGCATTCCCAGCATAAACGAGCCCTGCCTAAATGTGGACTAGGCCACTGACAGACTGACTGAGAGTTAAACTGCCAACCTCTGCGTGTCACTTGTGACTAGCTAATTTAGGAGTCTCTAATCAAAGCAGCTCTCCAGGAGGTTTTTTTTTACATTTCCCTCAAATGCAGGATCAAACAGTGGTTGTAGAAACAGTGGTAAAAAGTGGCGCCTTCCCACCGGCCTGGTCTGCGTAGCAGCAGCAGCAGCTGCTTGCAATGATGGGAGTGAATTTTCAATCATGCCAGGTTGCATGCAAAGTTCACAGCTGCACGTGGTTATGACAGGGCATTTCTCAGCGTTTTATACTGGTGTATTGGTTGCATCAGTAGAGCAGATGCAGCTAAGGTTTTTGATTAGAAAAAAGCATTAAAAGCGTGGCTCAAAGGGTAAGTTAGGCTAAATTCATAGCTCAACTAGTACTCTTAACCGGATTACTGTCACCGGGGAAAACTGAATAATTGGTTAAAGCATGAGGAAGTGGCGAGATGCCTCCTTCAGAGAGCCGATACTAGACTGACTTCTGGTTGAGCTACCTGTCTGTATGTCAAATGGTGAAAACAGGAACAGTTTTACAGCGCAGCACATTAATTCATGTCCTTCACTTTACCTTTTGGAATAATACTACACAGTTTATTCCCAGTGGCAGATGACAATGAGGCTTCTTCTAACCTTAGCTCAGGTCAGAGCCCAGAGTGTAGGCTGTGGATCATGTGCAGAACGCCTGGATTTAGTACAGTTTCAGCTGAACATGCATGTTTACATGTACAGTAATAGTCTAATTTGGCTGATTGTAACTGCATGTAAACGAACTGACTGCAAAGTTTCCAAACTGCCAAACTAAATCCACTCTGAGGGTGCTTTAAACACCTCGCCCTTTTCATTTTGAAGACATCGGGTCACACTGAGGTTATTTAACACGCCATTCATCAAGATAAACAGAACCAAGTGCTGACTTTATGACAGCTTTTTAAGTGTTTATATTCGCATTATAAAGTTTTTTAATCAAGAGCTTAGTGGTGAACAAATTCACGAAACTTGTTCTGAATTTTCAAAGGCTGTCATGAAAAATCTCCCTCTTTTTCATTCATTTTTGGTTAAATCGAGCTCAGTGGAAGGACTCTTCGTTCAGGTACCACAGCCAGTTTAGCATCACACAGGTTCAAAGTGACTGTGCTGCTTCACCTCCGACAGTCAGAGGAGGAGGAGCAGGACAAAAGGCATCTGCTGCAGTGAAACGCTATCTCAATATGTGTGTGAATAGATATCTCTGGTGTCTTTAGAGCACGGGCAGTAGTGTGGATCCATACAGGAAAATAAAAGCAAAACCACACGATGAGTGTCACACATAAAATAGAAAACAAACAAATCTAAAACCAATTGGTAAAAAAAAGAAAAGTGGTTTAAAATGGCTTCTTTTGTGAATACAACCCCAAATCACTCAAAACAAACACAAAGGAAAATCAAACTCTCCCGTGTAGTCATCCACACTATTTTCCTTATCATATATTACTCTCTACTTTGAACCTATGTACATTTTAATGATGGAAACCTGCCAGTTTGGTTGTACTGTTCGGAGCAGTGACACATCCAAAGCTGATGGATGACACACTGAACCAATAAGGAAGAGAGTAGCGATGTGATGTTGAAACCGCAGCCTGTAGCTGTTTGCTGATCGTCAAATTAAAACATATTATAAAGTCACTGCACTTAGTATCATAAAGCAAAAGAAAAACAAAGAAAAAACTCATAACTTTTCTTTCTCTTACTTTTTTCCATCTTCTTGTTTCGAAGCACCCAAAGGAAACGACTGAAGGAAGTGAGGAGGGCTTTAAACTCCACCCGTTTGATTCAGATAACGAAGCGAACCTCCCTTTCCCTGTCTAAGAATGATAAATAAATTAAAATACTGTCCCCCTAAAGCCCAAAGGGTCCTATGTACAAGTACAAAGCATTTTCTCTCAACAGTAATCCTCTGTTTTTGTTGCATTGTGAGGCGCTTGAGTCTCTGAATGGGGCCGTGGACAGTGTCGGTGAAGCTCGATGCTTCTGCTGACAGCCGTGATGGGAGCTTTAAATTCCTATATCAGATGCCCTTACTGAAAACATAAGCACGCACACGCTTGGCAGGCACAAACAGCCTCAAACATCAGCCCCACTCTCTCTCTAACTCTCCATTCCCTCAAAGAGACGACAGACATGGTTCTCTGCTCCGTCTTGGAAGTACGATGAGACAAATTGAGGTTGTAAAATGGGACAAATGTTCCTCAGGAGGTGCAGTTCTCTGGGCAGTGATGGGGGGGCGAGGGTCAGAGAGCATGTAAGAGGCTGCAGTGGGGGGAGGGAGGGAAGGAGGGGAGGGTTTGGAGTCCTGTGCTGTCGGTTGGTAGGTGGTTGAGTGGGTGGGGTTGGTAGAGCGGCTGGCAGAGGCTCATGTGTCCCAGCCCATGCGGTCTGTGCTCTCCAGGGACAAGGACTTGGTCTTGTGTGGGGAGGCCGGGCTGGGTGGGCTGCTGAAGGTGGAGCTGTTGGAGGCTGTGGAGTGACGGGGGGAGTCCGAGTCCTGGAGGAGGAGAGGAGAGGGGAGAAGAGACAATTAGATGATGGAAGAAGCAGACCAAACTCTGTGATTGAGAGTCAGGAGAGCTGAGAGTACGCTTTTATCGATTTATAAACAAAGGCTAGAAAATATTTATATTCAAATCTTTATTTCTGTCCAGACTGGGGGAACTCTGTTTACATTTTGCATTAAGGGATGTTATGGGCATTCAGATACCAAGTGACTTCTTACAGGTTTCCATATTATGCATTAACAACACATCTTCAGTGACGCCCTGATATCTGAACTCAGTTGCCTGCCTCTTATGAACACAGTGTTTCTGTAGCTCTCTCATCATGGCTTAGTATCCCAGCATGCTTGTGCAGTGAGATTGTTGATATTAAAAATGAATGGGGTGGATTCAGATGGTTTCCCTGTTTTCTATTTTTGTTGTTGCTCCAAAGACATAAAAAGGGCAAAATGGTATCAAATGAACTGGGTTGGACCAGGATCCTTACTCCTATCCTTTGGCAAGCCAGGTCAGGTTGGGCTCAGTGGGAGTCAAAGTTGTTCTGTCAGACATGTCAGCATAACTGCCTTTTATCATAGATTTTTGAGTTTTTTTTTTGTATTTTTCTTGTTCTTTTTTCTTGATTCTTCCACTTCAAAATGACTTCCCTCAGTGCACAAACTCTAAAACGCTGTCCAGGTCCACTGGTCTGGTTTCTTGAATCAAGAAGTCTTTTAAAAACCCCTAGCATTTTTTAGTTCACATTATGTCCCTGTTTTCTTTAAAGGTATGTGAGCTGTTAAAATGTGGCATAACCAGGCTGCTCTACCATGCAAGGGGACAGTAAAATAGTGCTGGTACAGATGAATAAACTTCACTTATAAAAGCCAGCTTGTCCAAAAAAATGTTGAGTTTGAATCGGGCCTAGGCCCATGAATACAGTTGATGGGACAGGCCAGACTCTTGGTGGACACAAATAAAGCCATGCTTTCTGTTTACTTGAGGAATACTGCAGATCATGTTAAGTGATAGGGCAGTCTTTAATGCACGCATCCCAGAACACCTCCCTTTGTGAGGGAAGTGTTCTGGGAGCTGGATATCAAACTGTCTTCAGCACACACTGTGGTGCATTAAGGGTACTGTTTGTATCAGAATGCCCAAAACAGATTAAATCCCTGTATGCATCGTCTAAACGTGGAAATAACCTATTTTCTCTCTGCTTCTTAACATGCTGTATATTCACCTTTTTCTTTTTTTTTTTTTACTGTATTCACACTAAACATGGCAAAAATCGGAATTTATTCCAATGAAAATTAGAAACTCTTAAAGGAGGAAAATATTTCACAATCCTGCTTTTTTCCAATTATTGTCCAGCCCTATTTATGCAAACGGACAGACTGAACCCCCACCCCCCCTTCTCCGCCCCCACCTCGTCTTCCACTACATTCCACATCATCAGCAGATGAAGCACTCAATCGAGCAGAAATCATCAGCTGGAGAAAACAAACATGCAGGCAGCCAGATGATGATGATGAGGGGGATGGGGGGTGGTTTAACTTCATACTGTATAACACACACAGTATGATTTTTATCGCCCTTGTAGAAGGAATAAAACACCTGATTATTCACGCAGCATTCCTGACACTGCATTACTTGTAAATATATAGATAAACATACGATAGTGTTTACTGTAAACAGACGTGTCTGGTTTGTTTAGGAAAGCATGATACTATCAGCATTAATATCTGTGTTTGCAGATAAAACTTAAAAGTTTATTGTCAATATCAGCACATACAAAAGTTTGGTAGAATGTGTGCGTATGTATGTAATTACAGTATGAGGTGAGGCATAAAGTTTGTGGAGTTTTAAGCAGAACCAACAGACCCTCAGCTAAAGTTTGGTTTCTTTGTTCATCTTTGTTCATCCTTTAATCTCCAAAGTCTTCTCTATGGAATAAAGTTTATGTCTGAACTACAGATTTAAGTTTTCACACCTGAGAAGAATGTGGTTTTTGTGCCAAGCACTTTGTCAGGATTGCCCCAGTGAACCCTTCCTGTAGATATATCCGTTATTTCATTAGGGGAAATTATTTTATTTTGAAAGTATATGTGGTGCTCTATCGCTCATTGTCAGGTTTTTAAAGTGCTGTTTGTAGCTCAAAAAAGGCAGATGAGGCTGACTCTTGAAGGTATAAATACATTTTGCATTTAATATAATAAAAATTGAATAAAATAACTGTTTTTCTGAATGTCTGTTTGGAAAGAATACATCTTTCATAATTGTAGATTTAAATGTTTGTCTTGTTTAAAAAACAAACTTTATACCTTATTATATGTTTTATATATATGTTAATTGTGTTTTTCTATTTCTTCTATTGATTTTGCAATGTTCTTATTTGCTTTTAAATCTTCATTCTGCTGTGATTGTGTTCGATTTCTTATTTTTTCTTTTTATTGTGCAGCACTTTGGTAAACATGAATGTTATTTTTAAAATGTGCTGTATAAATAATGGTGATTGTATACAGGCGGACATTTACAGCCAGTATGAGGGTTGTATATATCAGCAGGAATGTTCATATCTGCCAATACAGGTAAGGTAACATCAGCTGATACTGATATAATCCAAGTAATATTGTGCATCCATGATAGGACTGTTCATCTTGGCAGTCATTTTAAACAATGGCAGAATGTTTAAAGGCCATAGCTCAAGTCAAAATAAGCCAAAAAGTGCCAAGTTGTCTCTCCATTATCATGTCATGTCTCATAGAGCCTGGAGAAATTAGAGAGCAGGCCAGTGGAAACCTGAAGAGCCAGGACCAGTATGTTTCAGCACAGTAAAGGGGAACTGGGCCTAGTGAGATTGGTCCCTGTTTGTAAGTCACTGATCATAATGCAGCAAGTAAAGAAGAAAACAACTTCTGACTAAAAACATGCGTGAGAAAAAGCATAGTCACTGTAATATCCAACATTGGGAACTCTTTTTTTGCTATAAGGACTTACTATGTGCCTACATTAATTAGTAGTGTAGATTCTGATCTCTGAATAGCTTTTACCTCAAAAAATAGAGTTTTTCTGACAAATTATAAAATATTGACAAGTATTTCACAACACTTCATTGTATTAATAAATCACACAAACTTCCCATTTTTGGAATCTAAACTAAACACATTCCGCAAAAACAAACATAGAAAATCACAAAAACATTTCTACAACCTACAGCAGCAGAGAAACAAACTATGAAGCTACAAAACAAGTACAACTGCCACTGTTTCTAGTAAACACACAAACACACCATAAAAATGTAAGCAGATGGGCAGTTGTATGTTTTCATATATGTGCTCTTTTAATCTGGCTCCATATATGACTTCTGCAGAGTTTCAGTGGAGCACTGCCCAGCTCTTTGGATGTGACGTTGTGTGTTTTAAGTGCTCTTTATTTGTTATCTGAATCACAGAATTCAGCAGAATCCACTTCAAACAAGGCTGCTGCTGAGATTGATTCCAGGTTAATTTATCTGTAACTCCAACAATGGTTGATATTATGAATATGTAGCATTTCATATCATAGATAGATCCCTCTAGGTGAGTTGTTAGAAACACGGGCAGGCTGTCAGGCAGCTGTGAAGAAGCAGACATGCTCTGTGATTGGCTGGTAGGCAGCAGTGAGAGGAAGAAAGTATGCAAAATGGCCGATCAGCAGCGTTGCACCATTTACTCAGCAACTCAACATGACAACAGGCCGGGCTGATGGTGCAGCTGATGCTCCGGTGAAAGATGTGACGAGCCATCAGATGCTGCGGACATGACGGGGCTGAAATGGTGCAGCGAGGGGCTGAGGGTCGTTTCAGTTTCAGCATCAGCATCAACACGTGACTGTGTCTTTGTGTCCCGAATACACCTCATGCTAACGTGTTTTTCTCGTCAGTACTGAAAGGACACACTGTGTTCTGCATGTGGGTGCGTGTTTTCGGTGAGTCGGTGCTCTCAGGTGTGTGTTTGGTGCAGTCATTGCAGCTGTTGACATTACCTTCATCTTACTAAGCAGGGTCCTTAAAGCCCTTTTCAGATCGGGGGTCTTCTCCGACGGTGAGACTGCCTGCCACTGCAGAGGAGAGTTCAGACTCAGCGCCCAGCCCACAGACAACATGCTGGGGTGGGGGTCAGGGAGGGCGAGGGTGGGAGGAGGCAAGGGATGGGAGGGGGGCGGAATGGAGCTGACAGTGTCCAGGCTTATGGGCTATGAGGATGGGGAGCCACAGGGAGGATGGCGGCGCTCAGCAGGAGGATGGATGGAGATAGGAGGTGTCCAAACTGCAAAAGCTGTAGTTCCTGTTTGATCCTAGTGGTTTATAGTTGATTTATAGTTGTTTACAGACTTTCAGGGTTGTGGAGTGAAAATATGCGCTGGGTTTAATCTAACCAAACACCACCACAGCCTTAGGTTTGAAACATTTACGTTAACTTTTACCAGGACACAATCACATCGAGTCTGTTTTTTCATTAACTTGAGGCAAAAGCCACTCCAAGCTAAACTGACAGCAGGGAATCATTGGAGAGGTAAAATTAAGTCTACATATTGAGCAAGAGAGCTGTGTGTCCTCTATGAAGCGCTGACATCACAAGGCGCTAACCAATCAGTTAGAGACGTGGGATGAGGTGGGAGGCCTGCACCCAGAGGCCGGGATGTTTGTGACGGATGGGATAGAGGGAGGAATTCTTCAAAGGGTAACAATGTGACTGTCTTTTTAAATATCTGATCACTTCATGTCAAACTTCTACAATGCATGGCAGAGAAACAATCAGAATGTGTTTATGGACTGCTTCATACAAAGCTGATGCTGGGTTGACATGACATTCAGATCTAAAAAGACTGATTCAAACAAAAAAGTTAGTAGGAACTGAAGTTTGCAATTAGGACAAGATTGGTAGTTTAGGCTGACAGCGCCAAACTCTCAGTCCTCTCTTACACATGCAGATCTTTTCATGTTTCTAGTCAACCGCACATGAAGCTGTATGCTCAGTTTCAATGTTTGTACTGACCTCTCTGTCGAACTGGGAGAGTGGAGCATCACCACAGTCCATGCCTCCTCCTGAGGAGAGGGAGCTCTCAGAGGGAGAGGTCATGGTCTGACGTTTGGATCCGTAGCTTCCGCCTGACAACTCTCTGCGTAGAGCGCTGCCGTTCTGGGAGGATGAGCCTGGATGGAGAGAGGAGAGGAGGAAGTGAAGGAGTAGCACCAAACATGAAGTTGCTTAAATTACTGAGACGAAGATAAAATGAAGTTTGAGTTATTCCAAGATAAATTAACTCTAAGTCAACCATACTACGGTGAAAATGTATTGATCCACCCTTTTCGTTTATTTTTATGATATATCCTCTGTAGTCAATTATTATGTAGTCAATCAAGTTATAAATTATTGGATCCTCTTCTGCAACATCAGCAAAACCAGTCATAGAAGAAATTTTTAACAAAAAGTCAACTAACTTTAAGGCAGAGCTGTCTTCTTTATGACACAAAGGTTTTAGCCTAATAACTTAGAGGTTTTTAGAAATAAACTTTGATGATTCATATTCGTCAACAGGACAAAAATATACTGCTGGGTCTCAGGTTAAGTTCACAGTTCACAGTCTCTGGTACTCACGTATTCCCAGTCCGCTGCTGGCGCTCATGGAGCGACCCGGCTCGGCCCGGTTCTTGGTGATGGAGGGGATGCTGACTGAACCGCTGAAGCCCGCGCGGCTCTCCTGAACACGGACGTTCTGGTTTAAAACACGCACAGAGCAAAAACACACGCACCACGAGACAGAGTGCAGTGCAGAGGGGACAGGAGTGAGGAGGGTGCAGCTGCAAACCTACATGCTCACAAAACTGGACGCTAATTTGGCCCATCTGTGATTGGACACTGAGGTCTGTAGAGATACGTGTGCATGCATGGTGTCCATGGAAACACAGCAGGTCAGGAGGAACAGGATGAGTAAGTCTCAGAGGATTTAAAGGTGAAGATGTTCATTTTGTGATGCAGCTAGGTCTCTCAGGTTAGTTTACTAGATTTCAATGCAACATTTTCTGCTGAAACACAGGTGTTAGCATGCTACATCTTAATTTAAGGTAAAATAGACTGGAGGGGGTGGACTGTTAATTTTACTTAAGGTTTACAAATGCATATCTCAAACAGTCAGTGGGCTTCATTCACCAAATTTCCTCAATTTTTTTTCTTAAAGCTGTGTTAGGCAGTCCAAAAAAGTGCATTATTCTATGCTATTAAGGATCAACATACATGTGCTTCTAGTCTATGAGGACATAGCAGTCTTCAATTTAAAAAACACAGGAGTGAACCATTCTGCAGACTAAGAATAGCTTAATGACTCTCCTTTTCTTTGTATCTTCTTTGGAAGAAACATAAGAAAATCTGAGAAAGATTCTGGTGAATGAGGCCCAGTCTGCTTACTTTTCTATGTAGATCATGTATGTCTTTTCACTGTGTGTCTGAGTGTGCTAATCTAGTGACACTTAAAAGATGCTGATCATGTAAATATGCTTTAGTGTGTGTGTTTGTACCATGGGAAGGTCTTTAAGGATCTGGATCCCGTCTCCTGGTCCCATGTGAGCCACATGGTTGAAATTTGTGGGGTTGGAGATCAGTTTATTCCTCATTTCTGGGTCTCGAAGCATCTCTCTGAAATCACAATCATGTATACAAAGGTGAGTCAAGGTGTTGAAATAACCTAAGAGTAACTGATAACAGTGGACAGACGGAACGAAAAGAATTAAAAGTTTATACAGTTCCATAAAACTGCACACCAGACAGAAAATTTGAGATAAAAAAGAAGAAGACACTTAGACTCAACCAACAACATGATGACAAAAACTCATAAATATCATAGGAAGGAAAGGAAAAAATAACTTATTCTGTATATGATGGTCAGAGTGACAAGGAAGAAAGAAATAGGCCGACTTTGGTGATAAACACTTGAGTAAAGAAGTCTTTGCTGCGTTGTGCAGCAGGTTAACTACCTCCTCTGCTGAAGCCGCTCCTCCTCAGGTACCCTGAAGGAAAAGCGTCTCTTGTTGTTCATGCTGCGCACCATCTGCTTCCTGCTGTTGTCTGACGTCTCCGGAACGACCAGCTCATCCCCCTCTGGAAGATCACAAACAAGCCACAGACGTGTTCAAAGACATCACGTTCAACTCAAGTGTTTCACATCTGCTCAACATAAGCAGGATGGACTCTGTACTTTAACTGAACATAGTTTGTTATGAAATCCATATTATATCAAGGATGAAATACATGAAGTAAAATATAAATACTAGAAAAAATAAAGTCATCCAAACAAAAACAGCAAGATATGCATGTGTCAAATTTAAGACTATAAGAACATAAACTTCAGACTAGTTAGGGTAATTGATCTCACTGTGACAGACTCACACACTGTGCTATGGATCAATTGCATCCTACTTGGTTTAAGTTCTTTAGGTGACGTGATTAACATTAAGTTTCCTCTTCATTTAATTTAATTTGGTTATCTTATGTATTCAAAATGTATTTGTAACTAGGAATTTCCCATGTAGTCATCTGAACTTGAAGTATCAAAGTTTTATCTTAGTATATTTGAATATGTGTATATAAACTCCAACACATTCTGACCAATTAGAGAGCATTTTCAGCAAACATCATAAATTCTGGTCAGCTTGTAAATGTCTGTGTGAGCACAGGCCAAAGCTGACTTAACTGCACGACAATGTAACAAATGTCTGGACCAGAGCAAACAAACTATTGGTGTGAAAACAACCTTAAACACTTTTTTAGATTTTAGTCATTGAAGGTTAAACAGTGGGAATTCTTACCTGCCATCTTGTTTCTAAAGTAGATAAGCCTGACTGTTTCCAGTCCCAGTAGGTTCAGAGAGCCATCAACATTCAGAGGTCGCACCTAAAGGCAAGCAGAGAAATCAATCATTATTCCAGATCAAACATCTATATTTAGATGATATATGGACTGTAAATGTTTAGTAAAGTAATGTGGCAGTGTTGCATTTTAAATAAAAAGTCAGGGTGCTATGGTGACATGGGCTAGTGGTGTTTATTCATCTTATCCACCAGGGGGAGCCAGAGATGCCTTAAATTTTCACATGTATTTGATGCTTCAGTCACATCTCATTCTCAACAATCCAATCTACAGCACTGACCTTCTTCAGAGGGATGGTCTGAATCCACTCCATAGTGTTGACATCAAACACATCCACAGCATTCTCACTGTACACCGACAGGTAGGGGGCGTTGTAGCCTAAATAACAAAGAAATGTGTGCACTTTAGTCCCTTTAAACAAAAAAAAAAATTACTTATTCTGTCACTCCTGACACTACTTCATTACTCAGAACATCACTGAATGACTAGTTAAATCTTAGAGATGCACGATTCATAGTTTATCACTCAGCTCTGAAAATTTTAAACTTGTTTCCTGTTTTATCACCATGCATATAAAGTTTTATTTCCATCACTCACAGGCAGCGTTGGGCACAGCTGGCCACATCAGCTCCTGCTGACGAGACCTGCGACCCTGCGAGTCTACGTACACCCCGATGGCACTGAAGCACAGCAGCAGCTCCTTGCTGGAGATCTCCACAGCACAGAGGGCGTCCAGGCCCTGCTGGGGGATGAAGGCAAGCGTGTGGTCCTCAGGGTGGAGCAGGCTGACGGGTGACATGTCACCATGGACACTGTGGAGGTTATCAGAAACACACAGGGGTCATTATTTCCCGAGGAATTAAATATTTCAAATACTCTGTATGCAAATACAGCTAATAAGGGGCTCTCAAACAAATAAACTAAGATAATGTCTAAGGCAGCGCAGATTTATGGTTGCATCTGAACTACTTTATATTTCTGATAGTGTAGTTTACTTTGGAGACAGAAAAAGACCATTCATGCACCATTTATGACCATTCTGCCACTTCCCTAAAGCTTTTAAAAGTAAAAGTGCAAACATGTCTATGAAAGTTGAATAATATAAAAGAGCCAAATTGATTAAAAAAACAAAAGATCTAAAACAAAATTTGAAGTGTTCATGTCTTTTTAATGTAGAAAATTTCAATGCTGATAAATGCAAAATTCATCATTTTATTCTGTCATATCAGCACTCAAATGTAGTCTCAGATTTTGTTCTCCACTAAGAACAAATAGAACTTCAAATTAGGCCTAATGCTTCTATTCCAAATTTCTTCTTGGGGAAAGTTTGTCAGATTTCTGAAGTCATCTGCAAAGTCTGAAGCTCTTTGATTGGTTTCCTGCTAAACATTTATTACAAACAAACAAAAAACAAAGAAAAAAGCCACCCTCAAAAATTACGTAGGAGTTTATACATGCTATTTTGAATACTTAGAACATCAGGCTAAAGGTGATATGAATCATTTGAGATCAAGCCCTCATTCTCTGCCCCCATCTCTGACTTCTCATTTTAGCACGAGTTTTAATGTGAATAAGACTGTGTTATAAAAGTCTGGCAAGACAGTCACCATACCAAGACACCTTTAATAACTCCTGGAACTATTTGAAATAATGCACTCAAATAAAATTCACTTTCTAAATATCAATTTAGAAATTTTTAATGTAAAAATTCAACATATAGCTGGGTCAGGCCAAAATCTTCTATCTCCATTTTTTACTTTTTTTTTTTTTTTAATCTTTTGGTAAATCAGGGCTACTGGCCACCCTATACATCTGTCAGTGGATTTTACAAATTTTAAACAAATGAAAATTGTCAAAAGATGCTGACAATGACCATTCAGTTTTTCATTTTTAGAACTGCATAGTGTTTTTTTTCTATTTCCCTGAAAAGTGGTGATTTTGCAGAGGGGAGGTCATGGCTTGAGGACGATATTTTTGGATAGGAATGATAAGCAGTGTAGTGTTCCTTTTCCTTTTTTTCTTCTCTCCTCTGTAAATTGTTTTGGACTGGTTTTCATGTTGGAAATAAACAATGGGCGAAGCTGTGTTGAAATGCCACCGGATTGTCCCGTAGTCTTGAACGCACCAAGCTGCTGCTGTGTCACCTTTAAATGACGTCACAAGACTCAGGTAGATGGCTGCCAACTCGCATGTTACTGGACTCTACAGCCGACCCACAGCCACAGATTTAGTGATTGTTTTTGAGTTAAAACCAAAACAAACAGAAACTTAAAGGAAGCTTGGGCTCACCGATCACCACAACACGGCGTACAGGTGAGCTTATCTAGATTGTATCTCCAGTCCTTGACTGCATCTTTCATTAATACACTTACTGTTAGGGCTAGTACATTTTACTTCGTTTATACCTGGGCTTAGCCTGTAACAGTACCTTTATTGCTGTTTTATTGGGGAGCTATTAATGAAAAGTTAGATTACCTGTAGCGTATGAAGCCAGACTGATATCCCACATATAGCCGCTCACTGAGCAGACCCATCCACTGAACGGGCCCCGGGGCCTGCAGCTCCCGCAGCCGACGGTGACGTGCTTTACTCTTATTCACCTAGAATGCAGCAGGACAAATTTTTACAGCAGTCCATACATGAACAAAATCATTCTATACTTGTGTTTCCTTAAAAGAAATCTATATTTTGTATTTTCTGACCTCGTAGCATATGATTTGCCTCTTCATGGCCACGCAGAGGCAGGTGAGTGAGCCGTGAGCCTGACGGACGGGACCCGAGACGATGGTCTGGCATCCTTTAGTCTCAGCCAGCTTGTAGGACTCGGTCTCACGGCCGTCCAGGGCCTGCGTGGGGAAGAGACGGACGTGGCGGTTCCTGCCAGAGATGACTGCCAGCAGCTGCTCCTGGGGTATCAGGTCTATGTGGTGCACCTTCTTGTTGTCCCCCACTCGTATTATTTCTACAAATGCAGGGAGAACCACAGAGTTGTTTATCACAGCAACTGAGAAAAAAGACTGGTCACTGGCTCATCTTACACCAATTCATACTAACTTACAGTGCAGAGCAGCCCACATTTAAAGATCTTACCATCTTTGGTGACATGGATGACAAAGAGACCTTCCTCATTGCCCAGAGCAACACGCTCATGATCTGAAGATTAGGCAAAAGGCAGCGCGACCATTTCAATGTTAAGAAGGAGACAAAAAAGGGCAGGATATGTTTGTTTGTTATTTAGAAAAAGCTTTCTATGGACCAATAATGATGTATTTGTGAGTTATGAAGACTCACCTATGATAGCAGCAGACTGTGTGGTCTTGATGAGTGGCAGGGTGCTGTCGTAAGCCTCCTTGGGGACGTAGACGAAGCGCTCCTTGAGTTTGTTCTTCTTGAGGATGCGATGGAGCTCGTTGAGGAGGCCCACCCATTTGTTCCTCTCCTGATCGCTGTCAGCCAGGATCAGGATGGAGGGTTTGTGGCTGCTGGAGGGGGAGAGCTGGGACGCCGTCACCTGAAGAAAGAGAATGAATTAGATATTCGATAATATGTCAGAATTGAGGAATTAAAGTGTTTGTGTTGTGACAAAATAGGGGACTTACTCTGAATATACAGGGGATGTCTTTGCGGCTGGCGTGGATGACATCTGAGGCCAGGACAGAACTGACTGAAAACTCTTCATCCCTGGAAAAACACACACAGGAAAGGTTAAAGGTCAGACATCAAGGACATTAAACTGCAGTGTTAAGCACATACTTCATAGAAAGTATCTGATCTGATCTTAACTTAATCTGTTAAATGTTTCAGTCATTTATCTACTTGAATTCAAAGTACACAGTATTTTTAACTCTCTCTGGTTCTCTTATGGGTAGGTTTGTCATTTCCCTTTAAACTGAGTGAGAAAAATGACTTGACAGCATTGCATTAGCCTCTGTAAACTGGTTTTGTTCGTATAATTTCCAAAATATGACTTATTTTTACTGACAAAGGAGATACTCCATGACATAAACAACCATTTAGTCAAAGCAACAACTTAAAAGTTGAGTTAATGCTCAATAAAAATAAAAAATGTAAGCATTTTTAATACATGGACCTCATCACAATTTCAGCAGTGGCTCTTCTACAACATGAGTCTGGTTCTACTTGAGGTTTCTGCCTGTTAAAGGGGGCGTTTCTTGCCACTAGTACTTCATAAAGTTGTGGGAGAACATGATTTTTAGAATACAATTTAAAAAGAAAAGATCTCACTGCTAAGACAATACAACACAGAGTCTGGTCCAGACTTACTCCGTTTGTAAAGTGGTTTTAAAAAAATATTTACTATGGATTGACACTCCACAAATAAAGATGTCTGACTGGCGCTCACTTAGAAGCATTTTTCCTACCTCATATCTATGACTTGGCTGACGACTACACTCGGCTGTGTGGCTTTTCCCTCTCCAAGTTCATAGAGAAATAGTTTGAAGTCACACACAACAGCCATCGCCCTCTGCCAGCCCTTCTTCACCCCTGTTGGTTTGGGTACCTAAACACAAAGACAAGGCTAAGTGTTATTAAACATGGACATAATAGAACTTTCATTATCTTTTTATTCATTAATGTGAAAAAGCAACATGGTATATAATCCTTTATTAAGGACATTCTATATTAATTATTGATTGTCTTTGTCAGTCTCACTCACCCTGACATGGCCTTCATATGCAGTGCCGATCCCCCGCTGAGGGTCGATACCCAGTGGGCCCTTGGTCTGGTCCTGGGGCACAGGACACACCGCGGGGGCCTTGTCCGCACACGTAACGTGGCAGGAGAAGTTACACACTGGACAAGGAGAAGACACAGAAAGTTCTCTGGGTGAAAAGCATCCAACTTTACATGGCAAATAAAAATATTACTGTGATATAGTATACATTTGAGACATTCAGTGGAGATAAACTTGTCTTCAGGTTCCTCACCTTCACATGTACAGCCTTGACGTATAAGTCCCACCATGAGGGAAGTGCACTGGTTACATTTAGTGGGCGTGGTGAATGTCTTCACCACAAACTGATGTGCTTTGGGCTGTGGATAATGAACGATTGAGCATAAGATATATAGAAAGACAATCATAATCGTGTGGTTTTTAGTCTTGACCCTACATAGATTTCTAACCTTAGGTGAGGAGCGTCCAATACTGCCGTATCCTCCTGAGCGCATGGTGGGGGTCTGGACTGAACGTGGATGGTCTATCAACTGCATAAAAGAGGAAACAAAAACATGAGTGAGACACGAGTCTGGAACCTGGTTGTGTTTTCACTAAGCAAGGTTGAAACAAAACTAACAACCCTGTAGGAAAGTTTATCTATATGAAAAAGCCAGGAGCTAGGAGAGGACATTTTTAAGTAGGCTGAGTGATGATGGTGGTGGCACAAATTGGAGCTGGCAACAAAGTTTATTGTTGAAACTTCGTCTCTATTTTTACAAATTTTCTCATTTGTAAAGCATGAGAGCAGTGCAGGGCAGTAACCACAACACATAGCAGCAGCCTTAGTAGTTTAACTACATTTTCCAGTAGCTCTGTGGTAGTGTTGCTATTCTCTAAAACAAACAGCTTTTCAGAAGCTAAGCTCTTTTATTCATTTAGTAGTGTATTTGTGTACAAACAAGCTGCAATTCCCCCACAACAAAGAGGAGCTCAGCACAGCTCTCAAACATCAACAATATTTTGTTCTAACTGGTAAACTTTGGAATACACTTTTTGCAAAGCAGTTTTAAAATCCTTGAGACTTTAAATATCAAATATCAACTGTCTCACTCTCTCTCCCTACTTAAATTTCTTTTTTCCCTTTTTTGTATTTCAGAAGATTTATCTTGCATTTGTAATGAGTTACTAGTTTACAATGTGCTCAGTGATGCATCTTGCAGTAAGTTGGAGCTTTTCTATAGTGCATGAAGATTCTGATTTATAAAAAAAAGATAGTTATTGCACTAAAACATAAAGCATGGTCCTAAATATTACTTTCATAACATAATCTAAAGATGCAATCTTCTCCTGGGAGGGGAGAGGAGCCCTGAATACAGACAGAAACTTTTCAGTGTTTACTGTACAGTCACCTTACTTCTACCATTTTTTCTGGTGTACTTTGAAGCAGCCCTGAATTGTAATTACAGTTTACTTAAGTTTAGTTTTGTACAATTTTTTAATAGAAGCTTCAACATGAAAAAGAAAGATAAAAGTGTTTCACAATTAAATTAAATTATGTTTTGGAAAATGGAAGTTAATTTGAATGTAGTATTGTAAAAACTTCAGGTTTTGAATATTTTATGCAACGTAATATAATTATTCTCTGCATTTTCCTTGATAACCAAGTAAGTAGACTCATCATACCATTTCTGTATTACCACATTATTACACATTATCACCAAATTGTGCTGCACGAATAGATAAAATACAGCACAGAAAGAGACAGAAAACTAAGAGCACTTAACAATTCCACCTCCACAATGTTAAAACATCACAAATTAAAAACTTAATTGAAACACAAACAGGATATAAACATGTTATTAAATTAAACAAAAAAAATTCAGAACAGTTACATTTCCTACAAATCAAGATAATCCGTTTGTGTCCAAATCTTATTCTTGTCTTTAGTTATTTCACTAGTATCTCTGTAATGCTGAAGGCCCCTCTCAGTGGAGCAGAATCTAGAGAAAATCTACCATCAAATGCAATACTTTAAAAAAAACATCTTCATACATTTTAGGACCCTTTCAGATCTTAAATTTGAACTTGTTACATTATCAACATTGTTATGTATGTTTTGTGCTGATACTAAGAAACGTGGCATTAACCAGTCCATTAATAAACTGCATGCAACCAATATTTACATGCACACATAAGTTGATCATATATAGTTCACATTAGCCTGAGGTGCAGCAGGACGTAATGACAGCTCAGAACATGAGTGCTCAGAAAATGGCAGATCTAGAGTTAAAAAATAATTGTGTGTGTGAATAAATCTAAATCTTAAAAAACAAAAGCATAAAAAAACTGGCCTACAACCTCTTTGGATTAATCTTCTTTTTTACTTCAAAATTTAAGATTTTATACTCTTGCATTTATGACTTTTTATTACTTTTAAAAGCCTTTATTTTGGCTTAAATGATTCAACAACTTCTAATACTTTAAGACAGATATTCTGCACCCAGGGATGGGGTTTACACCGTTAGACAGGCAAAGACAGGTAACGTGAACTAGGCAAATTAGATTTAATGAAGACTGTCTTAACTTAATTGCCATCTAAAATGTAAGACATCCAAGATGTAAAACTCAAGATTTTTTTCTGGAAGATGTTACAGGCCTACAAAAACCAGTACTACCAAACTTAGGGACAATTTCTTTCCCATGACTAAACTCCAAAAGAAAATAAGATCATGCTTCTACATCTTGCACTTTACTTTGTTCTTAAAAGTGTGTAATATTTAGTTTATAGTGTGAAATACCTAGTTTTTATTGCTATTTTAGTGTAGGTTCTTATAACTTTTACTACCAATTTATTATGTTTTATTACATGCCAAATTGTCCTGAGTTATTGTTGTATTGTTGCATTCATAATTTTGTTGTTTCTTGCAATGACAAAGACATTCATTCAATCATATAAGGATCAGCAGGAACACAGGTAGCCAAACATTTTCTAAATGTGCTTAGGTGCTAATAAAATCTTTCCAACAGGAAACCAGCTTTTTACACAAAAATATCTGTTTTTCTCCCCCAATAATAAAAAATGATCTGACCTCTATAGGCTCCATGTCACTAGCCATGGAGGGTGAACGCGAGCGGGACTTGAGGTGGGACTTGGGGTCATCTTCCCGGGATGGAGTGTTGGAGGGTGTAAAGTTATCCATGGAGTCCACCTGAGAAGAGAGGAGCAGGATGGAGGAGTGGGAGAGGACACAGACAAGTGTAAGAAGTTTAAAAGAGAGCAGAAGAAAGGAGGACGAGGAAACGAAGAGAAACCGGGTAGTGATGAGGCAGATGGACAGAGGGAGATGAGAAAAAAAAAGGAAAGCAGAGTGTTAGTTCAGCAGTACAAATCAGAAACCAAAATGAATCCATGCTTAGAGAGAGGAAAAACAGCCCAAACAGACTTTGTGGTCAGGATATGTGGTCATATCCATGGGATTCTCAAAGCTGACCACAACTTTATTGAGAACACATCACAGCCAAATGACCATGCTAACTTAAAACACAACAGTTCTCCCCATCCACCATGCATGGCCATTCACAAAGCATCTCAAAATAACAAGAAGAGACACGCACACCCAGCGGGACAACACACACAATACCCAACATCATTGAAATATGAAAAATGTAACAGAAATGCCTTTCATAGCACAAATATGAGAAAATAAGTTTTCCAGACCCTCTGCCATGCAACCAGAAAGGCCAAAAAACAAGCAAACACATTCAACATCAATGTGACGAGGACAAGAGGCATGTTTAAGAGAGGAAGCTAGATACAAAAATCACAGAGCGCAGTGATGGTGCTTACACGTCTGCCTTTGCTAGCTGGGCCAACGGATGGCGAGCGCTTCAGTGGCAGGAGAGGCAGAGAGTGGCAGAGACAGAAAGATGAGTGAATATCAGAGAAGCTGGCTAACAGAGCAGAAAACACGTTTAAACAGACTGAGGAAGAAACACTGAAATGGTGATTTAAGGCTGTTTTACACTCAACCAGTGGTTCCCAACCTTCTTTATTTATGTACGTTTACCTTTTTAATGCAACAGACAAGCTCAAGTGCTCAAGCACAAAATTATGTCTATTTAAATGGTTATAAAACTGGGTGTGCTACGATGTGCTATAAATGATACGTTTTTGTGTTTTTAAAATATTTCTCAGTAAAAAAAAATACTGCTAGTTTAAGATTCTGCAGCTCAGGCAAAGATGAGAGAGCAAAACTTTAAAACTTTGTTAAGATTTAACCAAATATTTCAATTCTCATCAGTATTTGTTTACCTTTTTTAACTGCTTCTTAGCTATCTGTATCACCTTGTAAGAGTCCCATTATGATCTCACATCACACATAAATTAAAAATACAATAGTCAAGATACTATCATCTCAATTTGTAAGTCACAAAACACATCTCAGATGTAAACATCCACTTCACACGCAGCTAAGCAGAGCAATACTTGTATCTGTCAGAGGAATTGTGTCATTGTTTTCTGGTGTTTACAGTCTGTTTTGTAGTTTTTTGTGTAGTATGACGTTCAGGAAACGTAGAGGTGAAACGATCACAACTACTGTGCTTGTAATGTTGGATGTGAGACCATTAGGGGATTGCTACAAACTGTTTATCCATTTCTCTACGTTCACTGTTACTGTTAGCGTATCACAACACTTGATCAATTACTTCAGGTTAAGTCTTTTTGATGTATGTTCATTTTTTCAGCTGACTATTTAGCTTTTTGCTATGAAATTTATATTTGTTCTGTACTGTGCCCTATTCCTTGTAATACTGTGCCAATTCTCTGGTAATTAGGTGGTATCTAACAAAGTTTCTTAAAAATAAAATATAAAAAAATATAAAAATATAGAAGTTGCTTGAAAATTCCAAGGTAATTTCTTTATTTTGGCTAACTAAATCAAAGTAAGTCCTTCCTGAATAATTCAAAAGCAATTTTTAGGGTAAGGTTTAGGGGTTAGGCTTAGGATTAGGGGGTAAGGGTAACGGCGAAATGCCATGTAATAACTGGAGGATTGCCAAAATATTACAAAGAACTAGTTGAGAATTAATACACTATTACTAGGTAAATACTACCTATTTCTGAGTTATTACTTGGTAAAATGCCAATTTGTTACAAGATAATCAGCACCTTATTCTTGAGAAATTACTCAACAATTACGATGTAATTAGGGCCTACAAAAATAAAGTGTTATCAAAATTTGCACTCATGGATTCAGGAGACGGAGGTTAAAGGGTTTAATATTTGCTGCTGAAAATTTGCTGCTGAAGATTTTGCCAGTGTGTAATTCAATGTTGCAGTTCAAAATAACTTCTTTTACTGATAGTTCAAAGTTTGTTTTAGGTATCTTAGTCTCTTTAGATTATTTGTTAGTTACCAGTACTCCTAGTTGGGAATCACTGTAGCTCATTACCGTTTGTCAATGAGGGTTAAGTTAGGGAGAAAGGCTGAAGAAAACAGATGTGTACACATGAAAAAATAAACATGATGATTGGTAGGAAGGAGCTAGGGAAATTATCATGATACACAGTAAGAACTAAAGTTTTTTCTTTTCCTAAGATAAATCTACGAAAGCTTTTTCTCTCTTCATTAATGGGGCATTTTCTGTTCTTTTCAACCCAAGTTCTCTTCCTACAGTGTCAAAGCCCAACATGACTTGCAAAGCATCTAAGTACAGAGGAGCACACTACAAAACAAATCAGTCTTATAAGTGCACTTCAAGATTTCATATGAAAATATGAATTCATCTCATTTCATGTGTTTGCCTTGATTTAGGAGAAATGATAGCCTGTGTCCACAGCTGCTGGTTTTTTGAGCAAGCAGGGCTCATTTCGAGAACAAAACAACTAAAGTTCAGGGGTTTTTGCAGCACACTCAACTTTTGAAACAACTGCTGTGCTTGGCGATGTCACTTATTCCTTGCCGACCAATCAATATCAAAAAAAACGGCGTGATTTCTCATCTCATTTACAATATTAAATGAAACACCGTTTTGGCGCATCTTTTCAAGTCTAATGCTGTTGCAAATGCCAAGACAGGAATAAAATGAAGGCGTGGAACTTTGGGAAATAACCTTATTGATACTTCAAAAGGAAGTGCAAGTAAACTGTCATAACCTAACTTGTAAGAAGTGCTCTGCTTAAGCTGAGGTTGTGAGCTCTGCCAGCACAAAATAACAGCAGCTTTAGACACAAGCTCTGATGTGTAGCTCAAGTTAACAAGACATGACTGATTTTTTCTGCAGTGGCTCTGTTGGTCTTTATAATTCAGCTAAAGCACAGGCACACGCTCTCATATGTAAACACAAATCTACACTGTTTTTATCAGCTGAAAAAATGCTCTGAAACCTACAGCATACAGCTACTGTCACAGTTACACACAAATGAACCTCCGCCTTACAAAGACACACTTACGTCTTCCCAAAACTCAATTAAAGAAGATGAGGATGAGGAATAAGAGTCCTGATGTACCAGAGATTGAAGCAAAGAAACAACCAAGGAGATAAAACAAAAATAAAGCATTTGGAAAATTTATGGGAGAAAAAAAACATTCAAGAACCAAAGCACAAACTTGACAAAATGAGGCAAAATTATGATTATCAGGTTGGTAGTTATTGGAAATCTTTGATTCAAAGCCCATATATGGTTATTTTTTTCAGTCGTGTTTCAATCGACTCATGTGAGGATTTCTTCTCGAATACTTACATCGAACTGGTCGAGGGCAGAGGTGGGGGCATTTAGGAAAGCCAAGAAGGAATTCTGGGAATCCTGGTGCTTAACACCTACAGACACAGCACAAATAACATAACCGAGGTTCAGTACAGGATATTTATACATCAAAGGGTGACTTATACAAATGAGTCACAGGACTGTTTCTAAGAAGTGTGTGGGTGTTTCTTATGACCTCAGAAACAATACATTTACGTTAACACAGCACATGATTTTATTTCAGTAATATGGCAGCTGACTTAACACTGTGATAATCTCTCACGCAAAGTTAATATTGTCGTGTCCATTCATCCATCAACATTCAATGTATGTATTCAGAGAAAGAGCTGGATTAATGTCTTTCATTTTTAAATAATGCTTTTTGTGTTTCAATCACTATACAGTCGGTTGAACTGATAAGTAAGACAAAGGTGTCTTTTGTCTGCATTAATAATGATCAACAGTTTACCTCTTCGTAGCCGCAGCTCCTCCGTCTCCTTCTTCAGTCTGTCGATTTCAGCCAGGAGCTCCTGGTTCTTACTTTCCATGTCCTGCAGTTTACTAGAATATCAGACAAAAATCAATCAAATTGACAGATTAATCTTTGGCATGGATAAACAAATACATCCTTCTGTCCTTAAGAACAGAAAATCTCTCTGACTGGTTCTGCTGGGTATTACCATTCTGTGGAGATGCTGTTTGCCTTGACTTTGTTCAGCTCATCCTGGATGCTCTGCTTGGCTCTGATCTCAGCATCCAAGGCCGACTGCAGCTCCAGACGGGCCGACATGTCCAGCTTGGCAAAACGCCTCATCTTCCATGGCATGTCCTGAAATATAGACAAACAGGAGTCAGAAAAAATTTGAAGGAAGAGGCATGAAAGGAATGGACAAGAACTTTACGTATCGTGTTACTTCAACTTTAAGAAATTTAGACTAGTATGATTTCAGTAGGACTAACATGTTTACACTCATTGTGAAAGTCCAGTTGTAGTTAGACTTACAAAATAGTTCAACTGTTTCTAACTGCATGTTAACACAAGTAAATGCAGATTAGTAACTGATCAAGTATAACAGAAAGCCAAAGTGTAAAAGAATGGTGAATAATAATTTATCTTAATCACCTGTAACTCTTAATTTCTACATAGGGAAGTTTTATCTTATTTCCCATCGTTACATAGAAGTGGCATCCTAATAAATAGAAAAATGTGACCAGACCCTACAGTGTCTGCAGCATTTGGAAACAGTGTTTGGATGTGTATTTCACCGTTGCTCTCGCTCCCAGGCTGGTGTTTCTTAGTCCGTCCAGCTCCTCCGTCATCTTGGTGGCCAGAGCCTGCAGGTAACCCCGAGCATCCTTCTCATCACTTACCCTGCAGCAAACACACACAATTACACATATTTAAATTATTATGCATGCAAACACATGAAAAAAACTACTTTTAGCTCTACCTATTAATCATGAAACAGTACAAAGCATCTGATTTGACTCTGTATTTGCTTATTTAGGTAGACTGTACACGTCTGAAATAACATACACGTGTGCTATCAAACAGATTTCACTCCTGCGCTTTAGAAAGCTGAATGTAAAATTTTTTTAACTTATAAAATTCTATCTATTTAAAACAAGTTTTAAAATCCTCTGTAAAAGGCCTTAAACCAAAACAAACTGTATGCAACTCTCTAAACTTGCGATTAAAATCATTGTTCCAATTGTTTAATGTGTGCTCTGTGAGTTTAAGTGTTTTTATTCTTAAAACTGTGTTTCAGGAAAGACAGTTTCAGATCACTCTGAGAAAAAAAGAAAGAATATTTTCTGATGTTAAAAAAAAAACAAAGGCGGCTAAACAAAGGTTAAATAGAAAGCGAACAAAGAAACAAATAAATTAAAAGTAAATAAGAAAGGACAGAAGGCAGAAAATAGTCAGTAGATAAATGAGACAGTAAACAAGTAAATAAGTCTGTAAGGGAGTAAATATGTGGTTAAACAAACAAACAAACAAGTCAGTCAATCAGAAAGGAAGGAAGGAAGGAAGGAGAGAAATAGTAATAACATTAACCAGTCAGTAACTAAGCATGTAAATGAGAAATCACAAACAATAAATCATTCTACATTATTACGAGGACGATATTAAATATATACATAAATATAAACTGTAGGCTAGGACTTTACATTGGGATGAATTTAGTTGATGCAGGAATCAATATAAATGACATATTTTTCTATCTATCTCCTTTAATCATAATAGCAAACCGTCTGATTTCTTTTACTTGCTGCATGTAAGCAATCATCATAAAATCTAGGGCTGAAGAATTTTGAAAAAATATCTAATTGTGATTTCTTTTTGGCTTATATTGTAAATACAGTGGGAGTTGATGTATTGACGGGCACAATTATTTTACATCATACTTATTTTCGAGGAGAAAATCATAAAAAAATAAAGAAAGAATGATTTTGAGTCAATAAATATGGCTGCAAATGTCTAAATAATTTATTTAACTAAAGAAGCAAGGAAGACAAAGCAAACAAATTAGTAGGAAGGGAGGAAGGTGAGAGGAGGGGACAAAGTAGTAAGTAAATAAATAAGGCAGTAAATAAGTAAATGAATAAATGAAGAAGAAGGGAAGTGAAGAAAGGAGGTGAAGGAAGTGAATGAAGGAAGGAGGAAGGCTGTAAAGCAGAAACCAAGTAAGTAAGAAAACAAACTACAAACAAACTAATAGCTAAGTAGGTGGGTTAATTAGTAGGCAAGTCAGTAAGACCGTAAAGAGTAGGGGAGGGAGGAAAGAGGGAAGTCGTTGGTAAGTTAGTAAGAAGTTATTAAGCAAATAGGTCAGAAATTAAGCAAATGAGTAAGTAACTAAGTTAACAAACCAATCAATTAAACAATAAATAGTCAATGTGACACCACAGAAAACTCCTCATGTAAACGCCAGAATAACCACCATTCCTCCAACAGTTATAAGTTTGCACCATTTAGCTTCTTGAACATCCCAAACACAGACTGTGTTGATTAAAGAAACTTAAAACAACTATAACATACACAAGCCTTACAGTCGAGGTGATCACAGCTGATGACAGGACCACAGAAGATCCTCCGTGTGTTCTTAACTCCTGCTGCTGTACCATTTCATATCCACCAGGGGGCAACATAGCTCTCAAAATGCTACAAACGCCACATACCAGACTGAATATTTGTATGTGCATGTTTGGAATGTGAGTTTGTGCCTTGGTGTTTGAGTCCTGCTTCTGGATGGACGTATCTCGCACGTGCATGAGAGTCTGTGCTTGCGTGTGTGAGGAATGTGTGCTATGTGAAGACTGCAGGCCCGTCCAACAGAGGGAAGCCGAGCAGCTGGCGAGGTGTCAGCTGCAATGGGAAGTGATCTGAGAGGAAGGGTGGGTCAAGTAGCTCTAAGATCTTCAGAGGAATGTGAGAAATGCTGTGTTCATGCTGTATAAAGGAATATGATACACCAACATGGGAGAGTGATAAGGAAAGTTACTGCCTGTTTCCTGCGTGTGTGGATGGAGTTATTTGTGAGTCTCACCACTGGATGATTTCTGTGATTTGAGCTTCCCAGTGAGCGACACTCTCCTTTTTGTCAGCCAGCTCTCTCATCTCATCCTCCAGCTGTTTGTTGGAGCTGCTCACCTTCTCAAACATGCTGGTCAGCTGAGGGAAAAAGCACAAGCGGATCATATTAAAGATCACACCACAAAGCATTGAGCTGTAAAGCTGTCTGTGAGATATAAAACACCTGGTGTGTGAATTAAGGTGTATATTAACATTGTGACACAACATGAGAAACCAAACTACTGTATAATGAGTCTAACAGGCTAAACGTCTAAAATCGGCTGACTGGTTAATATGTAAAGTGAATCATTGGAACAGCTTTCATGTTTCTACTCTCAGATGTTCAGCTTCACTCCACCACAGCGCTGCTCAGGAGGTGTCCACCCGCATGAACACACATCCACCCCGGGACGAGGAAGGTGATTAATCTTCAAAACTCATCCATAATCCTTTAATATGGAGGTGTATACACACATCACCATGGTGACATCATTACAAGTCTCAAACTGCTCTATTGTTTGCCTAAATCCTTCAGACTGTGGGCACATTTTTGGTGTCTTGCAACTTTCAACACTGTGATGTAACGTGCAAGCCAAGGCAGTCATTTCACATTGTTTTGTAATTGCTTTCCAATCCTGGAGCTGGTCACCAACGAATGTTTGGAGTATCTGTGAGGACAGGCGAGGTCATAAAATAAAGGCAGTGTAACCGAGAAGGTTTCAGCACACTGGGATAAACACAAACATAGGATGAAATAAATATTGCCTCTTTAGGAAATCCCTGTCTATCCTCGGACAGAGGCCTATGAAATCCAAATTCTCAAATGCGCTCTCTGTGATGAAAACACACCATACGAGTAACTTATTATGAGTTACTGCTACTAAGAACAGAGACACCTCACCTCACAATGAAGTTTGAAAGGCATCAAATCCCTAAGGGTGGACTTGTTTTATACCCTCTTACATTGGACTACTATAAAGACTAGATATGCACTGATTGTACAAATTAGGGCAGATACTGATGTTTAAGGCAACAACTTAGCCGACTGTTGATCAGTTAGCCGCTGGAATACCACCAAATGCTGCATATTTAAAATCTATTTTTTTCATCTCACAAGCTGGCATCAACTATCATATTGGGGTAGCTTGTGGACCAGCATACATTGCTAAGACACACAAGGACAAGATACAGATTGGCAGAGTTTGGCGCCATTTTAACTGCTTTTCTTCCTCATTAGGTCATAACTGTGGATTTAAAGAAAATGGGAAGTATACTGTTAGTGTTACTGTTACTGCTCAGAGCTGGTTTGACTGGAAACTAGGGATTCAGGATATTGGACTTTGGATGCTGTCTCTTCAGCTTAATCCGGACAGTTGCACCAAAAAGACTTCTCCTAGGGCTGCTATCAAATATTGTGTGAGCTTGAGTTATATGACTGTCTTAACACTGCTCCAGAACACTGACTAAAAGTGTCAGCTGGCAGTGGGCTTGTACAAATAAGAACAGACAAATACAAAAACAAGAGAGAAAAATGTCTGAAGTGTTTGCAGACAAATTTTGTCATGTTAACAGTGAAAATTAAAATGTATCTACTCTACTTTACTACGAAATCACACTTTCATACAAACTAGTGCAGCACTAGTGTTCACAGTGCAGTATCGAGCGATGTTATTTACGTCCCTGCAAAATTTAGTCTTCATAATGAACATACTAGAGAAGTAACAGGGGGATGAGGTGATTTTTTTTTAGTTTGTCAGCTATGGAGGTGGCAACAGAGATGTGACACAGGCAAGACAGGATCATCTAAGCCAGCAGTGAGCACAATGCTCTGTGTGCACATAGAGCTCCACAAAGCTCCCATAAAGCTGTAAGACTCTGTGAACTAACACATACCAAAAATATTGTTGCGGTTTGTGATGACAGCAGAGCTTTATTATGTCTCTGTCATGGAAATACACTGTGAAAACACCTATTGAGAGACATTATAACTTAAGATGAAGTGGTTTGATTTCAGCGCTATGCTAACAGTGTTGAAATTCTGTGGCCCCTTTGAAAGATGAGTCAGTACAACAATAATATTTTCACAATCTCCAAATGTGTTAAGAACTGCTTTGTGCAACGACAAGCGTTCAGCCAGATCTTCTTGATCCTGAAGGCTTTAGCTTTTTAAAATATAATCTTCCAGTTTTTTTGAGATAACACAGTCATACATTAAATAGCTTTAGTGTCAAATGCTATCATTCCAGTGGCAAAGAAATCCATATTGTTTCTATATTTCATCAAGATACAATCTTATATCAGTCGCAGACTCTAAAAACAACACTCTGACATTTTATTCCATATGTCAAAACACCTCCCACATCTTAGATATAGTTTAAATTTGGGGTCTTTTTGAACTTCAGAGGCTATTTCCAAAGTCAATAAAGCGTAATCCAGAGACTCATTCCTTCTGACTGTGTAGGAGGCTGCAGGGTGTTTTTATGAGGGACACTGAACAGTGATTTCTTTGGCATATGCTGCAACAGAGGGGGTGGAAGGAAGAATGTGATAACAGTTCAGGCTGGTCAAGCAGGGTTACCTGGGGTTAGGGAATTGTATTAATATCTGTCAATGTTAATGTGTAGGAGGGTTAAAACTAGAGCTACAGCCTTGCAGTTATAGGCCAGGAAATCTCTCAACACATTCATGAGATATAGCTCTCAAGCAAGGGATGAACATGAGAACTTTGACCTATGACCTCCAAAATCAAATGCTTAGTTCAGACCAACAGTTCACGAAGAGCTGAAACCAACAAGTGCTTGCAACGGCTGTTCTGCAACTCTCTAAAAGCCTGCAACTGGTGATTTTCCATAGCAATGACTCTCACAGTGACTCAATTTAAAGTGATTTATGTCTTCATCTACTGTGCAATGATTCTCTCTTCAAGAAGAAAAGGGCAGCATCTGTTTCTGCTCGCTCTTTCTAATCTTGATAACACGTAAAACCGGGCTGCATGATTCATGCCCATCACACATTTCCCATTGTACCATGGTAGAAAACTTTCACAGCATAAACACAAGACAAAAATGCTTTATACTCTCAGTTTTGATATAACTAAGACATCTGCAGAGATGTTATTTCCAAGGACGAATTTGGCTACTACATCCTACAGCCTGCTTATGTCCACAGCTGATAGAAGAGGCAGGAGTGTTTATTTGGCTGAAACATTAAAAAAAAAAAAAAAAAAAAACATTTCCATCTCACATTTAACATTTATCTGCTTCCAACACAAAAAAGCTGCTGCGATTTGACCAACGAATTCCCAGAAAAAAGCATGACTGAACCTGACTGGGGCTGTGATGGCTTAGTTCATGACTGTCACCTGCATTTATCAAAAAATTCTTAAGTCATAAATCTTTGGTTTGAACTGGACTTGGTAATTCATCCTCAAGTCAGAGTGAACATTTGTGCAAAGAAATCTGTCCAAGCAATCTTGTGTTATCCTGTTCGGAGGATGGCATGGATGGACAGATGGAAAACCAGAAAATACACTGCCTGGTGCCAATGACTGGTGTGTCAGAATCCTCCCTACACTGGACATAGCTAAATTAACTGGTTTTATTCACTGTTAATGAAATGTTGATTTCATTTTTGGTGAAAAATGCCCAAATTTGATGATTTTTGGATATTTATATTTATTATAACACACATAATATGATAATACTCAAAAAAGGATGATCAAAATTGAATAAATGCAGTTTGAAAACAAAGACTGGATAAAGACAAGTCTAAGTCGAAGTGCCTCGTAAAATTTCTGACCTCCCAATAGCCAAATAAGACCTTTAAGATAAAGCTGATGTGTTTAGAATCAGTTTTCAGGTCGATTATTGTGTTTATGTGAAATATACTTCACCTTATCCAGCTCACTGGACATCTTCTTGTTCTCCTCCATAAGCAGGACTCTCTCCCTCTCATACTTCTCCTTGTACTCCGTCTCAAACTCTTCCCGTTCACTTTGGCTGTAGAAAAACACACAGATTGTTACACTGAATAAACTTACTTTTTTCCCCCAACCATAATTTACAGCTGCAAATCCAATCTTCACTTCTGACTTTGTCATTTAGACATGAACACAAACTCAGTCTTTCAAAAAGAGATTTTGGTTTTGTGGAGTGGTTTCCTGCATCCCTGCATGCTTATCTTTCAATTGTCAGTCTACATTAAAAAAGCACAGCAGGTTATCTTTTGCTGTGGTTTCATAAGAATGCAAGTGAGCAAATCAAAATATAATAAAATATTTAAAAAGAAATCTCAGAGTCAGCCTCCCCCAGAATGCCTCATCCATCCTCCTACCTTTGTTTTTTGTGTGTGGGCTGTAGTCTCCACATATTTCTTTTACACCTAAATCAAAGGCTTCAAACTTAGACGGGGTCCACATCACGAAGCCCAAACACATTAATGCAGCAAGAATCTGATACAGCTGTGTGTTTAATAATGAATTAGGAAGAAGGGAGCATAATATGTCGGTAACACCTGGCAGGAGAGTTAGGCTAAAGGGTACAAAAACAAAGGTTTAAGGCCTTCTTTCCGAAAAATAAAGACTTTATTAAAAAATGATTAAACCAGTGGTTTGTGAAGTTTCCATTGCCTCTGACAACCCAACAGGGGTCTGCAGAAGAAATAATACATATTTCCTCTCTTCATATGGCTCGACAGATCTGAGCTGGATGTTTTTCAAGAATACTTTTGCAAAATTCAACCACTGCCACCCTCACTTCTTGCACATTTCAGTAGAATCCAAGTCAAAGTTGGCTCTTTTTGATAAAATTAAAAGTGTTTCATTGAAGCAGACCGGCTCATTCAATTAGTTTAAAGCAACACTATGTTTCTTTTCCAACTGAAAAGAGCAGTTTTAAAGTCATTATATTAGTTATTTCAATAGTACTTTAACTTTGAACAAGGAAAATGGCTTCTTTCCTGTTCACACTGGGAGCCCTGTGTGCCTGCTCTCAGCACTATGTGACTTGCAGCGGGCCAAGGTTCTCTTGCAAGCTAGACGGCACTAGTTCACACACCAGCCTTGAGCTACAGAGAAGCCAGTTAGGCCTGAGATATACTTGCTGTTTCACCTTGCATCTGCGTATGTGTCTGGTTTCACTGTGGATGTTCTTTTAAATATACGTGTCAATACACAGTGTATGTTACTAAAGTATACCACAAGAGAGCACAAAAGACAGGTAAGGCCATAAACAACTACCTAATGTGTTGGATGCAATCTATAAACATGGACAGGGTAAATATGGTGATAGTTCTGAGCTGAATACTGATAAAAAAAAAAAAAAATCATAATTAATCGCATATATAGATAATATGAGCAGGAGTGCATTACAAGTAGATATACTGTATAATCCTGGTTATTTATTTAAAATCATTAATATATGATACATTGCTGTCTATACTCTCACATTATCAAGAGTACCTCTGCTCTCAGCCTAAAAAGGCTGTCTGCTTCCCCTTTTGTCTCTGCCTCTTTATTGTTTTTTTGTTTTATTATCAAAGATGAAGTTGCAATACCGCATAAACAAATTTTCTGCACATCAGTTGACAATTCAGTGGTTTTGGATGTAGAAATTCAGCATGTATCTGCATGCAGTGTTTATTTGTGTATATGCTGTGTTTATTTGTATTTGCACACTCTGGAGAAGCACTCAAACACAGGCGAGAGGAGGAGAGACAGAAATTATAGGTTGACCTACTAATCAATCCTGGATTGTATGTATCTTTTGGATGTATAAAGTAATAATAATAAAAAGGCCACAACATGTTTGGCTTGTTTTTTCATCCAGTTTACAATGCTGCAGTGGACGAATGTTGCAAACAAACTATGATGTCAGTGTGATTAATTTGTGTTAACATTTGTTTACAGCCCTGTTTGTGTGATTAATTAATCGAAATGAATGTGTTATTGCCACAGCACTAGTAACAAAAGATCAGCTCGGACTGAGAAGAGGTGGTCAGATCAGCACCTTCTGCACTTCCTTTCACATCTATGCATTCCCCTCTGTGCATGAATGTAATGCTTTTGGTGCATCAGTTTATCTAGTGGCCGTGTTAACTGGTGACTTTCAGTTGACTGCATTCATAGATGCTGCAGAAGCTGATGAAAAGAGGAGTCCTAACAAATGCTTCTTTTTTTGTTTAGTTTTTTGGGATTATGTAAAAATATCCTCACCAGATTAAAATATCCTCATTAATTTAATGAAAAAAAATTAACTATTACTGCCACAGATGCATCGGCTGAGACTCACCAGTTTACACGCTCACTTTCTGAACTGTAACACAATATTATTTTCATTGTTACACAGGTTTAACACTGATTCTTAAAACAAAATTTATCTGTCTAAGCTGGTTTGAAGGACATGTTTGTTTCTGTGCAGTGACAATAACAAAATGTTAGGATATGGAGAACTGTGTTCTTGGTGTTTCATTTTCTCTTCACGCTTTCACCTCCTTCCCCTCCAAACTACCATCACACATACGTGAACTGCATCACTGAGTTTCTTTTTAAAGATGTGCACAGGTTTCATGCCACACTGACGCAGGGAACTTGTGGCAGCCATGATGCATCCGTGTTGTGAACAGCAAGTACATTTATGGTCTTAGCTCATCTTAGTGCTGCTTGGTACAGCTGCTGAGGTAAAGAGAAGGATAAGGATGATGATGCTAAGAGAAAAAGAGAGAGTAGCTGAGCAGTACGCTGTACAAAAAGCAGCAATCTAATAGCAGAGTGTAAATCCCTGCAGATATTATTCATAATGTCAGGCTGAATCACTATGAGTGTCATCGTTCTCTCATGTTTAGCTGCTTAGCCAGGAGCACTAGGTCATTAACCCAAGTTATGTCTCAAGTTTGCAAAACGGGCTTGGCACCAAGGAACACAGACAAACTTCTACATACTGTTGCTTTAAACTAAGAAATATTACACGCATATAACGAACATGAAAGTGCATATTAATATTCTATTATACTGCCCCTTGCATCAAACATGGATGTTTGCTTTTCCTTTCTATGGCTCTGAAAGTAAAACCAAATCAAACCAAAGGTTTCAAAAATAACTGTTTTATAAAGATAAACTAAAATCACTTCCATCAGCAACTATTTCATAGAGATGAGCACACAAGTTCTCTGAAATGGTTGATTTACTTCTTTGAATGAAACTCTTGTAAGATGGGGTCTAAAAATGGAGGGAAAATACTTTAGAAACCCTAAAGCAATGGTTCTCAGCTGGTGGGATGGGACCCAAAGTGGGTCACAAAGTCATTTTAGGCGCACGTCCATTACCAACTAAAAAGGCGCACCTTGATACTGGTTGCCATCAGCCTATGTAGCTAGTTTTACGCAGAATGCATGAGGCGCAGCTTCTCTTGCAGTGGGGGAATTACACCAGTGAGTTGTTTGCAGCAAAGTGCTGTCCATTGAAAGCACAATTCTGCCAAAACTGAAGCAGCAAGTAGAAACGATTAATTGTTGTTCAAAGACAACTGATTGGGTTTCGTCAACGAGATGGAAATGGTCAGAAATTAAGGAAGTAGTGGTGGGTCCTGGGTCTACACCAGATGAGAACCGCTGACCCCGAGGGAGGCTACAAGCACTAAGTTGCAAGAAAACTATTTTATTCTAAATAGTTCTAATAATACTACAGAAAAAAAGGTTTAGCTATATAAAAAAACAACATTACACAGTTCCTACACTTTAACACCAGACATGGACTTGAATCAAATTTACTATAACTTTAATTACCTCATGAAATCATCACTGGAAAACAAAACAAAGGAAATAAAATGACACTGACTTCCATTCTATTAAGCACACAAAGTCTGGCTACAAATAAACCAAACTTTTTGATCAGATAAAATGATGGAGAGGATCAGAGGAGAAAAATAAATACCTCTCACGGCGAGTCTTGTCCAGCTTATCTTTGAGCATCAGGATCTCTTTCTGCAGGGTCAGGTGTTGGCTCTCAGCATCCCGCAGCTCTTTACGTAGCGCCTTCAGCTCTGTGCTATGCTGCGCTTCTCTGCGTGCTAACTCCTCTTCGTACAAGAGCGTTTTCTTCTCCAGGTCCCCCCGCAGGCGTCCCACCTCTTGTGTCTGATCTGCTGAGGCTGGGATGGTAGAGGAGCCGGCCTGCTTCAACTAGGTGGTGGGGATATGGACAAATGAGATGATCAGGTTCAATCATTGTATCAGGAGAAGGCAAATAAACTTCTGCTTAAATAGTTTAGTCTAGTCAAACAGTCTACTTGTGATTGGTACAGAGAGGCTATAGATGGACAGGCTATTGGACTGGAGCACTCACCTTAAGACCTTCCAACTCCTCCTCCAGCTGTCGGCTGTACTGTTCATTGCGTTCTCTTAGTTTCTTCTCTTTTTGAGTCTCTGCTGCCTGCTCCTCTGCCTGCGTCTCCATCTGATGATGGATACATGCAGGAAGTACAGTTATTGTATGTAAGCAAAGACCATGTATCACATCTTAAACACGCAAGAGTCAAAGTCAACACTAGATGTTCAAAACAAGCAAAGGCAAAATATTTACACCACACTTAATTGCACTAATACGAAGGAAGGACAGAAAGGAGGCCTTGACCACTTTCACAACAACACTGTTTAAACTACAGCATAAACGCTCATGGAAATCTATTCAAAATTCTACAGAGGAGATCCTACAACTACACACGGACATCCATAAAAGTGTGAACTGTTCACCAACCAGTGAGTGGAGACAACAGGGTGTGCTAGCAACCACAGGGAGACTACTCTACCTCCTTCTTTGCCCTCTCAGCCTTTCGCACCTCAAGGCGAAGAGCCTCAACTTTCTGATTTAAACTCTCCATCTCCTCCTCTTTGTCACGCAACTGGCGAGCCAGGCGCTGCTTTGTCGACCTGCAAAAAAGTCAGTCACAATACATAAATAATGACCAATCCATGTTTTCCATTCAGTTTCAGTTATAAAACAACTCGTTAGCCAATCAACTAAAATTAAAGTGAGAGCAGAGATCCTACCTGAGCTCTGTGAGTCTCTCGTTGAGCTCAGAGAACTCCTGCATGGCCAGTTTTCTCTGGCTATGGGCTTCTTTTAGCTCTTTTGATTGAGACTTCAGCTTCTCACTGGCCTCCAAAACATCCTAAACACAAAGGGAGAGAGTACATTAATCTCCTAAAACCTGAGTTGCGAAACTTGATTATGAGCCTAATCACCCAAATAAAGTTTTTCCAAAAAATTCAATGTAAATTACTTAAAAATTCCCCAGAGTTTCAAAGGAAACTCCCCTTATTTCTTTTGTATCAAATTCCCCAAAAATGTCTGAGAAATCCCCAATTTCCAAACATTTACATATAAATTTCCCAAATTTCTTATCAAATTCCCCAAAATATCCAAACAATTCCCTCTAATTTCCATTTAAAGAAAAAAAATTCTCTGCTCAAATAAATAAAAAAAAAAACACCTAGATTTGCTAAATTTTCAAGACAATACTGAAAAATTTCTTATCAAATTTCCCCTATATTGGGAACAAAGTCTCAAGACACCCCCCCCCATCCCTAATCAAATAAATAAATACATTTCAAATAAATAAATACATTTCCCAAATACAGAAAAAAATCTCAACACAAATTCACTCCAAAATCCAAACAAAATTTCCCAGGAAAACACTAAAGAAATTCAAAGAAAATCTAAAGCTTCCAATGAAACTCTCAAGTATAAAAACATAACCCAAATTTCCTTAAAAATGACTGAAAATACCAGCAAATTCCCCCAAATATTTCAATGTGAGTCCTAGAATTCCTGTGAAATTTCCCCAAAATGTTTATTACAAATTCTTCAAACAATTTAAGCAAACTACTTAAACTTAATAGGACACACTGAATAATTATTAAAAACAAACAAAAAAAAAAAACATTAACAGCAAAAATGATTAAGATGTTGAAGAAAAACAGAATGTAATGTCCTCATACATACATGCAGGGTCTTAAGAGCTTAAAGAAAGGAACACAATAACTTTCAAGTCATGTCAAATAAATGGCAGTTTAATTATATAGTACATTTAAAACTGTGTTTGACCAAAACACTATAAAATCTGAAAAATGAATGTGAATAACAATAACAACACAGTTAACAGTGTGATAGTAAAAAAAAAAGTCAAGCCAATCTTATCTTAAAAGCAGTTACAAACAGGTGGCTTTCAAGCAAGGATTTAAAGTATTCAGTGGATTGAGCAGTTCTAATATTTGCAGGTAAACTCTTCCAGTCTTGGAGCAGCCACCGGAAATGCTCTGTCATCTCTGGTTTCCCTTGATATTGGTGCAGGCTTTATGTAACTCTTCAGACACAGAAACCAAAGCACCGACATCTGGCTGCTAGTTTGTATGAAAAATCATCTTTTTATTTGAACACTGATATCCCAGAGTTTATTGGAACAGTTGTACAGGAGGCTTTAGTGCTCAGTATCAGTAAAGGCTAAATGATTTGTCTTTGTAAATACTATGCCTGATGGTTTGGATTTGACTTCAGTCAGTTAAACAAACCCTTTTGTGAGATTGTGGTTAAGTCTTCCATGGCCAAAAGCTAGCAACTCTATTTCAGAGGCATTGTTGCTGGTCTGAAGTAGGTGTTGGGGTAACTTGATACAATCTAACCCATTTTTTGCTGTAAAAAGTAATGTTACATATCAATTTCACAATTCAAATAGGCAGAATAATTTTTCGTAAAAGTAATCCATTACTGGGAAAAAACCTCCAGTGTTTTCCATTCCTCTCTTGACACAAAAAAGATAATCTCCGAAGCATGTGCACTGTTTCTGTTTCTCTCCTTGTTGGCACGTAGCTGTGAGCCATTGGAATATAAACACACAGCTCTGTCAGTTTACAAGTAACGTTGTCCAACGCTATCACAAGAGGTAAAATTTGTAAGAAGCCTTTCTTTAAACTTGCACCACCACCATCTACTGTAAAATCCAGTATATGAGCTGCAGTCTGTTTTTTTAAACTTACAAGCAGAAAAAGGAAATAGGGATTAAAGGTGTGGGTTGGTTTGCAAATGGCCTAGTGGTTAGGTTGCATTTCATGTATGTGTGTTGAAGTCCAGCCTGCAACTCCTTTGCCACATGTCTCTCCCCCACTCATCCCTGCTTGTGACTCTACCTACTGTCCTTCTCTAGAAATAAAGGCACAAAAAGCCCCTAAATGTATCTCAAAAAATGTGGTTTGTACCTGGATTTTATAGTAGATTATTTACGGGATATTATAAATCTTTTTCCTCACTCAGATAAAAGCCCTAAACAGGAAGTGGTAAATAGGCTTGTGCTCATGTTGTTCCTTTCTAGTTGTTTGACTGCTCAAAGCACTTTTTACACTGATAGAGGATGCCATATAAATTGTCCATCAGTATTAACTAATCCCATTTATTCACATCACTCTCCACTGGTGCAGCAGTGGGAGCAATATGTGGCTGTGTCTTCCCAAAGGACCCACCTCAAGTAAAGCAAAGCAAATAAATAAAACCTCAATGGTTCTACCTTGTGCAGGTCGTCCCTCTCCTGTGTAAGGCTCTTCATCTGTTTCTCTAAAGTCTTGATGTGTTTAGACGAGTCCTCCAAGTCCCTGCGGGCCAACGACACATCTTCCAGCTGCTTCTCTAGTTGGCCTGAGTCTGAAACACACAAAGCAGAAAAGTTCAATGTTTATCAGAAGATATAACTTTGGAATCAAAGTTTACATGGTGAGAGTACAATAATTTTAACAAAAGTTACCAGCGATCTGTTTTTTGAGGATGTCAATCTCGCTCTTCAGACTCCTGATCTCCACCTCTTTGTTAAGGCTGACAGGACCCTCACCTGATGGGTGCTGCAGAGCCTGCACTGTCTGAGTGGACTCTGTAGTGGACCAGGAAAGAGACATTATTTATGTGCTTTTCTTCAATTTAAATAAAACAAACATGCCAAGAGAGAGACTGTCATCAGTCAAACCTTGCAGCTTGCGGCTCAGTTCTAGTTTTTCTTGCTCCAGTCGCCGGATCCTCCTCTCATAGGCCTCTGTGGCCAGGCTGTCCTCCAGGCTGCGCTGCACATCCATGTCCAGCTGGTCCTGGCCGGAGTTACCGGGCTTGGCGGCCAGTTGTCTCAAGCAACCCCTGTCAGATAGGGCACTGTAGGGACACACAATCAGATAAAATAAGGGAAGGTGTAGAAGCATGACAACAGTACCAGACCCAATAAGAGAAAAAATGAGGAAAATGTGTCTAACCAGGAAAGTTCAAAATATATGGGGCAAACTAGTCATAAACAACAGTAAAACCATGCATTTTTAAATGTAAAAATATTTAAGAGTGAACCAAAATCAATGTAAAAGTATTTGTTTAAGGGAGGAACAATTTAAAGGAGGAAATGTCAGAGGAACAGTGGAGGAGGAGAGACAGGAAAGAGGAGTGGATGATTGAGATGACTTGAAAGATGAGAGGATGTTGAGTGATGTAAGAAGGGAGGAGAAGGAATGACAGCAGCACACAGAGAGAAAGAGAGAGGGAGACAAAGTGGTGGGAAAAGCGAAAGTGAAAAGGCCATTACCACTGAGCCTTGAAGAGATAAGAAACTAAGTGTTGGATTTGTTGCATTCTCTTTAGTCCTAAGTTTGACATAAAGTCCCTGAACATCACCTTATTAGGCAGGAAAGCTAATTTAATCGTCTGTTCTTCTTTAGATTGAGGGATAACAATGTTATGAGTGGAGAAAGCTTGTCTGGAAACTCTGTTTGTTTTAAATGACTAATTACACATAAATCCAATGACAAGGGGGGTGCACCATGAAGCCGGATTAAAGGGTAAGCCTGGTCTGAGCTGAAAGTTAGAGTTGTGACAAAGCTGGCTTTCTTTTAACCTGGCTAGCTCACCATGCTTACTGACTCTGAACTCATAACCTCGTTGAGACAGAGGGCAGGTTATATTAAGAGCTGCAGCTAAATAAAATGGCTCAGAGGGTTCTCCATTAACATTTTACAGATCTTTAGTTTAAGAACAAAGCTGTCATGTTAGTCTGCTGCATGTATCTCATCACAGAGCCTGCCTTGTTTTAATCCATTTTTATCTTAAAGCTCTTGATAATTTGGTGAAATGTATGTTGGTGAAACTAATGTTTTTGATGCTGATGATATGAGTACCTATGTTGATGACTTGCTTTGTTTTGTTGCTGATGATTTTTACAGTATTGGGGGGGAATAATTGCTTCTGTGTTGCCTTTTGCACTGCATGGCAGCACCTGTCTCTGATAAGACATAAGGCACTTTGTGGCAACAAATGATGTTGATTTTTCTTGTCTTGATCTTTGCTTATATTGGACTTACAAAAACCACTCTTGCCATTGCTCTCACACTTACACGTAAACAGTATTGCTTGTAAACACAACAAAGACTCTTTACAAAGTAAAAAAGCCCCAAAGTTGAGGATTCTGCTTGTGGTTCTGCTCCAGCTGTGGAAGTATTTGCACTTGTATGACAAAAATATCAAACATGCCAGAAATCCATCAACCCAGTCAAGAGCAGCTGGTGAGCCGTCGTTTCCCTCTCTACCTTGCACGACAAATGATGCATAATTAGGCTGAAAGGCTTCCAAGTGAGTTGCGCAAGTCAAAATTCATGTCTGTATCAGCTGAAAAGTACACAGTGTACGCCTGACTTCACTAAGAGAAAGCCTAGTTTGTTGAATTCATTTCATGGTAAACCTCTAAGGTGTCAGTCTTAATATAAATCTCACTGTGGTGAGAAGTTGAGAAAATATTAAAAGCGTGTTTATCTTTCAACCTAGATCCACACTTCACCAAAGAAAAGCTTATCAAATTATAATGAATTTGAAGGGGGGGGTTTAGAGACAAACACACAGATTGTCTAAACCTCTTTTTTTTTTAAATATTGCTCTCATTAATATGATCTCAATGCAATTTATTGAGATATTTGTGTCCAAGGGCAGTACTTACCAGTGACTTGTGTATGTGAAGCCCACAAAGGGCAAGTGGTGGCCAGAGAAAGCAGTGTGAGAGGGAGGGGGCATGGTCTCCTGAAAATTAACAGAGGAAAATTCACACCATGTGTGAGATCTTCACATTTATTACACACATTATCATCAGAAATACAAACACTCTAAGTGAAACACAACAGTGTGAGATTACAGTGTTGGTCTGTTGATCCCTAAACAAGCAGCTTACCGAGTTCTTTAGGCAGTCATCATCCACGTCAAAGTTAGAGGTATCTGTGGGGCTGCTGACCTCTGGGATGTAAGGAGCTTCACATGTTCGAATGTTTTCCCAATCAATGCCTGAATATCAGAACGAAAGCAGTATTTAACGTTTGGTCTAATTCATCAATTTGCACAAAAATAGATACAAAAAATGAGATTTAAAGTTTGAAAGTAAAAAATTAATATATCAAAAACTAGAACACACATAGCTACAAGGAAACAGGAAAAAGAAATTCTATTATTATTATTATCTGCTGATAGAAAATCTGAACAAATCAACAAATCTTTTCTGTCTGTAGAAGAAAACATTTATTTCACAAAAATATAATCATGTCCATTTGTGTACCAGTGAAAAACGGGTGGTGCTTGAAGTCTTCAATGCCGTTCTGGCCCAATCTGTGCTCTCGGCTGCAGATGAGCCGGCGAATCAGATCCTTTGCATCCTCTGAAACATCTGTTATCTGCTGTGGGAACTGAAACCGCTCCTGTGCAGAAAAATGTCACAGTTTGCATAAGAGGCAAAGTGGTTAGAGATTTTAACATTCCCACAAGGAATGCTTCTTATCTGTTACAGCACAGCAATTTGTACATGCTTTAATTACAAGAGGATAATGTGCATGACATCTATAAACACATATGTAGACATTTCCTGAATCTAATCATGTTTTAAACCCTTAAATATTATCTTCACTGTTCTGTTTTAAACAGAAATAGAAATAGAAGAAGCTTAAAATCAATATCAACATCTAAACACTCACCTTATGGTTCATGATCTTCCCGTATGTCTCCACCAGAGACTCTGCATAGAAAGGAGTCTCACCGTACAGCATTTCATACATGCAGACACCCAGGGACCACCAGTCGCACTCAGGTCCGTACTTGCCTTTGCCATCCTCCATGGCCTGGAGGATTTCTGGGGAAATGTAGTCTGGAGTCCCCACTGCCACCGAGGACTGGACCTAGACGAACAGACAGAGTCAAAAACTGATCTGAAAAGACTTACAAAAATCACACAAGAAAAATCTCACAGCTCAAAGCAAGTATTCAGTTTCAGCCTGCATGCTATTGTAAATAGCAATGACGAAAAATTACAGGCTGAATTCTTGGAAAATATGTGAGATGAACACCACTGGCAGGAGGAAACAACAAAACAAAAAGTATAGTGAGCCTTGAGGCCCCCACCACTGAATGTGTTCCCTTGAAACACTGATTTGATAATAAAGATGCTCTGGTTTAATTTAACTTTGCTATTTTAAGAATGTAATTTTAATGCTGGATTAAAATCAAAGAAATTGTTTAACTTATTTTGAAAGAACTGAACTTTTTTTTAAAGAAAAAATGTCCAATTTGCTAAAAAAAAAAAAAAAAAAAAAAAAAAAAAAAGGGCTTAACATTTGTTCTACTATTGGTTAAGTGCTTACTTCTTCTCAAATATTTCCTACAGTTTTCAAAGCCAAAAAATATCCTAAAACTTTTATAGCTGTAACAGGACATTTCTTGCCATGGAGGCAAACATGACAAGATGCATTTGTGTTTTTAAGTTAACTTCAAATCCACTGAAGTTGTGCCAAGTAAGAACTGTAAAGAAGGCCAGTCAATCTTGACCAATCACAGCCCTCCTGTGTGTTTTCCGAGTTTAAGCTGCTTCAGTCTGGCTGCAGATTCGTCCTGCAGGACAAAGAGACTTAAAAACTCATTTGTCCCGGCTGCCATTGGCTCTTAAACGACTAAATTGTGAGCTTTGCTGGGTTAATGTATTAGAATTTTATTAATTTAAATGGTTTGTTGTATTTATTGTCGACCTGATGGACGTTTAAGTTACTGCTGACTGGAAAGCAAACTCTTTTATAGGAATGATACAGACAATCTTGAACCTTGATTTTTACATAACAAAGCTGTTCAAACTCATTAAAACTCTAAAAAGTGATGACATGTAGACTGAACATGTACACACTGCAGGCACAGACTGTATCACCAGTTAACAGTGAGCAGTTAACTACATAAAAGTCAGTAAAACCATGCAGCTCAGACAACTCCCCCTGTATGCATGATTCAACTATTGGATAAGCTCATTAAAACAGCACTGTTTGCCACTCTTTCTCTCATTTAAAGTCACCCAGTGACTGCAAATACCTCTGCACTATGAATAAAAACCCTTACAAATTCATCCCGATTATCAAAATTACACTGTTTTGGCAATTGTTCTTTAAAATGTCTTGGTTTACACCAGCCATAAGCTACTATTTAGACACCATAAGAGCAATGTCAGTTCTAAATCAAATGTCATAAGGCGAATATAAACTGTAAATATTGTAGATGTCAATAAAATGACTTCAAAAGAAGCCAATAGAATATACCCTAAAATATGAAAAGGAAACAACTTCTTTAGGCAGTGACTCCGCAAAAATTCATAGCCTAATGCCATGATGCCATAAAAGTAATAAAGGAAAGTCCGTGAGTATGATACATGTGAGCAGAGCAGAGACATTGTTTAAGACAGCCAAGCATGTAACAGATGCTCATGATCTGTTCAAATAAAATGAGTACATTACATACATTAAACTAGAAAAGCACTCGGAGAGCACAGACCTCCGCCATTTGCCCTATCATCCAGTAGTAGAGAATCCTTTAAAAAATTCCTGGGTCCAGATGGTGATCCGGATCACTCCTAAAATCTATTAAGTGCTTCCTTATGCCATTTCTGACATTTCCTGAAAATTTCATCAAAATCCGTCCAGAACTTTTGGAGTTATGTTGCTAACAAACTAACAAACAAACTGACAAACAAACCCTGCCGATCACATAACCTCCTTGGCGGAGGTAATAAATCGGGTACATTTGGATTAGAGGAGGTCGCACTGGGGTAGCAGGCTGCCACCCTAAATAGAAGGTAGGTCAAACACTGGCACCTGTTCATTCTGCTTATAAGCTGTGTTTGAAGACACCCCTTAGACTTCATGCGTCTGTTTCACACTACATCAGAGTACTAACACTCCTAAATCCATCAGATTCATAACTACAACCATACTGGACAAAACCATACAACTTAAAAGACTACGTTTTTCTGAGCATGTAACTGCCGTTTTGAAAATTTTTATTAAAACTTTGTAATTCAGCAAACACTTTCCTGTTGATGGATGGGAAGAGCACTAAGAGTACATTAGCTGGTCTCAGTATAGATAGTGTAACTCCATTACATTGGTTCCCAACCTGGGGTCCAGACCACCCAAAGGTGAGCGCCAAACATCTCAGGGTGGATGCATGACTTTGTCTGATCTGAGACTGTCAAAATTACAATGGCACAGATGTGCACGGACAGCAATGTTTGAAATGTTTTGCATGGGTCCTGGGGGGCTCAACTTGTGTTAGAAAGAAGTAAGGGAGGCTCCGGGGGAAAAAGGGTTGGGAACCACTGCAATATTACATGATGACAGCACAGTTCAGTGACTCATACTATAACATAACATTGTCCATTCATTAGAACAAGGCATTTACATGTGTCATCAGGAAGTGGGAGGGTGGAGTAGCAGGGGATCACTCCCATAATGCTTAACTGCCATGAGTGTCAACTTTTGTTACTGTTTGGATTTATAGCCAATGGAAGCAAAACTTAAATGCCATGCGTTTAAAATCAAGGTCAGCAATCATCTGTAAATTCTTTAATTATTAAACGCCATAACGTAAATTCCCCTGGGGGCTCTCAATCAAAACAATAACAAAAGAGAAGTAGGAACCAGCACTATGCTCCACCCAGCTCCACCTTTCATATAAAATCATCGTTACCAAACAGTAAACCAGTATTTTGGGTTCACTCATGAATTTCACATAAGGACGGAGGAAAGCTGTTAAAACTGGCCTTTCTGGGTCCTGGTTGCTGCGAGTGATCACAGAATGCTTAAACCAAAAAGGGCACTTTTCACCAGCTATTCTCTCTTATTATGGGAAATTCACCCATAAAAATAAGTAAATTTGATAAATTATTTTTTAATAAGTTTGATTAAGTAAATGATGTATAATGACACTGAAGCTTATAATGTGGTAGTAGTAGTAATAGTCACATTTTCAGATATAGTGCATACAGTGTGGTGCTCTAATGTTTATCTATCTGTCTTCTGTCTGTGAGTTGTGTTTTATAGACACACACCTGTGCTTTTTAATTAAAAGACAGAACCCACAGCGCTTATAAAAAGATAAATGCATCATGTTATCGCTTATATTATGTACATTGTATGTTGTTGAAAATGTTATATTATGCTAACTTTATAGAAAATCTACAGGAGATGCAAGTTTGTTACTCATATCTTTCTAAATGACCGGGCTTTAATGAAATGGGGATTAATGAAATAATCATGGAACACGAGACGGAGATGTTTTAAAGCTAAATGCAAAGCCGGAACTACACTCCAGGCATGGCTGCTGCACTGTGTCACTTCGCCCAGTGGTTCACTCAAGAAATAGTTCAGAGTATTTGCTTCATGCGTCGTAATGTTACATAATTATACGTAATTATTTCATAGCGTGGTGAATGTGCAGGTCACAACTTGTCCACGAGAGCGTTTTGGATGTTGTTGGATTGTGTATTTGATGAGTTTGACGAGGGAAAGCCGGAATACCGTCTGCTTACATTGAGCTGGCACAGCAGGTCTGAACTCGGCAGCGGCCGATCTAAACACAGCTTGCACCGACAACTAAAGGTAACGAACGTATTACCAAGACTATAGGGATTATGGCAATGGACGAATTGGCCAAAATGTTGAAGTATCCCTTTAATTAATGCATGATGTGTGGGGCATAACACCTCTGCTGTAAAAAAAAAAACAAAAAACAAAAACAAAAACAAAAAAAAAAACAAGTTTAAACTGGTATTTGGACACACATTTCCGGTAAAAGAAATATTGCACCCTCTGCAGGCAATATTGATTAATTCTGAATTACAATTAATTGCCCAGCCCTAATATTTATATCTATATACTTACTCTTTATACAGACTTTTCTTTTAAATATTACATTTGCTGGAGTAACCCTGTGGTGCTGTTGCTTGTTTGCTGTTGGTGTTGTTGTATAAGCAGTGCAATGAGGTTTCAAATATTTAATTTGAAAACATTATATTTGTTGCTGCTACCTGCGTCTATGTGAAGTCAATTTTTTCTTATTTTTTTCAGAAATATCTGATCTCACATCAGATATCAGTACATATATAAATATCAGAATTGAAATGAGAATGAAAAAAAAGTGGATTGGCCCAACTCTAGTTTCCATGGCAAAGATAAACAGGTCCTGTCTGTCACAATGGCTCCATCATTACAGCCACGATAACGAGACACATCCCATTACATTTATAAAAAGTATTAATTTCTCAGGCTTTAAAATTGTTGGAAGTACTAATAATGTAATGTAGGAACTCAGTTAAAACATATGAAAAACATAGAGGTAGTTGTTAATTTAATCAATTTAGACATTTCAGAGCTAAAAAAATGTACATATTCTAATTTGAGGTACTAATTTTCCGCAGTGACTGCTACGATTCAGTCTCTAAGTTCAACAGTGGAAGATAAAAGGAGCTGGTGTTGTGTTTCACCTTAAATAACATACAGACAAAGCTTATTTTATTCTGTGAAAAAACATACATTTTGAGTAATTATATTAAGTTAGTACCGCTTCTGGATTTGAAACGCTGTATCATGGATGAAATATCTAAAACACATTTCTTAAAGCTCTAAGTCTCATTCTTGGCATTAAAGTTGAAGGACGGTGTTCAGACAAATTTTTAATAAGCCCTAAATTTATTTTTTCAACTGGTCATAAAACAGAGTCACTCTGTTAGCATTGGAGGACAAACCCAAGCACCTCTTTGATACTCCGTTTCATCCTGACATTTTTCTTTTATGTAACACCTGAGGGAAATGTCTTTTTTTTTAACTAGAGGAATTGTCTGAATCATAGAATTCAAGAACAGCCAAGCCACTGAACCACACTCCTCCTGGGAGACCCCTGGGGGTTGACAAGGAGGTCAGTAAAGCTCTGGTATGTTTGCTTTGGACTGCAGGAAGCGTCAGCAGCATTGTGGTAAAAACTCACCGTCCCGTCCTCCATGAGTTTGAGACAGGAGCCAAAGTCAGCCAGGCGGATGTGGCCGTTCATATCCAACAAAATGTTGTCGGGTTTTATGTCCCTGAAAGAAGACGGAGAAAAAGGGAGGGGGTGGTGGAACAGAGAGAAAGAAGAGATAAATTGAGTGAGCAATTCTTTATTGCAGACTGTAAAAGATGAAGACAACAAGATATTATTCCAAACAAAACAATATCTACAGAACATTCAAAACACACTCAGGCCTGATTGCATATTATGTTGCAACTCTTCATCATTTTCTTCAAATTAAACAACATAACCTGAGGACATTTAACTTCTGCCTTGTCTTAACTTGCTTATAAAGCTAGTGTGCAATATTGCCAATATATTTGTGATTTAATTAAGTGTACTTTCCCCTTAGCATTTCTTCAGAAGCGTGACAACTCTAAATTGACCAGAAGAAAGAATAAACACTGAAAGCAATTGGACTAGTGTTGTGGGAGTTAGCTGTACAGTGTGTCTGTGTGTACACAGGATACAGTTTAAAGCACGCAAACATGAACTCTGTTTGAGGAAATATTCAACACACAAACACACCCCCACTCACAAAAAGGCCCTGTGTCCTCTACAGACACACTCCCCTGTTCACTTTTCCAACAATATTTGTGTTTGTGAACAGGCACGGGCTGGGCTAAGACATTCTTTCACAGATGTGTACACAGCAGCCACTAAAGAATTCCTTCTCTAGCTGCATCTGTTCAACATTACTACTGCTGATCTGCTGATGATGTGTTTATAATATAGATACAGACTGTGGCTGCATTCCAGCTGTGGGATTCATGGATACTGGGGGTTCTAGGTAGTTTAACCACACCAGCTGGACCATCTCAGTGTTCACCAAGGAAGCTATTTTTATATTACCAGCCAATTATGCTCTGAATGTGGGCTGGATAAGGATGGCTGAAGAGTGGACTTATAGTCAACAAATACAGGAACAGTTAGTTGATGGCCAGTAGGACTAAAACTTGTGATTTATGAGAGCCCAGCCCATATATCTGTTCAAATATGATACATACAGTTAACTTGGGCTCAACCTATGTGGATTTATTAATTTATTAGGGGCAATACTGACACAGATTACCAGTAGCCCATGAGAGCAAGTAGCAGTATTTGGAACTGATATATATTTACAGTAAAAATTTATGTTAGATTTACAGCATGTGATAAGATATAAACCTGGCATACAAAAAAACAACACTGGCTGATCGTTAGTATGTACTATAAATGAATATGTACAACAGCAATAAAGGTGTTTTTTTATCTCTGAAACTCTAAACCTTTTACAGTTTATGTATATATGACCCTGTAGTTTAAGTGTACATGTACCATTATCAGTAAAGTAGTGCAAGACAAAACATTTGGCACAGTTGGCAGAGGAAAGCAGAAGAGTATGGAGTCATTATTGTTGCAAAACTCAAGAGTAGGGTCTGGTGTTGTTTGGCAAGACCGGTGCTAAATCAGTACTTTTGAATCAATATCTTAATGTTGCTTGGATTCCAATCCAATCCAAATTTATTTATAAAGCACATTTAAAAACAACAAAATGCTGACCAAAGTGCTGTACAGTAAAAATTAAAAACAATAAAACAAACAATAAAACACAGACGCAGGAAAGTAAAAACTGGAGGACATAAATGGATCAATTAAAACAGAAAGGATTAAAAGCCACATTCTCAAGCAGAGCCAAAAGCCAGGGAGTAAAAGTGCATTTTTAAGTTTGATTTAAAGACAGGCAGAGAGGGGGACAGTCTAACATGAAGAGGAAGAGCATTCCAGAGCTTTGGCGCAGCTACTGAGAAGGCTCGGTCACCCCTGAGCTTCAATCTTGACCTTGGGACGGTCAGAAGACACTGATAGAGGATCTGAGAGTATGAGATAAAATATGGGGTTTTAAAAGGTCAGAAAGATATGGAGGAGCCAGCCCGTTTAGAGACTTAAAAGTTAATAACAAAATTTTAAAATCAATCTTTAAACGCACAGGAAGCCAGTGAAGAGATGCTAAAATGGGGGAAATGTGGACATATTTACATCAACCAGTTAATTGGATTGATACTTGATAGAACAAAATAAAAAATAAGACATGTAAAGGTAACTTTAAAATTCAGACTGAGCAATATATTAAATCTTCAAATAAAAAATAGAAACTCACATAATCAAAAAGTACCCAACTTCCAAGAGTTGATTTTTCCAAGTAATCTACCTGCTACTTAATTTTCTGACAACTTATTGCTTACTGACTTATTAATGTGTTAGCCCTACCATAACTTGCAAATTTCACTCTACATTTTCACTATTTAATTTTTCATACTACTTTTTTAATTTAAAAGTAGGCAACATTTAAATCATAAAGCTAAATATTATAATAATTAGGGAGGGTAATTTTAATGGTTAACACACGAATAATCTGGAAATTTTAATGCGTTGAAAAACTAATAACTCAAATTAATCATATAATCAAGTTTGACAACTTCCTCCCACAGTCCTCCAGTGCAGACGTGTTCATGCCTTGGAGTGAAGAGGTGGAAGTAATAAGTGAGGACGCAGACAGGTCTGCTTAACAGATAATTTAGGTTTATTAAAAAACAAAGTTGTATGTTAGCAATGATGCTAACTGCAACAAAGGATAAAGCTGTGGTTGTGAAGTTACACTGGCGGAGTGCAGCAGACCTGGATTTGTCAATAAATTAACAACGAAGCTAACTAAGGTAATTGCTAAAAAGGTCATCAAAGACTGCAGACACATCGACATCAGTGAAGATGCGGGGCTTCAAGACTAGCACTTTACATTCACTTTGCAGCCAAAGTTATTCTGGACCTGATGTGTTGGTCTGCTGATAAAGTTTGGATATTATTACTCAGCAAATTAAGATATTTTTATTTACAAACCATAACAACAAAGCTGAAATGTTGAATAAAGTTTAAAAACTATAGTTTACCATACTTGAACTTCTTTTAACTCAAATCGAAAGTGGAAGTAAATGGAAGTATTTTAAATATCTGATTAATCATGATAAACCACAGCCTATTTATGTGAATAACTTGACTATTATCTTTAATGAATTACCAGCAACTATAATAATAATATAAGATGATCTGTTGTTTGTGTGCACATAAACATCATTGTCCCCCTGCACAAGTTAGGGCCCCCAACCAAAAAGTCTAGATTTACCCCTGCTCTGAAACTAATGAACACAGGCTAGATAGCAGCCAGCTACAGGACAGAGGTATGTTGATAAGAGGGAAACAGAAACAATAATGGAGGAAAGGGGCTAAACTCTGACCCAAGTAAAAAGTAAGTAAACTATTTTTCTTAGTCATCAGTCTGATCCACAGAGACCGTGAGACTGCTACTGACAGCATCTCTGACTGCTTTTACACCTTTAAAACATTCATACCGAAAACAAAAAATCCTAGAAACCAACATAGAAAAGACAGGAGGTAGTGCTGAAAGTTCCTGCATGGTCTGATTGTTTCACAATTATCTTTCTGTTCTGCTTTCCAATAGTCCACGCAGTGCGAACGTGCATTCATTAAAGGTTGTCGCTCATCTATGATCTCCTCTTCCCTCCATTATGGATACAAACAGATAATAATTTAACCAGATAATCAAAAAGAATGAATTTTCTGAAACAGAATCAAAATGATTGACACCATCATTATTATTTTTGCATTATGATAGGGACATGCTGTAGGACACTTGTATGAGAAAATTAAATATTCCACATTTAATCATTTTGTTGAAAGTAGACTCATTAAGAGTTAAAGTACACTACTGACAATATAGCTAGTAGTCAAAGTTTGATATGGAGAAAATGAAAGGACTTTTTGGCTTCCAGAACCACGTCATTGAGCTCTATTCTAGTCATCAGTTTATAGCTCTGTACATGCATTTTGTAATTTGCAACTTCAAGAAACATTTGTCTAATTCTGCATTGCAAACATCCATCTCTATGTCCTTGCATGTTATTGGGAATCTGATCCAAACGGTATGAGGTGCAGGAGACCTTTCAGGCAGCTAAACAGGTGGTCACTGACAGGTGGTCTGTACTGGCCCTCTGGTGCTATTGTCTTACATGGCAGTCTCAGACTACTAATGGGAATCCCTGGCCTGGATCTGACGGCCTGGTCTCTAGTGGGTGATTTTCAACTCTTTTACCTCTGTTTCATCTATGACCCTTTGTTTTCAGAGTTAGCACTCTGACTGTGTGTATTCGGTAGAGATCAACTTTACAAAAATGGTTTAGAATGACTGAACATTTCCAGTGATCAGAGGCCATGACTGGCATGAAACAGAGATGTCACTGTATCCCACCATGGGGGCTATATTTAGCCACTGTCCTTGTCTGACCATTCCACTGATTCCCCCTGAGGGCAGACCCTGTCGGGACCCTGTCTGAGGCCCTCTTATCACGCACTGAACCACGAAACAGCTCAATGCACAGGGTATGAAGGGCACATATAACTGTTAAGTATCGGTCTCATTTAAATGCAGATCATGTTGACATGGGAAAAAACACTCAAGAGGATAACAACTCAGTTCAGCTTAAACAGAAACAAACCGTTTGATGTCACAAGATACTGAACTGTGCAGAGCAAAAGCATAAGAAATAGAAACTTAACGTAATTTCCTATAATCTCCAAACTACACACCCTTTTACAGATAGTGTTGTGCAATTAATCAAGTTTCAGCTTCAGTCAGGATTTTGGTTTCCCAAGATTATTAAAACAAGATAATCCAGATTTACTGTGAAGCATGCCGTATCGGGCTCATTTTGTCCATAGATCTCATCTTAGAAAATATCTTAGTTTCTCTTCCATACAAGAACAGCGTGTGCCCTGCCCCTCCCACCAAAACAGCTCTCACTTTAATTTAAGTGAGGAACAGATGGGGCAAAGGCAAAGGCAAAGGGTTGCTTCAAGAAGCAAGAGAGCTAAACAAGATGACAGAAAAGGAACTGTGTTAATGTTTTTTCATCACTTCTTTTGGTGTAAGACTCCCACTACACCAATATTTTCTCTAATTTAAGACATTGGAAACTAATCAAAGTTGATATGGTCATATGACCAAAACGTTGTGGCCTAAAATGTATATCATGGTATTTTTTGCTCTTTGCTCAGTTTGGATCTCTGTCGAGTCCAAATATCCCTGATTAAAGCAGACATTAGTCCGGTTTTCTCCCATTTTCGTCACTCCTCACAGAGCAGACTTCCGTGTTTTGCAGCCAGGACCAAGCTGTTGTGTCGCACGCTGACATGACATCACTGCAACCCCCTGTTGTGTGTGTAGCTCCACCTTTTTAGGACAGATAGGTAAGACTGGCATCCCTACAGAAGGGTGCCAAAAAAGTGGGATAGCATGAGTCAGTTTTTTGGGACCCTTTTCAACTTTTGCGATATGGAAATGCAAAAAAACGCATGCCGTTCCACACCGAACTAAGCCGGACCGCTTGGTGGAAACTACCTATATGTAGTCCAATATACATATTCATCAGGGAAGAATAAAAATTGTAATCAGTCAATAACATTATGATCACTACTTCTCTGTTCGAATTACTACAAGAGCACAAAACTATTTAAAGAGAGGAACATTTTCATAGATTTGGCCTCTTTATTTTGCTCTCACAGTGCACAACATGGAAGCAATTAGCTTAAAAATGTCCACTTTTATCCCTCCTTGGGGAGTATGCCCCTGGACCCTCCTAGACAGTTCAGAGACACCCACCATAGTCTTTTAAAACCCCGTGGGAAACACTGAAATAGCATATTAACCATTGATTTAATTCAGTGTTGCACCGACAGGGTGCTTCTAGCTTCTTCTTTACCAAAATCTAGAGCTATACTTACTTACGATGCACAAACACACCAGTAAATACAGTGCTGATTGTAATACATAAAGGAGTAAGGAAGATGTATATACTTAAAAAAAAAAAAAAAAAAAAAAAAAAAAAAAGATGAAAATGCAACCTCTAAATTTAAGAAAATTTGAACTCCTTTAGCTTCTGTTATAATCTGAAGACGGTGTCTCCAACTTGCCGTGCATTGTTTAAAATAACTTGGTTGGGTCTGTTATTGTTAATCCGTGCTTTTTAAATCTAAAGTCATTTCTGATAACAACAGCCAACACTATCATGTTTCTTGATGAGAGAATTATTTTTGCCAGACAACAAAACTTCGGGATGCAATGACTAATCAGTTCAGGCTCATGACTTTCCCACATTCCACTTTAATTTTCTTCACATTATTCTTCGATGTGTACAGAATTCATAAAACCACTGTCCAAGTCTGAGACATTTTCTTCTTTTAAGAGCGGGCAGACATAAATTGGCTGTGAAACACCCTTTGATGTGTCTGTCTTCAGCTACACAAGCCTTTAAAGCCAGATGTGGAGCTGCTGTCATTTTCCAGTAGTGTTAATCTTCCCATCTCATAGGGCTAGAGCAAAGGGAGGGCTAGCTATCTCTCTGCTTCAGATAGACCACTAAATCACCAACCAATAAAACCTAGGATTAAAGTAACATGTGCACAGATGTGACTTGTGAAGACATATAAAAGTCAGGCTGTATTCGTGTCTGTTAATTTGTGAGTCAAATCACTGCTTCCATCATGGATTATTTAAAAGTCTATTTAAAGATCTAGATTCAAATGAGTTCCAGATTAAACACCAATCTCCAAAGTGAATACTGTATAGAGCATTTGGACTAAAAGCTGAGTTCATTCATTCATCCAACCACTGTTATGAACTTGGCAGACACAACTATACATAAACAACTGACAGGATGTATCGGGCTCTTAGTGGACACTTAAATTCTTTACTGCTCTGTTTCATCTGAACCTTCACCTTCATTTTAACAACTCAGAACTTACACATAATAATGGAAGACTTGAAGAGGACATAAACTTGGGCCTGATTACTGGAAAAATATTCAGCCTTTGGCTTGCAATGGTTTAATGTTAGAAACAGCTTTTGGAAGATTTTAACCTCCAGGAGAGCTGTTGTTTCTGTTTCATTACACATTAAAGGTTGGCTTAAAGGTGCCCTATGGAGTATTTTTTCCTCTACAAAGCAATGTTGTATATGTGTAAGGAGAAAATGTGGACATGCAGAACTGTACTAGGAACATAGTACTAATTGCAGTCCCTGGTTGTGTCCTACTGCCAAAGCCAGAATATAAGCCAACCTTATAAAAAAGCCATGGCCTGTTTTTTTTTTTTAAATCTTCCAGAGGGACAAAAGGTTTAAACTGTCCTCTTGCATTATGATTTCCATTCATTCAGCAAGTTCACAACATGCATTTTCTGTGCAGCTTTTGCAGCTGTGCAAACTTTATCCATTCAACAGTGAGTTTATTACGTTTATCATGTACCACAGGAACCAGCTCCTGTTTGAGAAAGTTCTCTTTTTCTCCTATTCTGTTGTTATTTTAAATGCAATATAAGGCTGGGCAATTAATCGCAAATTAGATTAAATCACAATATGGTTTGTTTTGTTTGTTTATTTGGATCTCTTTTAGCCCACTTGGGCTATTCTTCCAAAAGTCCATAGCATAAAGACATTACAAAAATATAATAAAAACACAATACAGTATAACTGAAACACAATACAATACAATACAATACAATAGTTCTGCTGCAATTTTCATATGGCAGAAGTTGCAACATTTCTTTAACCTGAAATTTGTGCTAAAACACCAGTTTACACCTCTTTTTTTGTAGCAGCGATGTTGTGCATTACATATGCGACTAGAAAAGCACTCGGAGAGCACAGACCTCCACCATTAGCCCTATCTCCCAATAGTGAAGAATCCTTTAAAAAATTCCTGGATCTGTCCTCATGTGCCCCCAACCATGGCATTTGCTGATTACTCCCTCCCTAGTGGGGTGGAAACACGGTGAGGCAAAGAATTAGTTTCACTACATGTGGACTGTCATGGTGGAAGCGTTGCCTGCCAGCGCCAACAGATGAACTGACAGTCTCACCCATGGTCTCACCGGATGACTGAAAGTCATGGCAGGGGGTGAATATTCCTCTATTCCTCCCAGCATTGTGAGTATTCTTGCTACAGCTCACTGTCTTTCTCTCTGGTACGCTCTGACTAGTCTCCTCGACCGGGCATGCGTCTTTCAAACTCTATAAACTCCAAAACTTTGAATAGAAACACACCCGAAATCCTGCTGGGATTGAAGTTACTCATGTCCGCCATCTCCTGGTGTAAAGTGGTAACAGGGCAGACCTCCGCCATTAGCCCTATCACCCAATAGTAAAGAATCCTTTAAAAAATTCCTGGATCACCATCTGGATCACTCCCAAAATCTAATCAGTTCTTCCTTATGCCATTTCTGACATTTCCTGAAAATTTCATCAAAATCTGTCTACAACTTTTTGAGTTATGTTGCTAACAAACAAACTAACTAAGTAACTAACTAACTAACCCTGCCAATCAGATAACCTCCTTGGCGGAGGTAATAATTCTGAATAGTCTGCAAAAAATTCTACTTTCTTCATTTTTTTACATTTTTGGTATTGAATATGAGAATGATATAAAAATAACCACTCCCTTCAATACAAAATTTCATATCCAATTTGCAGTATGAGTCAAGATCAGCACAATAAGTTATCTGTTGGAAGTAACATAAGATAAGGAACTTCAGAAATAATCGCATATCAAATCACAATCGCAATATTAGGGAAAAAAAATCATAATTAGATAATTTTCCCAATTTATTCAGCCCTAATGCAATATATAGAATTCTTCATTCAGGGTGCTTTTAATCAAAACAATAACAGAAATGAAGTACAGACTTGAGCTTTCCAGCTCCGCTTTTTACTTTTTGTTTAGAAGTGAGAATGCTGTTCAACATAAACAGCACCTCATAAGCCATATTTACTTAACAGAAAACCAAGGTTTTGCTCTCATTCAAAAATTTCTTATAATTAGAGAGAAAAGCATTTAAATGTGCATATCTGGACGCTGGTTAAGCTAGGTCGGTAGAGCAGGTAGCGGTGCCCATATGCAGAGGCTGGAGTCCCTCAGTGCACTGGTCAGGGATCAATTACCAGTCTCTATCCCATTTGGTGCATGTCTTCCTCCACTCTCTTTCCATATACTTCCTGTCCGTCTTCAGTAGTCTTGTTTACATCAAAACAAATATATGTGAATTGACCTCAATTAAAAATATATAGATAGGAATGGTCACTTGGTCAACAATTTAATTTAATCATTATTTCAGTGTAAAAATTCTACTGATTGTGTCCTTGAAGAAACAAAAGCTAATAATAGTATCAGATGAAGACTGTGTGGTAACCAAACACAGGCTTTTATTGCTGAGCTGAGCCAAATAATCCAAACAGCTAAAAAGAGCCACAATTCCCATCACTCTGAGAGAGGCTAGACATAATAAACCATGCTTTCATTTACTACCAGAACACAGCAGATCACAGCAGTTCACGGTGACGTCTACACAACCAATCCAATCTGGATGAAGGCATCTCAGGCCGTCTCTGATACAGTCTGAGCCAGCGGAAACAAACCATCAGTACCTACTGAGATGTGTCAGCACAGAGTATCAAGCATTACCACTTGGTATCCAAATGTCCAAATCAAGTATAAATCCCTGTTAATGTTTTGTCTATAGGGATGTCTGTGAACCCAAGATCAAACTGCTACTGACCTCCAGACAGAGAGCCTGAAAACAAACCTAGCGTGGACTTTACAAATGAATGAAATCTGTAATACTTTGACTAGAGAATATGTGGTTGTTGGCACCTGTTTGTGTATGTGTGTGTATACACACAGGAGATTCAATTGCTGAAGGCCTTAATCTGCTCCAGAGACTTCTGGTCTGCCAAAGAGCAGACAGCGTGAGTTGACCCTTGCCTGTCCATGTGTGTGTAATGCTTGTGTGTGGCAGACAAACAGCACAGTGGGGGTAAGAGAGGAGGGGGTAATGGTGCGACTGCTGATGAACCACTCAGTACTGAGTCCCTGTCTGCCTTTCTCTCTTTTATCAGCTGAAACTGTCCCTCTATTAACCCCTCTCTTTACTCACATCTCTCTATTTTGTCTCTCTAAAAGCACGAATTGACATTAACTTTTTCCTGCTGCTCTTCGTTTCATCTCCCCTTCTACTACTGTAATGAATCCACTAATGATAATGGTGGCTACATGAATACCCTCAAGCAGACACCACTGGAGGCTTACAGCACAAGAGCTGACTCACATTAACCCTTCACATATGGACAAACCTAGAGAGTAGGAGGTGCTTCGCTGGTGCTGGGCTGTGCTTATTCGCATACCTAATTGGGCTACTGTGTCACAGGGCTCCTGCAGTCTTAAGGAGCAGCACAGAGACCAGAATAAAGAGAGGTAATCTCCTCTAAGACCACAGCATCCATCTGTGTTGGCCATCTGGACACCACCTCACAATACACACTCATGCACACACTCACAGTGCGGCCTGAAGCAACTCCAGAGAGTGCACAGACGAGGCATGCTCCAGCCAAGCATTTGGTAACTAATGGTTCAGAGAACTGCTGCCGGTTTGACTCCTGGCATCTACTGACACACAAGCATGCACACATCAGACAACCCTTCTCCTCATTGCAGACTCACAGCTGAAACCAGCGAGGCCCTGATCAGAATCAGGTGCTTTTTGTGCTCCCAATACCGATCATAGATTATCCATGAGTGAGTTCTGCTAATGCTAATGATGATCCTAGGCATTTAATTTTGCATTTGATTTTGCGCAAATTAGACTTGCATTTAGCCAACTAGTCTTAAGTAAAGACGATCAAAATTGAGCACTAAGACAGGATGACAATAACCGTTGGTTTACAGAATGTAGTCAATGTTAGCAGTGCTAGTACCTTCTATCCTATTTGCAGGTTAAAACCCATATGCTTGAGCTGAATATCAAAGTATCATAAAGTGCTTCACTTATATGTAAATATAACATTACAACCTAAACTCTATTTTCTACATCAGTTGTTCTCAACTGGTCTACATCAGGAATCACTACCACCTTCTTATGACAAATCTTGACCCAAACTTTGTAAAAATATTCAAGAATCACTGAATGTTTTTGATGAAATTTGGGACAAGTGGGACTTAAGATGGAAGAACTAAAAAATAAATGAAGTCACGCCCTTCAAAATAAAAGCACTGCATGGACTTTCTACCTCAAGGTGCACATCTGCAACTCACTAAAAATGGATCTGCGGCCCACACTTGGGTCCCGACCCACCAGATGAGATCCAAGGTTCTAGATCAAATAGTGCTAAACTGCACTGCTCCTACAAGATGTCATCATTAATATCAGGTTACTGTTGTTTAGATCAAGTAAAGGAGCATTATGTAAGCTTGGTAGTAGCTATTTACTGGAGCTACAGAGGCTACTAGTGCTGGACAGCTGCATAAAGTTAAGACAGAGCATTTGACCAGGACAGTGAGCCTGAAATTAGGGCTGGGCAATGAATTGAAAATGAGATTAAATTGCAATATGGCCTGCTGCAATTTTCAAATCGCAAAAGGTGCAATATTTCTTTGACCTGAAATTTGTGTCAAAATACCATTTTTAAACTTTTTTGCAGCATAGATGTTATGCAGGACATATAATGCAATCATTCAGGTGCCTTTTTTTTTTTTTTTTTAGAATAACCTACAAAAAAATCTACCTTCTTAATTTTTGTACTTTTTTTCTTTTTGAATATAAGAATGACAAAAACCCTTCAATGCAATAATTCAAATCCAATTTGCAATACGAGTCCAAATAATCATAATTAGATATTTTTAAAGAATTTTCAGCCCTTGTTTAGGAATAAAAAAAGTTAAGGAGTAATCGCATTTCAAATCGCAATTGCAATATTGGAGAAAAAAAATCGCAATTAGATTATTTTCCAAAATCGTTCAGCCCTACCTGAAATTATCCAAAAATATTAGTAATTATTCTAACCAAATTGTTACTTTGGCAACAATTTACAAGGAATCTAGCTTTAACCATTTAGCCAGCTAACAATGCACATCATTACCTACAGTAACAATAATGACACTGATTACATCTCGCTTTTTGGCTGACCTCTAGGGTCAGAGAAGCCAGGGTCAGCCCTACACATGGTTCTGACCCATGTGGTCAGCCATATACTAACCTAGTCTTGTTTCTACATTTCTAAGAGAACATAGAGACAGTTCACCCACTTACAACTGCATTTATTCAAGTTTCTCACAAAAAATGAATTTCTTTTTCTAGTATTAACATTTTAATACATCCTGATGCTTTATTTCCCTTACCAAACACTCCTTTGACGGACATCACCTGGCCTAAAACAAATCCTAACTAGCTTTTAGCCCACTGGTTTCAACACAGATTTATACATTGAATTAATATTTTTAAATAATGTCACTCAAAACAAAGTCAGTAGGGATTTCACAGGACTGCTAGATAACTAATCCGCAGCAGTAGCAATAGCAGCAGATGAAGTGACAAAGTTGTTTAAAAGCCAAAAGTCAAACAGTAAGTGTATTTCAGTTTAATTTCATTCACAGTGCTGAATTACTCGCTCCTTATTGACCGATAGCTCAAATATGTAATTACACCACACACAGTGCTCCTCTCAGCTGAGTATTTACCACAGATGATTGGTGGATTATCAATGATAAGCATCAAGTCCAATCAACTGATCACATATTTTAAAAAAAAAATATGTCTGGACATCTGTAACTGAAACCTATTTTCGATCAAACTGGACAATACCTCTTCCATCCAAAAGTTTCAGACACAAAAGGTAACCATGTGAACATAAGCTCTTTGATACTTGACGTTTTCATATGTGTGCGACAGACAGAAAGCCTTGTTCCCTCACAGATCACTGGGCTGTGAAGAGACACATGGTGCTGATCAATAATAAAACATACAAAAGCTGCAACTAACAGGAAATACCACACCAACGCACACAAATACTAACAATACACAGTGCTCTACAGTAGGAAGACCCCACACCACAGATGTTAACTGTCAGAGCACCACGTCTTCTTTCATGATTCAGTTTGCCGTCCAGATCCTTTCTCTCTATATAATCACAACCAATACCCTCTCTCTATCTCCCCCTCTCCAGTTTTTATCAAAAATCCCCTCTCTATATATAACACACACACAGAACTTCCACACACACTAACACAGTTCTTTCATGGCGGACAGATGTGATGCTCGGCAGCACAAAGCCATGCTGAGTCTGCCTATTGAAACGTTTGTCAGGCCCCCTCTGGGAGGCCACGCAGATCACTGACCACTGAATAAATGAACGCACACACACACACACACACACACACACACACACACACACACACATTTCCTTTGCATCTGACTCGAACACACGCTGCCTCTCACGGGACCCAGCTGAAGGGGACAGAAGGTTGACCTCAGGGTTGTCCCCTCTTCATTTCTTTCAGTTGAGCTCTTTTCAACTTCATCAGTGTCAACAGGATTGCAAATATTAATTTTGAATGGGCCGGTATTGTGGCGAGGTCAGTGACTTCAGGAGCAGGGGGAAAAGGCAAACATTAGGTGGGCTTAAATGCACAACTTTGACCTTATTCTCAATAAATTAGCTGTACAAAATCCTTACATGATGACAGTTTATATCATGAGACTAGAGATGCACTATTATTGGCATATCAGTATCTGCAAATATTACCTTGGAAAGTTATTCATCACTATTGGCTTTATCGGAGGTAAATATAGGCTGTATATATCTATTTCAGCTGAGGTCTTTTAATGTTCATCCTGATTCTTATCATTTGTGTGTTGTAAGGACTAAGGCCTGCTCCTTTGTTCATCCATAAACTTTTAAGTTTGTTTTAAAGACCGCTTTAGGTCTGAACTTCATCTACATATAGGTATCAATTTCAGTATCTTCTAGAAAGAATTTGTCATCATTGGCATGTCTGATATCAGCATAAATCCAATATCAAGTATCCCTCTATCAGAATATAAAAAATGTGAACAGCTTTTATACTTTCTTTCTACAAAACTAATGTCTGACTTAATAATGTAATAGTTTCCTCTATTCAAGGCTGCCTGCATGATCAATAAGGAGTAGGTTTTTCTAATAAAACATGGAAAGGAGACAGTGAATGCTATAAATGAAGACAAAATACGTGACAGGAACGGAACATGCTGTAGGGAACATTAGGGCTGCACAATTCTTGCAAAAATGTGAATCATGATGTTTCACACTGAGAACTAAGGTCCTGATTCTCATATGATTCCTATTTTTGTCAACAAAACAACAATGTATTGCTCTTATTTAGGGCTGTCAGCATTAATGCATTAATTGTGATTAATTACAGTCTATTGTTAATAATTAACTCAAGATTACTTACATGCTTTATTACCCCTTTAGCACACATTGTTCAAACCATGTCAGAGTCTCCCTGCAGCCACAGTGAAATAAAACAAAGGTCTGTGTCCATACATAGCTGGCTTTTTAGTGCTGGCAGCACCAACCACCTCATTCTCAGAGCACTTCTCATCTGTGTTCCTTGTTGATACATTACATAAAATTAATCCTGCTTTCCTCAGAATCTGTAACATTTTTTCTAGAAATAGCTTTATGTGCTTTGTATTTCTGTATTTCAGGAAAATATTACACATAAGACATACAGACAATGTAAAGAAATCCTGTCCTGACACAGGCAGCAGCTGCAGACCTGAAAACTACCCTCGAAAAAAGACAAAAAAGGATTAGTCAGATTGGTTTATCTTTCGCTACTGTTAGAGGTCCTGCACCTTCTTGACTCTGATTAGCAAGTGAGGGAGAAGTGGCATTGATGAGTGCAGCTATGTTCCAAAAGTCAAACAGTTTTTAACAGAGAGTACTCTTAGCGCCGTGATGAAAATAGCTGACACTGAAGACGTTTATCTGCCCGGGGTGCTGGATACTCAGAATGCTAGACTACATTGGTTTTGATTGCACTGCCAGCACTAAAGAAGCCAATCCTAAGACAATCACTGCTCCATAATGTCTCATTTCACCTTAGAAACGTCCTGGACAGCTCAGCGGACAGGTCAAAAGTCATCTGGACTTCAAATTTCAAACATTTACCTCTTTAATGTTCTTCTGTTAACTTTTAACAAGATCTGTTTTCCTTGGATGAGTTCATGACATAATCTTTGATCAACTTGAATTGCCTCATTTTCTTTCAAAATAAAAGCAGGTCTGCACACAAAAAGGCAGTTAAGACAGTACAGAAATCTAAAATGAAAAAAAAAAAAAAAAACTTTTATGTGAAATTTTAAAGCACAACAAAAAGGAATAATCAAGATTACCTACACAAATTCTGAGATTTATTGTTATAAAAAATGTAATTTGGCAGTTTGACTCTGAAATAAAACATGCTCTGTCTCAGGTGTTTATAGTAGAGTGCTGGACTTAAACTCAAAAGTCTCTTATAAACACATTTTCTCTCTTCCTTCTTCATTTTCAGATCACTTGAAGTACACATCTTAAGTGCCGAGAGCGCTACTCAACCTGTGGCTTCTTGTGACTTGCTGTGGCGCTTGTAAGACTGACTTGAGAAAAAAAAACACAAAGAGAAACACTGACAGCAGAAATGATTCATTCTTAGTCATATAAATCAATTTGTTTTGCAGACTGCTGTGTTCAGTCTACATTAACTGCAGACCTTCTATCTGTACACTATCCCCATCGCACCCATATACATGAGAGCGAGCATAAGGGACTAGTCCACTCTCTATTAGGTTCAACAATTGATTTCTGATGTCTCTTATTAAAGCAGAAGCTTTTCATGCCCTTGCTTCAATAAATTCCTGCAGCTGCTCCTTTTCAGTGCTTTCCTGGATTTTTAGTTTACAATAATAGTTGTGTTATTATAAACAAGCTTGATGCAATAACAGATTAAACACTGATAATCAAGACTACAATACAAGTTATCTGGATGTCTTAAAGCTACAGAATGAGGCAGTGTGGTAGTAGCTATGAGGGGGGAGGTACAGGTGTAAGTGTGCCTGTACTTTTGTAATGACTTAAACAGAGTGCTGCAAATGAGAAAAACAGAGAAAGGAGGTTATTTTAGTTGTATCATAGGATAACAGGCTAGTCTATGACCTGATTAATTAATCAAACCAGGATACAGCAACAGGGATAGTTGTAAGGCAAATAAGTGAGAACATGACTGCAGCACGAATGCAGGAGTCTGAATTGAGATTGTGACTTTTTAGAGATTAATCATGTAGCTCTAGGGACCATGTTAGTTAAATATGCCTGAGAAACAAATGGAATATGAGTAAGCCCTCTAAAGGGTTGGGGAGAATCGTGGTGCAGAGAGATGGCAAAGACAGAGAGATACTCCTAGATTCTACAACAGGGACATGTCAACATTTCCTTCTTTTCTTTAAGGCTTGCAAAACAAATGCATGATTCAGCCTCATTCAGGGAGACCCTGAACTACTGTTCTTTAACTAAGTAGGGACATCATGACCTTCAACTTCATTAGTGCTACTTTGATGCATTTAAAGTTATTTTTTTCTTTATAGTAATGTCACTGCATTTTAAAGAAGACATTTATAAGTCTGTGATAAATGTGTATGATGATCTTTACTTCCATATTTTTGTTCAGCAAATCATAAATGCTCAATAAGTCGAAATTTTATCATTAATGCAACATGAGCTGTTGCGGTGAATATACTGTATTTCAAAAGTCTGAATTGACTGCAAAAGATAATAACTTTATGGTAAAAACTTTATAGTTTAAGCAAACAAGCACTGCTGTCTCCCTCTCCTTGTGCACATTTGACACACTCTCAACCATTTTCACACAGTTCCATCAGCGATCAGCTACCCTCAGAGCACAGTCGTTACAAATGAAGTGTGGAAAAGGCTGATTTATTTTGTGTTCATGAGAAACGTTGCAAACAGCTTTAGTTCAAGCTGATGCAGAGCCATTTAGTATTAGTTTGTCATGCTTCATATCAATAGATCATCAAGGACAGCACTGGCCATCATAGTCTTTTCTTATAGTACACATTTAGTTGAAACAGACTTTAAAGTTCAAATAATGAGGTTATGATTGGAGGATTTAAATGTTTGTTACTCATAATTAACCCCATGGAAGCTCACTAATTTTGTCTGGAATAACTGCAGCATTTTTTTCATATTGCAGTATATCTAGTAGAAAGAACAGCTATCACAAACTCACTTTTTTCCGATATCTTTGGGCACCATTTGCCACTCAACTGCACTAAGATAGCAAAGTTAGCCTAATTTACCAAATAGGAGCTTAAAGAAAGAATTTAAATGCCTCCACAAGTGGACAGTTTACATAATCATAAAGTGACAGCAGTCAGTGGCACACCTCAGATCAAGCCAAAATCTCAAGGCACACCATCTTCATATCAAAGTAATATCACCTTTTTAACATTCTCAACAGTATCTTAAGTTGATCTAAAGTTGTAGTTATAAGGCATGGTTGTTCAAATTCCCACTGCAATGCTAGACAGGCCTTACTAAATCATTTGGGAGCAAATGAATTGCACAACTACACACTAAAATGTATGTTTTTCAGTTACATCAGCTTGATTTGCAGTTGTTGATTGAAGCAATCTGCTGGAGCAAATCCAAAACTTGTTGAACCCGTTAGTCAATTACACACCGAATTATCCAAAATATGTACTCAAGAAATAAAAATGCACAGTAGGAAAATAATAGAAAAATAATGGAAATATTTCCTGAATGTACAGTCACTATAATCATGCTTGGCTGTAGGAGTGGGAAATTAATCAAAATTTAGATTAAATCACATTATGGCCTGCTGTAATTTTCAAATCGAAGAAGGTGTAACACTTCTCGTGCAAAAAAAAGTGCAAAAAATGCTATACCACGAGTGTCCACTTAAGGCTGGCTGCAGGAACATCGGAAGTCCCGTCTGGACACATGTTAAACAGCCGGTTTTGACACTAGAAATAAACTGGTTCACAGCCTGGTTCAAAACACCAAACGTGTCTCATTAGCTTGTGTCTTATTGTGCTCCCACTGTACGGGGGGTGAATTTTTGCACCACGATCATTTGGCTGATATTTAGGATGAAAGCTGATTGGCGTGCCTCATTTGATTAACAGATTGCTCGGCAGGCAGAGGCTCCGTTTCTGTCAACTGGAACGCTAGCTAGCAGGCTGACAGGAAGTCGTGCTTAGTGAGCTGGCTGTCAGGTTGATCCAAAGGCCGTTTGAGACTGCCATTTCAATATGGAAGCCTCCACGGATTGGCTTCAAGAGCCGTTTTTGTCCGCCTATTGTAAGCAAACGACTGATGTCACACAGGGTTTGTCCAATTCTTTCTACAGTCTATGGTTTCTATTCAAAGTTTTGGAGTTTATAAAGTTTGAAAGTTGCACACCAGGTCGAGGAGACGAGTTGGAGCGTAACAGAAAGAAAGACAGCGAATTGTAGCGAGAATACTTATAATGCTGGGAGGAATAGAGGAATATTCACTCTCTGCCATGACTTTCAGTCATCCGGTGAGACCATGGGTGAGACTGTCAGTGCATCTGTTTGGACCGGCAGGCAATGCTTCCGGCATGACAGTCCACACGTAGTGAAGCCAATGCTGTGCCTCACCGTGTCTCCACCCCACCAGGGAAGGAGTAATCGGCGAATTAGATTTTAGGACTGATCTGGATCACTGTCTGGATCCAGGAATGTTTTTAAAGGATTCTTCACTATTGGGAGATAGGGCTAATGGCGGAGGTCTGCGCTATCTGAGTGCTTTTCTAGTTGTAGGAATACATTTTTAAAAAATCCTACTTTCCTCATTTTTGTAGGTGTTTTCATCTACGAGTCAAAATAATCACAATTTGGTATTTACAATTGTCCATCTACTGTATAGGTCTTAATATTGAACAATTTGTTGCTTGTGTTTGTTGAAAAATACATAAGATGAGGAACTTAAAAAATAATCACCTATCAAATCACAACTGCAATACTGGGGGAAAAAATTGCAATTTGCCCGCATCGTTGAGCCCTACTTGGTTGTATAAATTCTCACAGCACACCTAGACCTGCCTCGAGGCAGGTCTGACTCATTGGTTTCCAAATCTGGGGCTGGCATCAGGACCCCCAAGAGGGGCCACCTAAGATCTCTCTGTTTATTAAAAGGTTATTTGATAAGAAAGCATGTGTAGACCCTTTTCATCAAGTTTTACAAATGAAACAATTAAAATCAACTTTGAGGTAGGAAGGAGCTCTGAGGAAAAAGCTTGAGAACTATTTTTCTAGCTGTAATTTAGGGAGAAAAGGGACCCAAGTTCTATTTGATTGCACTGAAACCATGAAAGGAAATGAGAAAGGCCAAGTGACTGTGGTCTGACAAACCTCTGTTACTGATATCGTAATTTTCCTGTAAGAGGTTTTACTACTTTTCTGAAATGAAATGAAAAAAAAAACAAATACAGATAGCACTTGTTAAAGTGGAACCCTTCTGCTTTGTCTCATTCTTAAAGTTTCTTTTACTCAGACAGGTGGTAGAGGGTCATGTTAATGTCAGGGTTCTCTTATAACTTCTGGTTTATGTTGTATTTCTAATGACTTGCGAATGGGAAAGTGGCTTCACAGGAACTGAAAAGCATTAGTACAATAGAGTAAAAGCAAAGAAGCCATTGCATTAAAGCATGGTCACAAAAGCCCATTTATACAGAGCTCAACAGCATGTTTTCAGAAGTAAAAACCTCATTCATTTTCTCCACTGTAGATCTGACTATTAGCCATAACGTCACTACCATCCAAGGGAGACTTCTCAAAGCCTCCTCAGTCTGATATGATGATATGCACCTGTGGAACACCTTGTTTATATGCAGTCTTTGACTAATGGAACCGATAACTGCAAAGGAAATGTTTACTGCCCCTGTGAGCTTCATCTATATAACTGCTAAATATACTGTAAAGAAAGCAATATGAACAGTATGATAAAGATTAATGTAGAAAGATTCATTTCTTGAGTCCTGTTGTCACAATGGATTGTGGGGTGTGTAGTTCCTTCACTTACAAGAACAAGTTTGCACAGTCTTGTTGCTTTCACCATTTTCAGTGGTTTTACAGTCACAAGTATTCAGGCAGCTGGTTAGCTGGGTTCTATGATCTAAAGTTGTGATCTTAAATGTCAATAGAAGATTTTAAGGGCCAAAAACATCCAGGTTGAAAAAGTGGGCGGCCCCTTTAACCTAGATTCCCACAGTGTGGCCTTAATGTGTTTGATGTGACTGAAGATGAGCCATTATTAGAGAGGGTTGTTTTCTGGTTTTGTAGATGTTAATGTCTTTAAATGACAGGGCTCATGTGTAGTTAACTAATCCAGTCATGAGAGGAGGAAACTTGGATAGACCGATCTACAAATACACAATATCATCAAGATAAACTCACACCCCAACGCACGTGACCCACACAATCATCAGACGGGACCTGCCAGAAGTGCACGCCCTCCTCAGGGGACCAGCCTGGCTGTCTCCACCCTTACACAAGGCTAACAAATCTCCCACGACTGTGTGTGTCTAAGTGTGACACAGGCCAAAGGAGGAGTCAGGGGAGGCTCCATGGGGGGAGGTGACAGCACCACATCCCCACCCATACACCTCCCAAACCCCGTCATTACTGTCCCAACGCTTCCACCAGGAGACTTAAAGAGAAACACTTCAGTCACCTCCTTCTTGTCCCTTTTTCCCTTCACTTCATTTCTCCGTCTGCTGCCACCACCAACCCCCACCCACAGCCCCCAGATAACACCATGCAATTAGTGGCTCCCCACTCTCCTCTCATTCACTCTCTCTCCTTATTTATACATTTATATCTACATCTCTCTGTCGCTGCTCTCAGTACGTCTCCTTCCGTCCATCTTCCCAGTTCAATGAGAGAGACAACAGACACACCCAAAACATTATCCCACCAAGCAGCCCTGGATTATCCTTCCCTCTTTTTGACCCCCCTTGTTTCCTATTCATTCCTCATACTCCTCTTGCTCCATGTTCAAAATGGCTGTGATGAACCCCCAGCAAAAACAGCACTGTAATTGTGTTAACATGCCGATGTGACCACTTCCTGTCGAGCAGGGCCTAACTTCCTGCTCCCAAGGGCATCCTCTATATGTTGACATGTTATAATGGAATTAATTTTACAGAAATAAAGAGTTTTAAGAGCACTGTGTAAAGTCTACTTTAGGGCACACTGCTTTACATCATCTATCTATAAAATATTAATCAAATGTAGAAATATGTGTGGAAATCCTTGTTAAAATCAGCAGATTAAACCCTAAAATGTTAGATGACATGACAAATTATGATGCATTTCAGCGTTAAACATAAAGTAGCATGATGTGTCCGAATGCAACCTCAAGAAAGAGAAATGTGGGTTTTCTTAAGAAACTTGAATAATGGCAGTGTTTGGAGCTGAAATTTGTTTCATCAGCAAAATAAAATAATTGCATCAGTTGCATAGTACAGCTGATTTAATGTTCTGAGCATTGTTGCCCTTTATTGATTAGACTATTTGCATCGTTTAGCCTGCTGAACAGGTCTAACATTTTTTCAGCCTGTTAATAATCGTGATGATGAATTCACATTAATGAACACAATGCGTGATGAACTGTGATGAATGATTCATCGCCTTGCACAACTCACTTGTCCATAGTGCAGCATACTTGTTGCATTGCTCCTTGGGAGGTTTTTATACTGCTATGTTGACCATAGTAAAAGCATTCTGCTGACTCACTAAGGATGACTTGTGCTTCTTTTATCAGGTTACTCTTCACCTAAAGCTGGGCGTACACTGTGCGAATTTCAGTCGGACTCAGAGTCATACGTGTCGCTTTGAACATGTGCCGACTTTCAGATCAAGCACCATTTGTCTAGCAATATACAGTGGGATACAATGGCCGACCACGACCTGACTATGGCCAGACCAGCTGCTCCCGAGTGGTCAGATGACATGTTAGATATTTTGTTCGTATGGCTCAAGATGCTTCCAAGGGGAGAGCAGAGCCCCAAGCAGAATCACCAACTTTGAGGCATTTTTCTTTTGTAATCTGTCAGAAAACAGCCTAAATCACCATCAAAACTTCACAACTCATTTCTGAGTTTATAGATTTTTGTCACAGTCTTTCTTGACTTCACTCATGCAGTTTGAGTACTAAGGCTGTATACAACCATCAGACCGTATCGTGTGAGCACATTAAACATGCGAGATGGCCATGCATCATAAGTGACTTAGTCACAGAGTATGGGCTGACAATCCAACACAGCTGTTGAAGTTGGGTGGAAATCACAGTGTATGCCCGGCTTTATAAGAGGTCTCATTTCCCTACAAAGATAAATAGACTGGCCAAGCGCTAACCCCAAAATATGACTTGCATCAGTATGGGTATCAGTGATCATTGCAAAAAGCTGGCAACAGTGTGAAATGACAGACCAATATCAAGAAATGAATGAGCCTTTATAGGCTTTTAGTTCCTCTCCTTTAGGTCTCTCTGTATCTCAGTATTCTGACTTTGACTGAAAGAACTAACATGGTGAAGTTGGGCAAGTTAGAACACTACATTAACATCCATCAAAGTGCCTTTGAGAATATTTTCCTCCTAACATTCCAGGAACTTTCACATGCATGTGATTTGGAAAACAAAATGTTCATTGCAATATGATTTGACTGCAATCCTGTAACTTGTAATGACATGTTGTATCAGCACTATGAATTAAGCAAGGGATTCAAATACCTCCTCTATCATTGTTGCTGCCCTTCAGAGCACCAGAATCCTTCCTCTCACACAAACTTATTAACATCAAACTTCAAATAACTGTTCAAAAGTGCTAAAATAACACCAAAGAACACAAATAAATACATTCTATGATTAGTCTGGGCTATTGACTAGCTTCAGGGATAAGCGAAGACAAACATAAGCACACACGAACGCTCTCTACTGCTTTCATTTATTTTCATTAAGCTGCAGTGGCTCCCCAAAGCTGGAAAACTGCCCATGCGGCAGGAAAAATCTAAATATGCTGAACATCCATCATCAGAATTTTTTGCTCAGTCTGTTCCTCTGAAATATAATTACAGACACATTCTGCCTGCTCCTCACCTGTGGACGTAGTGTAGCTGGTGAACGGAGTCGATAGCCAGCACCATTTCAGCCAGGTAGAACTTGGCCATCTCCTCTGGCAGACGGTCCTCAAACTTACTAAGCAGAGTCAGCAGATCCCCACCCACGTAGTAGTCCATGACCAGGTACTAAAGAGGCAAAGAAACAGGCAGAGAGAATGGAGATTAATGATGATGACAGGTAATGGCAAAGAAGTAGTTCAGACAATGCATTATCAGTGATTAACGATGCATTCTGGGCATTCAGATACCAAAGGATTGTGCTTTGATTTACTGATAAACACCAGTAATACACTGATGTTAAGATACATAAAACTTTCGATTCTGATCTCACTGCTTCTGAGTGCATCGATGTTAGGAGCACATTTGCATACCCTGCACAAGGATTGTTACTGACGTTATGGGTTGTGAAATGACTTCATGGTGGTTGGTTTCTCTTATCTTTATAGCCTTTTATCTTTTTCCCTTCCTGTATTTTATCTTTTTTTATCATAGTAATTTATTATCATCACCATTATTATCTTTAAGCAGATAATGTTCAATATGGGTAAAGTGCAATATATTTTTTGTGGCCCTTCTCTGGTGTTTGTTACTCCGTGAATAAATGAATTGTGTGTTTAAATGTGGATTATCGTTGTTTTGCTTCTTTGTTCATATTTGTTGCTGTGGAGGCAGCTGTAAAAGTGCGGCATTTTGAGCCTAAGACAAAATTCCCTAAGGAGACAAAAAACTGTATCAGATCACATTGCATGATATCAAATCATGTCATGTTGTGTTATATCGTATCGTAATCATTTTGCATAGATGCACCAGTTTAACATAGATATTAGCAGATATAAGCCCTGTTTACAAATATTGGCCATCAGCCAAATTATGTGGCATGAACAAATATCAGTCATCAGTGTTTATCTGTTGTGAACAATCAATTTAATGCTTGCATCTGTTATTTAAATTTGTTGAATAAGATGAGATTTTTTTACAGGGTAGCGAAAGTGACCTGTGGGCTAAACTCTGATCTGTTTTCATGGTCAAATGTTTGAAAAAAATACTGATATTCTAGGAGAGTGCTTCCCAAAGTGTGGGCCATGTGGGCAGAGGTACTCTAGGTGGGCTGTGGGAGGTCATTTACTAAAACTAAAAACAGTGTAAAGTACATGAAAAAGAAACAAACTTTTTAAATAATGTTTTAGATTACCATTAAATATCTGAATATTTTAAGTCTCAAAAGTAACAAAAACATCTTCATGTCACCTTTTGTCATGTTTTTTGTCTGATGTTTGGAACCAGTGTCACGGTTCAACCAGAACTGGATTAGCTAGTGGCATTTCATTAAGCCTTTGTCTATACAATTCGCTTGCCAATTTTAAGGATTTTTTACAGCCTCTGGAGACATCAACACTACTAAAACAGTGTTTTAGTAGCCACAATCTACATTTACTGATAAGAATATCAGAACAGAAGATTAAAGAGACAATGCAGGTGCCTGATCAAAACAAAATAAATGGCAGTCGCTGACATTTTGCTGTACTTTGTGACTCGACAAACACTTTTTCTGAAAGTAAAGCATTAGACCTCAAATTAGGCCAAAACAAACTGAAGTTTGGGAAAAGCTGTTCTAGTAATATTTCTCTAAAATGGGCATATGAAAAAAAGAAACATTGATATTAGCATCATTGACAGTTAAATTGTTGTTTGAAACATCAATACTGGTATTGATCCTAATTTTTACAATCACTAGCCAACATAGCGTATCATACCTGAATACATCTTCATGGATGACCTGATATCATAATTCACTTGCCACTTCCACAAACAAAAGCCTATACATAATTTCCTCGGCTTTTGTAACCTGGCTCGTTATCCCTGTATGCTCAGTGCAGGGAAGCACTGAACATGCTTCTAAGCATGTAAAAACTGGATGCAACATTTATGTGTTTATAACTTAAAGACTGGATAAGATGCTATTGCGCTTATACCTTTAACACCTGACGCAATGTCTGTTTATTTTGGGTGATTTTGTTGCTTTTAAGACACATTATTGATGCACTACAATACAACTGTTAAAATACATGCTGCAGATGGAACAAAACATTTTTGGTTTTATCCCTTTTTGCCTCCACAGAGCAAAGTTCCTGAATGAAAAGTTTTTAAGTTGAGCAGTAACAAAGACAGTGGCCGTTGGTTGATATGGGGGCCTTTAACAGAAGTATTTTACATGTTGTGGACAACAATAGCGACATTCCAGATTCTTATGGGACTGCTGACCTGCTGGCCGACGCTCAGTTGATGAGGGACATGTTTGAAGAGGAGGATGTTGATGATTTTGACTTAATCAATTAATGATTTTAGAGATGTTAAATTTTAAGGGCAAAGGCAGTTATTTAAAGTTAGATCCAAGAGTTGAACCTTTCAAATATGTTCTATGTCATATCTCTATCTGCTACAGAGGATGAGAAATAAAGACAGTAAATGTTAATATGTAAACGTTAAAAATGTAATGTACCATTTGTCCAAAAAAAAAAAAAAAAAAAAAAAAAAAAACTGGGTTTTTTGAGGTTTTCAAACAACTTTTAAGGTTGTTTTTTGAGGTAGCATGAAGGAAACAGTGATATATTATTTAGTGAATAAATTCTATGCAGTATTGGCAAAGTTAAAATCAGTTTAAGACAACAAGTTATCAGGAAGTCCTGATGTGTCATTCACAGATGAGCCGGCTATGAGCTGTCTCCGAGTCGCCCTTTGTTCTCCATTTTTGTTAATGTTTTAAGACATAAAAAGCTGAAAGGGTGCCAATAAAAAAGCCATTTAGAAACGGAAAGATCGGCTTTTGATACTGAGCTAAACCGAATAATCCAGGTCTCTTAAAGAGCTAATATTCCAACCACTCTGAGTATGGCTGGACGTACATAAAGAACTCTATGCTTTCTGTTTATTAGCAGAGTATCCCAGATGACATCAGCTGACATGGCGGTGTTTAACACATGCCAGTACATTTCCAAAAGCAATCCGCTGCAGATGATGGATTCCAGTCCACCTCTGTGTGCAGTCTGAGTTATCAGACATCATATTGTTTTCAGCATGCATTTAGATGTGTTCACACAAAGCATTAAGGATTTCCACTTGGTATCTGAATGCCAAAACTGGATATAAATCTCTGCTGATGCATTGCATAAAAAGAGTAAAAGGTGGAGAGTAAATAACTAAATTTAGACAAAAACAAATACAGTTGAACCAGTGAACTGATTCATGAAGAAAAAATAAATAAAGTCAAACAAGAGAGTAACAAATCTGCTGCCCTCCTTCACCTCACCCTCCTCTCCCTTTTTTTCTCACAGTATCTTTACTACAGAGGGGCACTAAGGCTTTGAATTTTGAGGGTTTTCCTAAAAATAGATGTCTGGTCAGGCAGCGGTGTATATTTTTAAAGCTTGGGGAGTGTCCAGAGTAAAGCATTTGTTGTGAGAATGTGGGAAATGGAATGACAAGCAGTCCTGGCATTTGAACTCCGGGTCACACAGAGAGGACAGACCGTCAGGATGGAGAGAGAGAGAGCGATCGCCTCCAGCAGCCAATGAAAGTGGGGAAGTGCCTGGCCAACAACCAGTCAGAAAGCTCTAAAGTCATTCTTTTGGTTGTTTTATATAAATGTTTTCTGGTGGTGTTAACTGCTGTTGCCCAGTTTCCTTCAATTCTAAGTCATATTGTGTTTTGTGGTAAGAAGTGAATGTGCTGTTCAGCGGCTGGCAGGTCACCAACCATCATGCAGAGCTGGTGCTGTTTTCTATAAATGAACTAGCCAGTGAAATGGTGAGAATGGCAGGTGGAGCTTCACAGTAGAAGGCTGTGGTTGTTTTTGTGGAAAGTACCACAGTTTGAGCGTGCTGAAAGGAATTAAAGCAAGGTGGGGCGATACTCCAAAGGGAATCAGATAAGTAAAGGTTAAAAGTGGCCTGTGAAAGGTCACTGTAAAAAAATGGAAGAAGAATTTCACAGGATACACGTGATGTAGTTAAAGTACAATAACTGGCACATAAGTCTGCATATATTAAACGAGAAGAAAGAGACTGCTATGTTACCAGATTATTGTCGTCTTGGAAGGCATAGTGCAGGGTGGTGATCCACTGGCAGTCCCCATTTACCAACACATCCCGCTCCTCCCGAAAACACGCCGTCTAAAGAGAGATGACATAAAAGAAAATAAAAATAATGTTAATACTTTTTGTTGTTCATGTTGGATCTTATTCAGTGACTGTGTGTGCATGAATTCACATTAACTTAGGTTACTTTCGCAAGTCGATCCTTTGCAGTAACCTGGTTTCTTAAACAAAATGCAATGAGGATGGGTCATGTGCTCAGGTACTTGAATAATCAAGTAGCAGAGCACTCATGGTGGACGCCTTACTAGGGTAGTACATGGGTAGTATAGGTTACAATAGTGTAACTGATCTCTCTAGATCCATCTAACTGAAAATACTTGGTCAGAAGACGTACGAAAATAATAATTTGGGTGCATTTGCACTGCAAGGTAAGTAACAGTAACAACAACTGCTGTACGGCAGCTCTCAAGGGACACATTGCTCGAACAGTATTTAACAAACAGCAGTGTTATGCATGTACCCTAACAGTCATGAGCAGGAAAAGTGATTTCTGAAATTGCTTTGACAGAAAGATGGTGATAAAGTGGACATCACATAAATACTACCTCACTCTTTAACCACATGAGTGTAGACAACAGGCAGCCTCATATCACATCTTTACGAGTCCTCTTAGTACACTGATAGGAAAATATGCTTCAATATATGTTTTTTGGAAGGAAAAGGCATCTAGGAGCTGTTGGCATTTGTCAAGCTGGTTATAAAGCCACAATCCAACTAACAACATCTACAGGAGTTGAAAAAAATGCATGAGGAAAGAGCAGCAGAATTGAGTGCTGATTTACAACTTGTTGATTAACTGGCTGTTAACACAGACTCATAGACAGATTCTCCATGGAGTCATATGTTACTGTTGGCGACTTTGTCCCAGAGTAGCGTAAAGCTGTGAATTTCAGTTTTTTTTTTCTTTTCTGGTAAACAGTGAGGTATCTGGGGGACCGTAATACTTTTTAAAGAGAAGACAGAAGTGTTGTGCTTCTTGGGAATAGCCCGATGAAGTGGACTGCTCATACTATGGTGCTCTGTGTGGATGTATATTTTTGTATACTGTATATCTGCAATGATTGGGTCTATCTAATAAACCCTGTTTACATAAAACTGCTTGTAATTTCATTCAGAGCTAGGATTTGAAGTGTGGGCCACCAGCACATCCATATCTGACACATTATGTTCTAAAGAAAAAATATTACTAGCAAATATTGAGTATTCTTTGATACATGAATACAAATACTCAAGCAAAAACATTACTGTGAATTCTCATTTTGATAATATATATAAGAACTCCTTGCTTTAAATAAGTCTGAACAGAGAATATTACAGATTTTTTACCAGAGGGTGGTCTACAGTACAGTGAACTAGAATCTAACAGGCAAGTGAAACCAACGGATAAAGGCCCGTGGCTTAGTTTGGTAATCTAATGTGTTTGCTCTAAAAGGTACGTTCAAAAGTAATTCAATTAGATTTGGCAGAGTGAAACATAAATTTTAAAATGTATGAGATCTTTAACCATTACACTGTTAAACGGTACTTAAAAGAGAAAAAAAGCTTTTTATAAGCCAAAAAGTCTTGTTGACAAGAATATTTTGCCTCTTATCACGCGTCAATCATCTCTCAGTCCATTGTTTTGACCATCAAGACAGCAGAATTCCTCAGGCTATGTCTTACATAATCAGGGACTTGAAATATGTCGACCTTGGGTCAAAAACATCTGCCCTGCAGTGAAAAGGTATTTGCCCCCTTCCTGATGTTTCAAAGATAACCTGAGTAAATACAAAAAAAGCAGTTTTTAGATGATGATTTCATTTATTAAGTGGAAATAGCTATCCAAACCTATCTGACCCATGTGAAAAAGAAACTGTCCCCCAAATCTAATAACTGGATGTGCCACCCTTGGTGGCGACAACTGCAAGAAAGCATTTGTGATAACTGTCAAAAAGTCTTTCACAGCCCTCTCTTCTGTTTTAATTCAGCCACATTGGAGGGTATTTGTGCAAGTTTAAGGTCATGCCCCAGCATCTCAATCAGATTTAAGTCCAGACTTTGACTAGTCCACTCCAAAACCTCCATTTTGTTGTTTTAAGCCATTTAGAGGTAGACTTGCTCATGTGTTTCAGATCATAGTTCTGCTGCATTCGTGTGTCTGAGCTTGAGATCACAAGCTGATGGCCAGACATTCTCCTTCAGGATTTTTCAGTAGAGAGCAGAATTCATGGTTCCATCAATTAAAGCAGGAACACTCCCATGATGTCATTTTTGCCCAGTGTCTTTCTTATTGTTGAATCATGAACACTTACCTTAACTGAGTCAAGTGAGTCCTGTAGGTCTTCAGATGTTGTTTTGAGTTCTTTGGTGACCTCCTGGATGAATTGCCAATGTGTTCATGGAGTAATTTTGGTAGACAGGCGACTCCTGGGAAGGTTCACCACTAATCCAAGTTTTCTCCATTTGTGGATAATGGCTCTCACTGTGGTTCACTGGAGTTCTAAAGCCCTAGAAATGGCTTTGTAACCCTTTCTGGGTTGCTAGATGTCAATCAATTTGTTTCTTATCTGCTCTTGAAATTTTTTAGATTGCAGCATGATGTGCTGCTTTTTGAGATCTTCAGTCTACTTCACTTTTTCAGACGGGTTAGATTTGGAAGGCTTTCTCTGAATAAATCAAGTCCTTGTTTAAAAACTGTTTTTTTTGTTTTGTTTTGTTTTTTTACTCCGGTTATCTTTGTCTGATATTAAAATTTGTTTGGTGATCAGAAACATCAAAGTGTGACATATTCCAAAAAAGGAAGGGGCAAATTGTTTATTTTCAAGTTTGTATGCATTAACAAATGATCATTATTTATTTACCCTTACTGTCCCCACTAATCATATCTACTTTTGGCAAACACCTAGGGGGAAACACTGCACTGACACTAAAAAAAAACAGTTTTTAAAGAATTCAGGTTACCACGTTTTCTTGTTTCTGATCCTCTGCTTTAACAAAAACCCAGTAACCAGGTGTCTTAGATGCATGTAACTGTACTGATAAAATGTAGTTTTTTAAAAGCTATATTAGTGGATGTCTTGTTGGTAAAAACAAAAAGGGTGTTCAAATAAGATCTCTAGTCCTTAGCTGTTGATTTAAGCGTTTAAAATATTTGTGCAGTTATTGATGACCTCTTTCTGCAGCCACAGATGTATGCTTAGTGTGCACTGTCTGCAGTACATCTGCTGCACTACACTGTTTCCCATGTCTAGGCATTTGCACATGCAGCAGGGACTAGTTTTGGCCTGTGACGTATGAGGCATGAAGACTGAAGACCCAGGGGACCGACAGGAATGTCAGACTGTCAGGAAGAGGTCACTAAAAAAACGTGCAGCTTGTGCAGCTCAAGCAGAAACATGTTCTGCAAGCATTTATCAATAAAGGCAGTGCTAGGATGAATGTGGATAAACAGATCTGCGGTTCCTCTTACATATGGACACCTTTAAAAACACATCTTTGAATCTCTATGATAGATTTCTCTTATACTGCTGCAATAATCTGCTTCTAGAGGCAGAATTTATGGCAAATTATGTGACGCTTACCTCGGCTCGCTTCAGCATCTCCCATTTGTTAAGGATCTTCATGGCAAATACCTTGTCAGTGTTTCTAACTTTTACCACAGCAACCTGCAAAAAAAAGCAAAAAGTGGGTTAGACAGATGTTTGAGTCATCGGTTTGACAGCTACACCAGTGAAATAATGTGAAGCATGTATAAACCATAAAGGAACAGGAAAGTGATTTTATATCTTATCACTTCAGCAGCAGGAAAAGGAAACAGGATAATTCATGTCCCTTTCAATTTCATAGGATCACTAATAACAGACAGACAAATTCCAAAGGCTTCTTCAGTTTTCATGATACACTGCAGTCGAGGGCAAAAAGACCATCTCCATGCAACTGCCATGGGGTTCAAAGTGCCAATTTTTAACTGAGTTGTACCAGAGAGTAAATCAGAAGCTAAACAAGAGAGATGCTGTCACACAAAGTACGGGGGAGAGGTAAAGTTAATGAAAACAAAGATAAAAATGGCTGACAAGATTAAAGGAAGGAAAATCTGAGGACAGGACGAGAGGAGGGAAAGCAGCCGAGGGGAAGGGAAGATCACAGGCAGGAAGTGACTACAGATACTCAAGATCTGCTGACCTAACAGGACAACAGATGTGCTCCACCTGGATACACACTTACCCGCTATAAACACACAAACATATACATACACACAAACACACACAAAAATGACACACTTAAGTGTGATTTATGCTTCCTCTGTGCAGGATCTACCGGTGAAAAAAACACGAAATCGACAGGCATGGCTGTGTCCAGTGATCTGTGAATGGACACAAATTAAAAGTAAAGACATATTTGTGAAGATGTGATACTTGAAATGAAACTGGAAAAAGGGGGATAGGTCTTCCAATGAGGTCTTTCATAATACTAAATAAATCAAGACAAATCTGTTTCTCATTAAACTATCATAACTTTTCATACAGCTGCTCCAAAATGTTTCAAACAATGTTATCTCTATTTTTTGTGACAATATTCTTGATTTGATCTATTTTCCTAAAAATAGAGCTCTCAACTCAGTTGTGCATTCAACAGACTCCTGATAACAAAATTTCCCTACCCTTTAAACCAACTATTCGCAACCAGGGCTTTGCCAAAGATCTGAGGATGATTCACAAGGCTTACTTGAAGTTTTATACAAAAGTCTTTTAATAACAAGTGTGTCTAGGCCTATTCAATCAAATAAAGCAATAACCAATTCTATTAACTTTTGTCAGCAATGAATCAGTAAGTTACTTGTGGGTCTAGGGGTCACCAGCTTTTTTTTTTTTTTTTTCTTTTTAAGACAAGTAAGGGAGGCTCCAGGGAAAAGGTTAATCATCTCTTTTTAACACTCAACACATTGACAGTCACAATTAAGTAGAGCAATGGTTGAATAATGTGACATAACAGATTACTGTTGCATTTATCCCTGGCATTGAATATATTTCACATCCATTTGGAGAGCACCCTCCAAATGGATGTGCAGTACTGTGCAGAACTTTAAAAATTGAAGCTGCAGTAAGGCATAGATGTGGCAAGTAAGCTGCTGGAGGACACCACTGGGCAGAAAGGACCAACCCTGGTAGTGCCCCGGATGTCCTTGCATATCACTAGGGGCATGGGAAAACCATCTTGAAAATGAAGTCCACACCTTTAGGGCAACATTAGAGGTGGATGTGGAGAGAAAGAATGGCCCAAAGCACTGTCTGGGTGGGTAGTAGGGTTTCCACGAGACCCTGGTGGTGCTGTGCATGTCCCATGGCACAAAAACTGCTGGCGATCTCTGGGCGTATTATCAAGAATAAAAAGGCCCAGACATAAGAGATGCTGTTGAGCTTGATCTTGACTGTGTAGTGACACAAATATGTGTCAACTGGTGTCTAGCTTGACTCTGGCCACCCCCCACCCCAGCCCCAGAATGGTACCCTAGATGCTTAAAACCTATGCATATGACTGTAGTCTGGGAAGAGCAGAATCACATCAATCTAGAAGGGTGGACTGTCTGTCACATGCATTATGAGTAATTCAGAGCAACAAAACATATAATGTCTTAATGTCGATATGCGATTCTTGTCGTTTTTGTAGGAAATTTTGCACATTGAAGGTATTCTCTAGAATGTCAGAGATGCATTTCAGTCAAATAAGGCAGCAAAGAGAACAATTACAGCCAAGCATAGTGGCATAGCTACTGCCTCCGTTTCCTCAAATGATGCTAATTGGTCCAGTCGTTCTCTGACCGTAAACATAAGTATCAGCTTGAAGCTTTGCAAGATGGATCAGCCTGATGGCATGGAATAGGATGGTGAAAGTGCTACTTTCCTTGTCCCTGTATACAAGCACAAGATGAAAATTGATTTACTGTCAAAAGTATACAACTGTCCAAACATTTTAGCTGGCAGGTAAATGTTCCATTGTTGATAACCTACAAAAGCTTCCACTTCTTTCTGTAGTATCTGTTAGGTCTGATTTAAACAGCTCTGTGCACTTTCTTTAATTCAAAGAAAAATCACTCGGAATTTTTTTTTAAATGAAAAGAAATCCTTTCCTGGCATTAGCAGCAGCTGTAAACCAGGTATTATTACCCTCAAAAATAAAACTCAGGTCACTTTTTTCAGCCATTGCTAAAAGGGTTCTGCAGTTAACAAAACTGATATCAAAAGTCCTGCTTTTCTTGATTTTGATTGGTCGTGAGAGAGAAGAGACATTGTTACAAAAATTGATCCCTCTTCAACTGAAAGGCTGACACTGAGCAAATTCTAGCACTCATGATGCTAAAGGCTGAAAACACTGGACAAATAATGTGCTGGAAAAGATCCCTACCAGTCACAGGTCCTTTTAAGATGTGATAGTCCAAGTTGGAGATTTGATTTTGTACAGTATCTGTAGGGCCAACACTTTGATTACTTCATGCTAAATTAGTCAGATTATGAAACTGTCTTACTTTATCAAAAGAACTACAATTTTTTTTAGCTTATCTTATTTTAATGACATAGTTGCTGTTTCTGTTGATGTATTGTGACTACTTAACACGACAAAAACATTATTCCTCAAAAAATGTGAAAATCATAATTGATCAAGTGTCAAAGGGAAAAAATACTTTTGAAAAAGCTAAATCCACAGCTCTTGCCTTTAATGATCATTGATTATGAATCCACACCCACACATTTAAAACACAGTCATCATCAGGCACCACCTCTACTGACGCGAGTACATTTTTAGTTTAGTAAAACTTCAAACTGGCTGGTTCAACTTTGTTCACACCCTAGATAATAACGCCCAGCAGCAGCTAAACTGTATTAATGCTGTTGAAAAATGTAATCCTGGAGATGTAAACAGCTGCTACAACATCACTTGGCTTTTCACCCTCTCCTTTTTTGTTTCCCATACCCTCTTGTACTGTCTCAACAACATAACAACTGCCAACTTTCCCCTCCCTGATAATTGCTGAACAGTACCATGTCAAGCTTCCTTGGCTCTGCCTTCACATTTTGCCAAAAAAGGAGCTGCACGAGCTGCTGTGACAAACCGCTGCAAGCTGACAGCCAGAGCCCATGCTCAAGGACGCTTATATCCTGGCTGATTTATTCTAACCTTTTCTATATTGTTGAAATGTTCTGTTCATCTTAAAAGCATTTTAAATATGGGCTGTTGATATTTTAATGTATCACAGATATGGACTGAAAGAAAAGGGAAAAAATACATCAAGTAAACAGACAGAAGGGGATTTGAAAGTGCATTGGATAGACACAGTCTGGACACAGACTGAAGAAATGTGAAACAAACACAGGCATCCCATGCAACAGAGGGGTCTGTAGTCTATTAAATGAGCCAGGGAATGCTGCTAATGCAATACAATGATAACATTCCTGCAGTGTTTGGATTTCCCCTAGTGATCCCTCAGCAGAGGAGAGGAGGACAAGGAGGAGGACGAGGAGGAGGACGAGGACAGCGTGCAGTTTTTGGCCACCACTGGCTGTTTTCCTTGTTTCTTCATCTCTATTCCCCTCGTTTCCTTCCTTCTTCTCTTCCTGCCAGTCAAGCTGAGCGTCTACGACATAACTAAGGAAAGAGCAGTGTTTACTTCACTGTCAATGGCTGTGGTCATGGGGATTTTTTTATCCTTGTGCCACAGCTAAAGGGATTTGTTACTAGAGAGTTATTATCTAAAACCAGCTTCATATTCAGTTGATTTTATCTGGCATGTGAAGTTTTGCTTATTTTCTGTAACTTATGACATCAGGATCATATAACACAGTGGACTGCCCAAAATGCGCCAGATTTTTTTTTCTTGTAAAAAAAAAAAAAAACTTTTTCAAAAGCTACAATGGCTAAGTTTGTTGCATAATAATCTTTTCAGCACAGGACATCTCATTGTACCATGTGCAATGATAATAAAGGCTTCTAATTTTGGTGAGGCTATGTCAGTCAGTAGAGCTGGCCGTTTCTCCACCAGAAAGTCGGGGGTTTAACGTCCAACCCCTGCTGCCACATGTTGATGTTTTTGGCTAACTGGCGAGGTCACATGGGTCTGTATGTGACTGTCTGCCTGAGAGAATGACTACACTTTCAGAGCCATACAGAGCCGAGTTGCGCTATGGGCAGGTTTTAGTTCTACTCAAAGCCAAATGGACCACGTGTCTGTATGACATAAAGAATAAAAACACTAGACGCTTGTCATGATGTGAAAGATGTGTTCACTCTTCTGCTGATCTGCTTCAGCATGAAATTGTGAGAGTTGCGGGGAAATGGGTTAGTTGTAGTGTGAGTGGTTGTACATAGTGATTAGCTTGGACTTAGCCACAGCAGCAGTTTTGTCAGAACTGGACAACATGTCTTTATTAAAACAAGGGCAGAAAGCAAAACTGAAAGCTTTTCGTGGCAAAAAAGATGTCGTTTTTTTTTGCGCTCTTCTCCCAGTCTGCTTCGGCACAGGTTTTGGATCGTTATGGGTGGTGTTTGCTGTTGAATCCACTGGCTGCTGCCACAACAGCTGTTCTCTAGGATGTAGCTGTAGAACAGCTTTGGTTTAATTGGAAATGGACCACATTTCTTTTAAAAACAAGAGCAAAGAGCTACACTGAAAGCTTGTCTTGGCAGAGAAGATGCTTATGCACGTCTCCCAACTGGCCTTGGCATCAATTTTAATTACCGAGAAGCTCTGCCATTAACAATCTACAGCAGCGGTAGCCTGCCAGTTCATGAATAGTGCATGTGCAGAACAATCATTTTGTCTTGTCTCTCTGGTTGGCCTGTCATAAATGTGACAGTCGGTCAGTCAGGTCAGTTAAATTTATCATTTTTTAATATAAATCCAGGCCTGGATCACCAGTCAAACACTATATCTTAACTGTAATGCAGCCAAAGGTAGCCACTGCAGCTCCAGTTAATAGGTGTTCTCATAATGATCTACCACCCTGAATTAAACAAGCACAGTGAGCAGGTAGCACTGATAGCATCTCATAGGAGCAACACGTCTGGCAGGGTTTTCAGTAGATAATGGAGAAAATTTGAATGTAGGTTGTGTCCACTTAAATATGGGTTAACATTTAAGTGGAGCAGGGATTAAACTGATCCTCGCTGGCAAACTTCAGAATGATTTGATTGTCAGTGATTTGTTGAATGCATGTTTTCATGCTGAATGTGCACATTGCATTGATTGCAATGCAGAGATGATGAGAAGTGAGCCAGCACACATCCTTACTATCTCTGCTCAGAGTCGCATGCAAATCAGCGACTGCTGACATGACACGGAAACCAAACATCAATGGACAGGGTGGATGCAACATCATCATGTCCTAAAAGTTATAAACTCCTGAGTCGTTATGGTCAACACTGCAAATAAACTTCTGCTGCAGAGTCCAGACTAAAGTCAGCAAGCATTGGGGAGACTAGTGCAGCAGTGTTGCATATTCATTCATCAGCAGCGAGCAACAAGCAGATGCAGGAGCCCAACATCAGCAATACTCGGCAAACCAACTTCACATTGTTTACCTGTAGATGCTGTGATGCTATGTTAAATAAACTGTAAAATTTTTACAGTTTCATGAGTGTTTTACTAGTTAATTAAACGTGATATAAATGTGCATTCAACTGGAATTGAAAAGAGTTGTCTATGAACGATCCTGATTAAACTAGTGTAGCTGATCTTTGTATTAAACAGAAATTTTACAGTGTTAAAATCGTTTAAACGACCTACAAAAGTGGCACACAGACCAACTATCAAACAACCAGAACAATAATGTCTAACACTGACTGATGGCCCATGACTCAACAACATCTAAGGTGATGACATACATCTTAACAGAGCTACTCATACAAGTAGAATTCAGGCAACTGGGAGTGTTCTCAGAGGTCAGAGGTCACTAGTCCATTCATCAGACAAGCCTAAAAACATCACACACCTCAGCCATTTCTCTGCTCACTGCTGACAATGGGAGGATGGAATCAAAACATCCTGCATTCAATCTCTCTCGCCTTCCTCCTGGACTCTCAGGCATTTTGTCTTTACTTTGTTTTCCTGTGTCGGTGCACCTGGGCCTGTTAATATCAGTGTCCATCTATGAAACTATTTCTCAGTCAGAGGTCCACCTCTGTTTTCTTTTAAGTCTCAAAAACAGACAACAAAAAATTTTTACTCTCACAAGTTTCCACGTAGCCTTTCCAAAAGACACATTCTGTGTTTAGCTAGTCTGTCCTCAGGTCAGATGGCTGTTATAAAGATTCATCCAAATGGAACAAAGTAAGACTTCCTGACTTTTTGACGCCAAAAGCCGTTTTAAAACTGGCCTTTGAGCTTGGTGGTTTGCAACACCTCTGAGGTACTTTAAGGTAACAGCACAAACAAACCTGAAACTGAAGACTGCAAAACTGTGGCTGAGAATTTCTACATTTTATGAGGCATTTTTCAGTCAGTGCCATAGGGGCTAGTCACAACACCTTCTTATATTTACACGTAATCTTTTGTTACTAAGAAAAAGAAAGAAGCAAAACAAATGGTGATTAAATGATGCTTTTTTCACATTTGAATCATCTCAACAATCACTTAAAACCCATCGAAATTTCGCAGTGTCTTCACCTTAAGCCTCCTACAAGCGTTTTCTGTTTTTCTTCCTTCCGTTCCTTTTTTCTTCCCCTTTCAGTGTGCTCGGTAAGACTTTCGGCATCAAACTTTGAGTAAAGTTGTTATGCCTCCCGCCGACAGTCAAGTTGGGACTAAATAAAATTGCCTCTGGGTTGCCTTATCTCTCTGTATCTCTGTGCTGCCAGAAGCAGACACGCATCAGGTAAAGACAAAAAGCATCAGTGTAGGAAAACCTGCATACAGGAGCAGTCCAATGGCAATGGTAGTATAAGAGAGAAGGTTTGCCAGGCAGAGCTGAGAGGCCAGGCCACAGGAAAAAATGTGTCTTCTGCAGCATTTGACAAAGTTTGACAAGTTTTTTACATGACTAATTTGAGTTGTGCACATAATTAGACCTTCAACCTATCTGCTCTGAATTAATAAGGATAAAAAGCTTTATTTCTTTGTTTCCAGCTTCATTTTCATCAATTCCACCCCCTTTTGTTTTATGCATTACTCCAACAGTGCCTTTTCTTGTAAGCATTACATTGTTGAAAATCAGACAGACAGACATAAATAGATATTTTTCTTTTACTATCATAAAATTTTCAATTTAGTTGTATCATTTAAGCCAGTGGGAATCCAAAATTATTCAAGTATTATTACCTTTAACAACTATAATAGCGTTTATTTTCCATCTTGTTCTATATTCACACTTTCTTCTATATACAGGTGATTAGGTGCAAAACAATCTTGTTATTCCAGTGATTACTGATTTAAGCCTGATTAAGATATTTAATTAATAGTTAGGAGAAGGTGACGTGACACGCCACTGATAGACAGTGTTTGGGAAAGGGCAGAGCCTTTGAAAAAAACACTTGGAGGTTGATTGGATGAACGTTCTCTCTGTCACATCTTTACGGGCAAATCAGAGCAACAAAACACATGAAGTCGTAGCTGCTACCAAGGTGCGTGTGTGCTGCTACTGAGGAATAAACTCCATATAGAACAGCATAACGCGAACTATGGCGACTATAGACATGTCAGTACATGACTTTTGTCGTTTTTGAATAGAAAACAACTCAATGCTGTTCGTTGTTCTTTTGTAACGAAAAAATGTCATCAAGTTCTGATAAAACTGGCGCTTTAGCAGCATCCACACTAATCTCTTCCACCACAACTGCACCGGCTTCTTGTTCCTGTTTGCTTTAGCTGTTAGCTGTTACTTTAGGACAGCATATCGAGGTTTAAATAGTCAATAATGCTTCATAAACCTTCTTATGTGAATTTTTAAGATCACTGAGATTACCAGAGGGGGAGCTATGAGGAATCTGTCATGTGAAGTGAAGATTTTCTCTCTCTCTCTGTTTCATATAAACCTGAATGACCAATCCATTGGTTGCTGTGTGGGTGTAATTTTAGTTGACGTCATTTTTCTTTAGTTGACTACAGGCCTAGTTATCATTCATATATGTGTTGAGTTGTGTAAATTATATGACACATCTATTGACAGATTGAAAAAAAAACTCTAACACCAAGCAACCCTGGGGTTTTAATCTCCTGCTGCTGCAGCTAAATGTCAGTGTGTCCTTGAGCAAGGAACTTTTGCTCTCACTGCTTGGCATGTGAATCAGTATTACAGGGATTTGGTAACACTAATGGCAACTTTACAGGGCAGCTTCCTCTATCAGTGCATGCCAAGTGTACTTTGAGGAGTCAGATGGACTAGACTGGTTAGAAAAGCACAGTAGCTCAAGTACATTTAGCATTTACTAATACCCATCCAGTAGGCTTAATGGTGCAAAAATGTTTAATGTAATGCTATAAGTATCACGGCATTAACACAGCTACATCATGTAACTGATGTACATCATTGAATTACTATCTTTAATTACCAGGACCAACACCAAAGTTTGGGGGGCTTTATCATTACTGCTTTGAGTGGAGAAAACTGAGAGCTATTCCACCGTTCAATCAAAATCAGACAATAATGATAGGTTGCCAATCAATCAAGGCATCCCAAGGTGTACAACTACTCATAAACCACCCACTAAACATGTCACCTAGTTTTGTGACTTTATCAGAAAATCCACATTTGCTAAGTATTTATTTTCTGCTGGGGAATTAACAAGTGGAGCCTTGTGACAACAGTAATGTCTCTAAAGTTAATTTAGTTTGTACTCATGTAGAGCATGCACTATCACAGCTAAGTGAATAAGCACAAGAATGTCACCACAACGTAGCACCATTCATGATTCACACAACATCCCTGGGTAAAGGGCCACGAAAACACACACAGATGCACATATGACTCACATTGACAAACCAACACTCCTCCAGAGGCTCAAGTGAGCATGTTTGTATTTGGCGTGATGTGGTGGTACTGCAGCTACATGCAGGCAAGCAGGTGTGCCCACATCCATTTCCATCTATCAATCTATCTTTCACTGTGTTGGTTTCTCTCTCCGCCTATCAGAGCGACTTGAAAAGAGCTCAGGAATTCGCCAACTTGTTTGTACAGATGTTGAATAACAATCTAAGAGATTAAATGTTTGGATGGCAAAAGAACATTGATTCACAGTGGAAACCCTGCTCTTATCCTCTAAAATAAAGGCCAGAATAATTCTGCACCACAGTGAAAACTGTCAATAGACACATAGATGTAAGGTCTTTGCAGGATGCTGATATTATGCAAGAGACTTGGCTGACGACCATGGTACCTGTCCCATCAACATTCCCCAGCTTTGACATCATTACCTGAAACCAAGTGACAGAAGTATTTCTACCACCCTACAGGTATATAAAAGCAAAACACTAAATAAACACACATGGAGAGTCACACTAAGCTCATTCACAGCACCTGTTCTAGCCGTGATATTTATGCCTCTGTGACATTCTGAGTCAGTAACAAGATGTTTTTACAGTGCATTTCTGCAACAGCGCCATGATGAAGCTCTGCCATCTTTACGCCTTGAAGCTTTCATACTGATACTACATGATGTTTTTATGTGTCTCTGTCTGTCAGTGGCACTACAGCATTGTGGAAAAAAAACAAGGGAGGACTGCACAACAGGAGCTCTACATACATACATACCCAGTCAGATCTACATACACAGACGTGATTCCCTCACACCTCAGGGAGGTTCATAGTGAAACAGAAAGGTTATGGAGCCTAAATATCACAGCTTTAAATGGTAAAAATTCATACAATTATCATCCTGATGTTGGAATCAGCAGATAGACGAGTAAACAGTTAATTATCATATCAGCTTTAAATTTCTGATATTTTCAACTGACATATCTGCTGTATTAGGCCCGTATGAAATTATTTCCGATGCAATTATTACATAGTAGCATGAATCTGAATATGGGGGTGCAACAAGCTTTAAGCTATAAAGAAAGCGGCTGGGGTGGGGGAGGTGAGGCTGGCTACCAGCTGATCGCAGCTGCAGTATGACTTTCATGAAGTAATGCTAGGCTTCATCAGTTTTAGACAGAATGAGCTAAGTATTTTGACTCGTACTGCAAATGTGATGTCATTTGCTTTGTTTAAGGCCATTATCATTTTATCATATATAAAACACAAAAAGGAGGATTTTTGCAAAACATAAAAAAAACTGACACTTGAATGTTTGCATAATGTGCAGAAAACCTCTGCCACTGCAAAAAACTGATTTATTAAACTGGTATTTTGACACATTTCAAGTTAAAAAAATATTGCAATTTCTGCAATTTGAAAATTGCAGCAGGCCATATTGTAATATAATCTAATTTTCGATAACTTCCCAGCCCTAGTTCCAAATATCTGTCTCAAGAATTACTAATAATCAGTATTGGCCCTGAAAAAGCGATATTAGTCGACCTCTAAAGGACAGCAACATAAAGTGCATGTGCCTGCTTTATGTGTGATACAACGGCTCAACTCAGTTTGCCTAAAGCTCAGCACTGCTGCAACTCATATCATATCAGCTTAAACAGCTGTTTAAAGGTGTGTTTTAACTCATGACTCACTTGTTTTAGCTCTATGATATTTCAAAGAGTTGGGGCTGTGAGGTTAAACAAGGTTAGAAAAACAGTTTTTTCCACTGTTGCTCTACTTCTGACAAGTTCTTCACAATAAAGGCCCACTGTAATTTTTTTCAAGTATTTAATTGTGAACACCTACATCAGGAAATGTAGTTTTATTGAAAGCAGCCTGACACAACTTAGTGGGACAGAAATAGAACTTAAAACTACATGTGCGGTTGCAAAGAAGTGTGCGACTATGCTCATACATGACATAAGTATGACACCGCAGACTTGTTTTAGGTGGAAAAAGGGCAAGCAGCTCCTGAATATGCATTTAAATGCATTTTCCCTTTTCATTTTTTAATACCACAATATAAAATTGTTACAGCAAAGAGCAAAAGATAATACAGTGATAAATTTGAAGCCATATCACCCAGCTCTACAGTATTGATAATGGTATCAGATTAAATTAATTTCTAAATACCAGCATATCAGATATCGGCTAAAGTCCAATACCATGTATCTTTATTTCAAAAGCACATGAATCAGGCTACAGAGGTGTTACAGAGGTAAAAAGGGGGCCAGTAACGCAAGAAAAGATGCACATTGCCATGTCTGACTGGGTATGTATGTGGAGCTCCTGCTGTGGCGTGCTCTCCCATGTTTAGGTGATGAAGCAATGCAATGTGAGTTGATAAACAGGGACACCACATACCACAGGGTCACAGTATTAACATAAATGTGTCAGAGTGAAATGATAGCAAAGCATCATTATGGCACTGTTGTGAAAATACACTGTGGAAACACCTACTGAATGGTTTCACAGGAAAGCAAATTCATTTGCAGCTCAGGGTTATGTATAAAAAGAATTCAAAAGTTTTGTTGCAAGCTACAAGTACAGTCATGCTCATGACCAACAGCGCACAGAGCTGCTGGAATGCAGCAGAAAGTCACTATCAAATACAACAACACCACTGACTTTAATAACTTAAGTATTAAAATATAAGGACACCAAAGAATATAACCTTCTACTGGCATGTAACAACAGCAGATCAAACTCTGCATCATCTTAAGAGGAACAACTTCAAGATTTAGGAACACACTGGACTTAACACACAACTCAGACAAAATAAGAACACTACAGGTGAAGTATCTATGACAGACTGATCTATAACACCTGTTTCTCGTACAAACGAGAAAAAGGGGAAACCCAAATTGCAGGTTCTCAACTTGTAAGGTAATGGATTGCTGCATGGTTACACTGAAGGTAAAAACTAAAGTGTGCATTACCTCTCCAAAGGCTCCTCGTCCAATCACCTTTAGGATCTCAAAGTCTTCTTTGTGCAGGCGCATCTGTTTCACTTTGGAAGTGAAGGGTTTAGCTGTTGAAAGAAACAAGAGAGATTTGAGGTTAATCTAAAAATCTTTCAGAAGTGATGCATAACAGATTCTGAGGAAAGACATTGGATTTCTTTTGATTTTACGCAGGTTTGACAGTATGATGTACTGTGCAGGGACATATCAAGCACAGCCAGGAGAAAGAAAGATGGATTTCTATCATGATATTTCTAAGATTTATCCCCCAGGTAAATAGGCCAGTTTGCTAAAAATACATCTCTGCTATGGTCATAAAAATCTGGTACCATTTTTTCCCCACGAAAAGAATAAAATGGCTTAAGCAAACACCACACAATGGATTTCTACATATCACCAGTCAGACTGTTTCTCATAATATAGCGTCAAGGTTATGAAATAAAAAGTCCAATGGTGATTTGGACTCATCTATGTCTTAAATCCCGATCTCAGATCAGACCAGAGTTGCAGATGGCTCTCTGACTTTATGATTGTGTCTTTTATCTATTTTTCCCTTTATTATATTTTCCCAAGAGAAGTCCAGGACAGCAGCAAAATTCCACTTAATAGAACAAACAAGACTTCAACAAACAGAAATACATCAAACATGGATTTAGCAGCATAAAAAACAGACATATGCTTTCACTGACTGAGTAATTCTTAATCCTGTCTTTATATAACCTGGCACGCCAGATGGATTTGTTTCACACATCCACCTGGAAAACCTTCAATACAAAGCGTTTGGGAAAGGGCAGAGGATTTGACAAAAACTCGGACTGTGATTAGATGGACATTCTGTCTGTCACATCTTTAAGGGCCAATCAGAGCAACAAAACACGTGACGTAGCCGCTATCGAGGTGCATGTGCACAGCTACCAAGGAATAACGTAAACCATGGCGACTGTAGACACATCAGTATATGACTTTTGTCGTTTTTGAAAAGTAAACAACTCATTGCTGTTCTTTGTCCTTCTTTTAACAAAGAAATGTTGTCAAGTTCTGATAAAACTGACGCTTCAGCAGCATCCACGCTAACCTCCCATAATTGCACCGGCCTCTTGTTGCTGCTTGCTTACATCACGACTCCGCCGCACCTGAGAGTACTGCCCCTCGTCGCTGATTAGTCCTGTCACTTTCTAACCGGGCCCAAGCGGTTCAGACGGGAGCTTTGCAAGATGGATTCGCAAGTGAAAAATAAGGAAACTGGCGTATCCATCTGCTTTGCAAGGTTAGTCTTTTTAATTATTCATGCAAATTTAATAGTGTAGTTCAATGTAACCTTGTGGCTATGATCAAGATGAAGGTCTTAAAACAGTAAAACTACATTTTTGGAAAAAAGGTGTTTCATTAATTACACTATGATGTTCCCATATGACTGAAACATGTAGCCACTGGAAGCTTTAGGAGTCAGTGCATAATAAAGAAATTAGATAGTTTGTGCAGTATGGCCTTTTAAAGAAAGAAATACCTATATAACAATCTGTAGTTGTCCAAGGGAGACAAATTTTATCATGTAAATAATGTGTGTGAAGAAACCTTAACCAGGTAAGATCACAGATCTGCATAGAATATGCATATCAATATTTAAGTCTACTTAATTGTAGATGAAAATGCAGCTTTAATGAGTTTTTAAGAAAACAGCATCAGGCTCCACACACAAACTCTAATTTCCCCATATTTCTTTTTCTATACAACATAGGCTATATGATAAAGAACTTGGGATATAAATACTCTGTTAAGTAAAACTCTGACAGACATCATTCACTGACACTTTTGACTGAGGGATGCCCTATCACGTTTTACTGCTGACTTAAATACTGACCATCTGTATGAGTGAGATTGGCCCATTTCAATACTTATCATATTTTGTGTTTCATTATAACAGCTGGTTTAGCTGTTGATCAGTCTACTTTGACTAAAATAGTACTGGGACCTCCAACAGTTGGCAGCGTAACCTGATAAAGGGGTACAAACATCACTACTATTCAGTCAACAAAAGAGCAGTACAAAAACCTTAGAGTAACGCAACAAGGATTCTATAACCGAATTACACAATGTGATGATCCATTTATAAAATGTGTTAATTTAAGTGAAATTATCAACACAATTATTAACAGATTGAAAAAATATAACACCTATGAACAGCTGAACAGTGCAAATAGCCAAATTTCAAAAGGGAACCTGGGAAAAAAGGTGTTCGAGTTTGCTGCTCCTTTTGCAAAAAGACGTATCAAACTTTATCTATATAGCACCTACAGACGAATTCAATTGCTCCAAAGCGCTTTACAAGAATGTAAAAAGTCACTGAAAAAACAGTAGAGTGATAAAAGAATTCAGAGACTAATCTATACCAATTGAAGCTTAATGATCTGCTCCTATTGGCTGGTTTTCAGAGGAGGTTGAATGACTTGGGCGATGACACATTGGGCTGCAGACACTTCACATAAATTCAGTAGCATCAGCGCTAGAGTCCTGGCTATGAGTTACTTCATTTTGGAGTTAAAAAGTGTGCCAAGCTATTATTGGGTTCTGATGTTCAAATTACTTATTTGAGCCACTCTTAAACCCCCTTAAATCACTGTTTCTGCCCAATTATTTTCTGCATATTTTTCCACTTTAATCCAATTTAAGCCACTTTTTAGCTGTTTTTCCCCATTTTCCACCTATTTTTCTGCCCCTTTTTGCCTTTCTCGACCTTTTATTTTCCCAATTCTTTCCTCATTTTTGTTTCTTTGATAAGACTGGTTACTGTTAAGGTCAAATTTAAAATATGGCTATCACAGAATAAAATTACAATGGACCAAGACTTTCCTGACCTCCATGGTCACCCCCATTTGGCTTGGCCCCAGAAAGCTTTCCCCTTTATCCCACCATATTTGGAGTGTATGTCTGCTCTTTGTCTGAAATTCTGTTAACTGGTGCTGCCAATCTTGGCCAAGACAATCTTGAAAAGAGATTCTTAATCTCAATTTTTTTCTTGTTAAATAAAGGTTAAAAGGCAAGAACATTAACTTTGTTTTATGCAACTAGTGAAACTATTATTCTACTAAGAAAATGCCCTAATATTTGTGTTCTCTGATATGACAGACAGATGTAAAGGGTCTGTCCTTTTCTGTGTCAGTCATCCAAAAAGAGAAAAAATCGTATCTGTTGTCACAGACTTGATAAATAGTGGTCCTGTGGTAATTCACCAACAGGCTGTTATGTTTCCATAACCCATGCCATGCCACCATTCTATTCTAAATGTATGTTTTCTACATTGTTACTGACCACCTGAACCTCTGTGTAGCACATGACACCGGACGCAGAGAGACTGGATGATAAAGCTGGCCATTGTTCCGCCTGCAGTTATGGTTCCTTGTGGAAAAAGAACTTGGGAGGGATCTGTGGGGGCTAGCCAGCGCTCTCTCACAAGGCTAAACAGATTCCATCTAAGGCTAACAAAGTCAGCATTTCCCCCATTTGTGGAGCGCTATTCAACCACTTCCTGGTTTACAAGATCCCAGCAGGCCAAGGATAACCTGAATTGGCTGCCAGTTCACTTAGGTCACTCTAATGGCTGCACTGATACACCTTCTGATAAGAAAGAGAATAATCATATGACTTTATTTTAAGAGCTGCCTGTCATCATAGAAATAGTTATCAGTATGATTAGCCCAATTAAGCACCATTATCATACAGACAAGCACTCACAAACACTGACTTTTATAAACAGTAGCTTGATTAGTTTTTAAAAAACACTAAATCTACATGTGCTATGCAAGCATCCGTCTAAGTTTCTGACTTGTCCTCCTGTTTATTTGTTTGCATGTGTTTGACTCAGCAGTTTATCAGCCACATTTTCTGCTCTCCCTCCATCATGCTAATTTCATGCTGTTGCTGTGAATTAACATACTAGTGTTTGGGAAGTGGAAAATCTTCTAGTGTGAAACTGAGAAATGTGTGCCAGGAGGAAAAAGCAAGGCCACTAACAGCTCAACAAGCTCTCACTCTTACCCTCCCTCCTGGCTCCACCCACAGCTGACCTGGCCTGCTATGACCACACAGCAGAGGGAAAGCAAGGACTGGTGGAGTGTGCCATGACCTGGCATGCACTTCTACAGAGCATGTGCAGAGATTAACAACCAAGCACCCAAGCCCTGCAAGCAAGAGACGCATGTTTAAATGTTTAATCGCATACATCTTAAAAACTAAAACAAAGCAAGTAGTCAAAAGCATTACATTATCTCCAGCTGTTGAGAAACCCTTATTTAAGGTGTTAGTGCAGCCTGCAGTGCTCAATGGTGCACACCCACTTTTGACCACTCTGGTTACGGAAGTAAACACGCCATTTAAAATCCTCCATAGCAATTTCTGAAAATCTTAAAACAACATTTTTCAATCCAGAAATCAAGCTAACCATCTGCCTGAACACTCGTGACTATAAATAATGTGATTTGGTGCAAAACAGCATTGACAGCAGGGAAAAGGCAAAGATATAAGACTGTGCTTTTTTTTCAAGAACTACTAAAACCAGAGGAACTGCATGTCCCACAATCCATTGCGATTTCTTTTATATTTTACATTTCAAATGATATTGTTGTGCTATGTCCTAGTTTGCGTACGTATTGCGTCACACAGCAGCAGCATGCAACGTTGTCATCAACAGCAGACAGTCCCCATTTGCTGTGACACTCTAGGATTGTGGGTACTGTAGTATGTTTTTCCTGCAATTCCAAATAAACTATGTTTTTTCTTAAAAAGAGCTTATATCTTATAAATTTCTGTCTTCTAAAGCAGTGGTTCTTGACTGGTCAGACATCACAGCCCACCAGCACTTCCTTATGAGAAACTGTGACGCAAATTGTAAAAAAATTTAAACCACTTAAAGTAAGTAAACGGAAAATGTCGTTTGGACCTTGGACCGAACAAAACATAACTGAGCACATGCATAGATCTTATTAATATTTCCTTTTACTGAGATATAATGGAAACTTTAGTCATTTCTTAAAGCATTACCTCATGTTTAGGTGGAAAACCAGCTTTGTGATCCCAATAAACTGATTAAATAAGTCAAAACTTTGATTTAATTCCTCATATATACTTGTTATCAAGACAGATCAAAGTAAAATAAAAGTATGGATACGTGTCCACTTAGGGCTTCCGTACATCCTGGACTTTTTGCTGCTTATTGCTCCAGAAACTCATTCACAACCCACTGGAAAAGAGCTCTGGGCCCCTTTTTTGGGTCCCAATCCTCCACTTGAAAACCACTGGAGCACATAGCATTGTTTTACACTCAGGTAGCCTGTTGTAAGTCTAACTACAATACTTCTGACATTATGGCTAGGAATGAAATCCACTATGGAGAAAATGAATGGGATTTTGACTTCTGGAACTACGCTGTTGAGCTCCATTTAACCCAGACTGGTGACGTTCTTACGCCAATAATTATATCTGTTTAAACACAAATTCTAGTTGCATTTATTCAACTACAAACACTCAGGAAACAGTGTAGCACATGTTTGCAGTGCAAGCACTGTGGTGCATGTGAATATAACCTCAATCAGCCATTTAGAAAAACGTTATCCCAGTTCCCAAGATCAAATCTGTGCTAAACAGAAATGTGCATAGAAGATCCTAACAGTGATCCACAGCTCAAAATTTGTGTTAACAATTAATATGGCAGCAAAGCAGTAGCCATGAACTGGAGCTACTGCAGCACCTCATGGCGGACGGCTGTGTTACAGTTTAGACAGAGTATTTGACCAGGGCTCTGGGCCTGAACTGGTTACAAATACAAAGATTCAGGTTAACTGACTGGTATTTCTGGAGCTGACTGCAGAGAGACCAGCTGTTGAACTGTTTAGCCGGCCAATTGTGTGCATCCCTGAACCAGACTTCACCGCCAGTCTAGAAAATAATGAACAAGACTAAAACAATCAATTCAATTGGTCTTTCTTACAAAGTGTCCTTTATGCATCCTTGCCTTCCTTTCTTCTTCTAGGAAAAGGGACTAATAGGCTGTTAGATAATGATTTATTATCTAACAGCCTATTATTTCATTTTCAACAAATACACAAAAACTAGGACAGAGAATGATCTGACCTGGAAAGAGTAAAGATTCATTGCTAGAAACATCCTATTACAGCCAAACAGCAGTCAAGACACTGGCAAAACAGCTGGCTGGAAAAATACACTCTAAATTCAATTTATCCCAGCTTTAAATTTACTGCCCCACAAACCATAAAACCCATCCTAAACTATGAAGATGGGATCACTCAGTATGTGATATTCAAATTGTTGGTTTTGTAAAATACATCTTAGAGAAACTACCCTCTAAGTTTGATTAATTAATCATCAAAGTCATTACTGGTTTGCTGCCAACAGTGTTGGCAGACAGAAGCAAACTAGTCAGACTAACCAACATTTGGTCCTGTGCTACTGAACTTTTCTACCACAAATCTAAGATTTGAAGCTTCATCTCTGGCACAGCGCTCAGGGTCATTAGTCTGATACAGAGCAAACACAGAATCTAGAAGGTTAGCACGGCAACAAACCCAGAATGCTATGCAAGTAGCTTGTAGAATTGGCCAGGAAATCCACTTCTAACAGAATATCTCCTTCATTATGTGAAATTCATCAGTGAGACAAAAATGTTGGTTTACTGTTGAGTCTTCTGTGTGATATTTACTTGAAATACAGAAATATGAAGCACATAGAGCTATCTTAAAACATGACAGATTCTACTGAGGAAAGCAGGATTCTTTTTTTATGGTGCAACAAGGAATGCTTCTGAAAAGCAAAGGTTGTAGGCGCTGCCAGTGCTAAAAAAGCCAGCTATGGAAAAACGCTCTTATAAATAATTGCTGATATTGTATTTATGATGACAGGTGCAAGTTACAAGAACTCAACGTGGCTCTTAATATGTATTCTTGGAGCGCACATGCTGTTGTAGAAGTATATACTTATATAATTTTAACTTTCTGGATATTTCCACCTTAAGTTTAGTAAGAAATTATGAGAATGAAGAAAATAATACACATTCCACGGAAGTATAATTTCTCCAGCCATTGCCCCAGCTTTCAGTGTGCAACAGGCCGTACTGCAATAACAACTGCTTTACGGCAGCTACGTTGACTCTTAAGGGACACATGACTCAAAAGGCAACTGAACAATTAGCTGGTTAGTACACGTTGTCTGTGATAATATCAGAATGGGGAAGATTAGCCTGATCACAGCTGATAATTAGCCACCATCACAGCTAACAACAGCTACGTGAGTAGAACAGGTGTGTGACAGGTGTAAGAGAAAATAGCAGCAGAACTGAGTGTTTACACAAAGTAGATACAGTAAAAGTTATTACAGACTTGTGGGCAGAATTTACCATGTAGTCATGTTATTGTAAGCTATATTGTCTCAGAGTGGTGGGTTTTGGTTTGTAGAGATGACAGCAATGACTGTATAACGTTTGGACCATCTTGTTCCTACTATTCGGTGTTGTTCATTGTATTTGTATGGTATAGGCCCAACTGATAACTCTATTTCCATCTCTTGACCTTTCATTCTAATCTGGGATCTGAAGTATTGGCTAGCAGTACACCAAAGGCAACACAGAGGCTCATAGCAGGTCCAGGTGTGATGTAGCCTATTTGTTTTTAACATTAGGATGTGCTCAGATCACAAGGCCATGCAAGTGCTCGAGTAATGAAATTACTGTAAAATCCCATCACTATGACAAAGCTTGTTCCAGTAAACCAGATGAAAAGATCAATAACCTTTAAATAACACATATTGATGGATTTATTGAGGCTAGAAATATCAATATTCATAATGACTGGCTATATCCTGTCTGTCTATAAAAAGAGCATAATCATAATCAGGGAAATACATCTTAAGATAATTATGGTGTTTCCCATTCAGCTGTCATTCAAATTCAGAGCTGTCCAAAATCAGTGCTTTCAAAAGCAAAACCAGTGACTGCAGGTCTGCTTTCACAAACTGATCAAACAAAGTGGGGTTGGTAACTGTTAGGTCTAAACAATATGTTTTATGGTTAGAATACAAGCTGTTGGAACTCTTAATTATACAAGCCAGAGCTGAGAGGGGGGAAGGCCAGATAGTGGGGCTAGCTGAGCGGGAGAAAACACTGATTAGTAGCTGCATGCTGACTCAGGAGCTCCACTAAACCAGCCACATGAGAAATGTCTTTCATCTCTGAGCCAGGAGCCCACAGGCCCTGTCCACAACAAAGCACACATACAAACATAGACACGTACGAATATGTGCGCACAAACGCACACGCAGCGAGATCTAGCTCACTACATCTGACACATAACTGGTGACTACGTCTTGGTCTGGCCTTTGTAGAATAACCACAGCCAAAGAGATTATACTAATTGCTTTTCTGGAGAGGAAAAGTCTCAGCGCTCTGTCCAACAGTAGGTAGATTATTGATGCACAAAGGAGCGATTAACCAGATATTCTGGGCTGTAATTCATAGATGGAATTGGATTGTGTGTATTTGAGTATTTTTAGAGTACTAGGCCCATTTTTTTCAGTACGTAAGGTCAACGTATAAAGCACAAGAACTGCCTGTACTTGCTAAGCTCACCCACATTTACTCAGGGATCAATGTGTCTGTGCTTTTCCTGCAGCAGAGATGGATCCATATGACTTATAGCAGCATCCCTTTTTATAACATACCATACAGTTTGCTCATACATCTAACTTGCTGGCAAAATATACAGGTAGACCTAAACATAGCAACTGTTGCGATGACGAGGTGTGGTTGGAACCCCTGGCAGTGCTTAGAGAGGTGACGGTCTAAGCTAAAACATGACTGTGGCTCTTTGTTTTCACAGGGTTTTGCAAAAGGCAAGGCCAAGACTGGAAAAAGATGACATGTCAGTCACATGGTATACGGCAGTGAAGGCGTCCATCCACAGAAACAATTCCAATACGTAGACACAAACACAAAAACATCACAGGATTCACCAGCAAAATACAAGCATGTTCAGTAAAAGGCCTCAGGATGTAGTGAAACTGGAAAAACACGAGCGACGCCAGCTAATCCACATAGCCAGACTGGTTTAGCCCAAAATACTGACTGCTTATCAGGACCATCTTTCTCCATACCGACAAGAGAAGTCAGAGCTTTTCTGCGTGAAACTTGGTAACTACAGGCAAATGTGTTCACTTAGCAGCCGACCCACAAATGATATGCTTAGTGCTCAAGACCGGCCTCAGCCTGGATCTCTTCCATGCTATGTCTCCAGGGTGGGTTCATGGGAAATTTGTCAGTGTTTGCTTCTGTGTGTGTATCATGGATGTAGCAGGAGTTGCAGTTATACAGAAGCTGTATTTAGCGCTTGGCTGAAAGCTGGGTGCAATCAAGGTAACTCAACCTTTTCGTACCGATATATTTCACAAACCATCATTCTGTTGTTCTTTTAAATAACTCCATTTAAGGTTTTTTGGACAAACGGATATTGTAAGTACTGCACCACATGCTAGGTATTCTGACTGTTAAAAGATTGTTTTGGGTGTGAGTCCTGTTCTGTGTTCTTTAGTGCAAAATGGCACACCCACTACTTCAGCCAATATTTCAACAAAACAAACATACAGTCACCTGATGAGCCATGCTTTCACTTAGTCCAAGAGGAGATGTTTGTGACACCCTGCAGAAGAAGTAATGACAGCAAAATGACTAATATCAACATATGACTGAGACAGCATTTTGTTTTTGCAGAGTACTTGGCAGGAGCAGTGTGAATCTTTTTGTTCCTCATGTAGGGCTGAACGACATTCAAAAACAAAACTTGCATTGCAATATTTTTTTCTGAAATGTATATTTTGATATTTTTAATAAAAAGGAAATAAGACATATACCGTATGTCAAATATTTTACAAATATCACACAGTGAGTGAGCCCCCTAACAGCAACTCTTATACAAGTGCACACACAGAGGAGGAGAAATTAGACACAAAAGGGTGGGGAGATATGTTTTCTTATAAATGATACTGTTGCATAATAAAGCATCTGCCTCAAGTGTCATGCTGGTGTATCTGTGATGGCAGCAGCGTCACCTGTCACCTGAAGGAGTAACACAGACTCTGCATGCACAAAGCACACTTTTCTGACTACTAATGGTGATATCAGGCAAGATTTTGATGCAGACCAGTCATAAGAACGAGAAAGTAGTCATTTTGGTTCTCATCGAACAGGACAATAGTGGCAGGTATACATGCTCCAGGTAATGTGACTAACATCGCATCTCCTGTGCATGTGACTGCAGCACATATGGTCAAAAACAGTACATCATTTAGCCCTTGATTCTAGGGACTACATTGTGACTCAAAATAATTTCTCCATTCAAGCTGATTCACAACATATTCCCTAGATGTTACTATTTTTGAGAGGGGAACTAATTTCAAGATAGACTCCAGTATGCCTGCACTTAAAGCTGCACAATATCTGACATCGCAAAGCACAACAAAATGTGTTTGGGATAATGCAGCGTTTACAATTAGGGCTGAACAATTTGGGAAAATAATTCAATTTTGATGTTTTTTTTTTTACAACTTTGCAATTGTGATTAAATATGTGATTATTTCCTGAGTTAGTCATCTTATGTTTCAACAAACACAAGCACTAAATCATTCTACACTGCAACCAAAATAATATTAGACCAATTAAACTAAGGCTGAATAACTTTAAAAAATGTAATGGTGATCATTTTGACTCATATTGCAAATATGACATGAATTGTTGCATTGCAGGGAGTGATTATTTTTATGACATTTTTTGTAACTAAAAAAAAATCTGAATGACTGCATGTGGGCTAGGCATAACATCACTCCTGGAAAAAGTTTTAAACTGGAATTTTGATACAAATTTCAGGTTGAAGAAATATAGCACCTTCTGTGATTTGAAAACTGAAGCAGACCATATTCCAATTTAATCTAATTTTCAATCAATTTCCCAGCCCTACTGTAAATACACAGGTAAATCACCATAATGAAAACAACTTTGCTAAGGTTTGACTTCTTGAATACTTTGATAAAAGAGTTGGATTCAGCCCAGTATCTATTCGAAACTTTTCACAAAAAATGATGTGATCAAGAATCTTTTTTCTCTACCTTTAGGCTGGCTGGCTTTAAAACCTCCTTTTAGATAGAATCATGCTTGCGCACTTAAATAAGGCAATCCGTTCCATGACGCATTACACTTGACCCCCAACGTCCAGTTTGTTGACTACAGTAAATGCTCTGTAACGTCTTGGCCCTGGCTTAGATGGAAGAGGTGTGCTTCAGCACATCTCTATCGTGATTGTGACATACAATCAGAATGACCATTCCTCTTGGTAATCATCATAAACAATGGCAGAGTTTTAGAGAGCTGTTAATGACCTGAACAACTCAAAGGAAGTCATAAAGTGAGTGAAATTACTGTCATGTTGTCTGTGTATTTCTCTACTGTGATGGCTCTACTGTAAGACCTGTCCATCTGTCTGTTTGTTTCTCTGTATGTGTTCATATCTTATAACTGTATGCCACCATTGATGGACTGATCTTAAACCTTCATGGTTGGTGACACTGTAAGGCACAGGTCTTTTGAAACAGACAATGGATGTTGTTATTTCTTTTGTCAGTTAAGAACTGACTGGCAGATCAGTAAGTGATGCCGTGATCATCTGTCAGCAAGAACTGGCAGTGGTTCAACCTAGTTTAACTCCAAGTGTTGACATGTGATGTGAGCTCGGGCACTGGACTTGCCCGAGACCTTACATACTGAATACATCAGGTCAAGCTTCTTCTTACAAGCAGGACTGTTGAATTTAAAGTGAGCTTAAACACCTACATGGAATAAAAGCAGGATGGCCTGAATGTCTACCTGCTCTATTGATAATACATGTAGTCCATTAGTATGTCAGATACAGCCATACAACAATACTGATGCTGTAAGCTAGCGCTGCTAATGCTGGAAGATCCTGGGAGAGTGGGACTGAGCAGGAGGGTGAGAAAGAGAGAGAGGAGTGGCAGACAGAACACAGTCAGCAGCTGAGCCCGTAAGTGTCCAACCCTCACACCAGCACCGTGCTTCAACCCCATCCACAGCTCCAGAGTGGGACGGAGGGACATCTGGAAGCCATAACGGGATTATTTACAACCGCAATGAGGTAACAACACAAAAATGCCGCTCGCAGGAGAGACGGCGGAGACAGAGAGATGGAGGAAAAGAGACAAAGAGAGCGAGAGAAAGAAGAGAGGCTTTCCAGGATATGACACGAGGAGGAAAAATGATGGAGGGTTGAGTAAGAGACCCGGTATGGCCTCTCCTTCAAACTGACCGTGGCGGGACCACTGGAGGGGGTGAACCTATCACACCTCATAAGCAGGCTGGGAGTTTTCCTTCCCTGTGTAAACCTCTGCTGAGGAAATACTCTCGTGTCATAAAAAGGAGCAAGTGATACAGCTGAATTACTGCGCCAGAGTCATAAACTCAAAGTCATCATTGCTCTGAGTGGTTTTTCTTTCTGATTTGCCATAATAGCTGACAAATACAACTGATGGAAAACAGGCAATCATTGACTCTATGAATCTGGTGCTCTAAGGACTTTTTTTAAGGTCAAGCAGAATGTACCAGCTTGCAGTTTCCTGTGAAGTAACAGGGTCAGAAGCTTTCCTGAAATATGCTGCCAGCTAGGCTGTCTGTCTGTTACATTACCTTCTGATTCAAAATGGCTACGTATGTGACATTTCAGTGCCTCTATGTCAGCAGATACACAAAGCCAACTCAAGCTGTACCCACCAGCTTCTGTATCAGTTTCCCGATAAAGAAAATTAAATTGGTAGACAGGTTCAGGTACAGCTGGGCAATATTTGAGTATTTAAGACACACTGATAAATGGTAAAACAGACATAAGGTAAGTCTATATGCAGGGATCGCCATCCCACTCTGCATCATTTTGTACTTTCAGCTTTCAGTAGCATATTATAACCATCGTCCTTGAGTACAGGAGTACATTTTTATGTTAGCAGCAAGATGCTGTAGTTTATGTCGAAAGGATGGCATAAAAACTTTCATTTTTAGACACTGCACTCCAATTGGTGCATTTACAGGAGGGACGTGTTAGTGGATGTCTCTCGAATGGACAGAAGGTGATTATCTAAGTATTAAGAAGAAATGCTCTGCAAATATATTTGGGTGATTGTGAATATCCTTGGGTGGCCCATTCAAGTCGTCAATGTGTGGGAAACACTGAAATTAGTAAATAAAAAACTTACTGTGTTGATACCTGTTTGATACCACAGCAAGCAAAAATCCGGCTCTGGACAAAAGCACGATTCTGTCTGGACCTATGCATGCCTGTTATCTCATTCTGAGTGCTCCTGTCATAACCTGTGCAGCTTTTTTTACATTTATATAATCTATTTTGACCTGCCCAGGTTCTCTTTTCTTAACGTTAGTGACATGTGATGCTACTCAGCCAATCAGATGCTTCATTCAGACAAGGAACAGCACGAGTGAAGAGAGAGGACTGCACGTCTGTGAGCAGCCCACGGCTCTAGAGACAGAGAAGCTGGGGGAGTCCAAGGCAGAGAAAGTGAGTTAGGGAAGAGTAATGACACTGTGCTTTGAAATAAGAAAAGACTGCAGCGAAAAAGAGACTTTTTAATTGAAAACTGACAGACTGTTGTGTGTTTATTCTTCCAATCATTGGATTAAAACCAACCTTGTATGTTTCATTATGCTCATCATTAAATGCATTACTACAAGTCAAAGCACGTCTTCCAGCAACAGCACTGATATCTGACCTGAGGACAGAAAATAAATTAAATCTGATGTAGATCAATCATCAACACAATTATTCTCTACCAACAACATTCCTTTAAAGCTGTTTTGGTGTTAAGTTGTCATAAAAATCCCTTCATGACCTCAGATATAATCCTTTAGCAGGCTGATCAAGGGGAAGGGACAGAAAAAAAGCACATATTAAGGCTGTTTTTCTAATGTGCTGAGATTTTTTTTTTTTACTTAGCTTCAAGAATTAATGTCCCAAAACAAGAAAGGGGAACCAACACTTCATCTTCACTACACTTTTCTAAAAATAAAGCTTTTTATTTGAATTAGGCCCTTACAAGATCTGTCAGGTAGCCTATTTTGTAGTTAAATATCTTACACAGCTGTCTGAACTTGCAATTAGAAAATAATTTATTGAGATATTTGATTAGAAATGTTTAATTATAACTGTATTATTATCTCCAGTTCATAAAAATATTGTTATTTTTTGTTTTATGAATTGTTCAATAGTATTACACTCAGAGGATTTTCATTGATGGCCCCTGTCCTAGACACTCAATACTGGGTAATCTTTTGATTTAGATTACTAGAAACTGTCGGCAAACTCCTGCCCACTGTCTTAACTGCACAAGTAAATGGGCAACATTTGGAAAAGTGGGTGGAACTGTTGAGAAGAGACGAAAACTTGTTGTCCTCACCAGTTTCACCAACTTTTCAATTGATGCCAGTGTATTTCTGCAATGTGGACGGTGTTCTACCTCTTTTCCTTGCAAGTTTTGCTAATTAAAAAAAAACAACTGCCCAATACTGGGTGTCTTAGATTTTTATTTTTGTTGCAGTGGTATTAAACTGGTATCAATAGTTTGATTTTTACTATAATCACTTCAAAGTTTATCATTCTGTTACAGTGACAACCATTTTGTTACTTCTTTACAGAACAAAAAATCGAGATATATATTTTCATATTACTGTTGAGTTAAGAAAATACCAGGAGGTGAGTTTTGTTCAATATTGCCAAGCCCTCAGTCCAGGATTGATACCAATCATAAGATAATCTATCAAAACAGCCAAGCTGATATATAAAAAAGCAGGGTATTCATTTATTTTTTGAATAAAACTGAAGTTAAAAACTGTTCTTGGTCATGCTCTATTTTTTTTAATACTTTAGTCTGCTATGAATAAGAGCTGCCTTGTTATAAAAAAGGCTTTCTGGTTGAATTGAAGCCAAATAAATACAACTAAGAGCTGACTAAACAGCCCAACATGGTCATCAAAGAAAATGTGTGTGATTTTAATGTGTTAGTCCTTAAAAGGGAAAGTGACTCAGAGCCAGAGGCACAAAAATAACCCCTTAGGCAATTCAATTGCAAGTAGCCTAAAAACATCCAGTAAATGACTTAAATTACAGATGGAAATAGAGCCAGACCCCTTCAAGTCACAACCAGAGTTCTCATAACAGATGTGTTTAGAAAAGCACAAACAACCTCAATAAAAGGGTTTTCTGTGTCTGGCTCCCTCATATGACACATGCACAGCTGTGTGATCCTAACATATAGAGCCAAGGGGCACCGACAGCGCCCAAACACAGCTTGTGCCATATATGATGCATGTGAGCGATCACATAGGTGGGGGTACACCGTTAAATCATTCACAAAGACTGGAAATTCATGGACAAACAGGGAAACACTTGCATAGCATGTAAACAAGCCTCGGGGCATTAAATTGCATTTAATGCTAGGCTGCACATCAGTGACACCAGAATTTCCAACACTGTCTGCAATAACCCTCCCAACCCCCTCCATCCCACCCCAGCCAACCTCAAGTTCCCCTCATTGCTGTTTTCCTTTCCCTGCCATGCCCGCCCATTTCCCTCTCTTTCCATCCCTTCATGTCTTTCCCTACATTTCCATTCTTCCTCCTCAGATCTTTAATCTGACAACTCGCCTCAGCCCCATCTTTCTTCTTGTTCTCTACCCTTTTCCTCCTCCGCTTCAATGCGTCTTTTTGTCCCGTCACACTAATAAGAGGGCAGGGATGGTCAGATTCCTTAAACTAAACAAGCTGTGCCCCACGGCATTAAACACACAAACAGGATGTTCCCAAAATATTAAGAAACCACAAACACCAAAGAAAAGGAGGGAGGCAGGGCCTGACAAAACAATAGATCAAATCTAGAGTGTGTTACAGACCAAAGTCTGCCGCAGCAACACAGTGAGCATACACCCAGGCCTGCAACGTGAGAAAATGGGCCTGTGAGGGGTTGGGCTCCATCTTTCTCTGATGTCTGTACAGGAAGTGTTGTCACTGCTTCAAAGATATCTCCAGGCCTGTACATTGACCTGTTCAACCCACATCGCAAACAAGTAGATTCACACAATTCTGTGTCAACAGTATCCTGATACCATCTGTGGAGAAAGACAGGAGCCTGCCTGGCCATGTTACTCAGATTGGCTGGCTTTCCTGACTGTCTGCCACTCTGTTGGTGGTGGAAGCACCAGGTGCTGCATTGTTCCTCTGCTGGGTATTGATAGTAACAGAATGATGGCTGTGATAACACAGCAGGATATCAACAAAAGAATGGTGCCACACGAAGTCACAAGATAATCCTGATTATCTTACAAGATGCTACGATAACTACATCAAAGATGATCCCATTCTCAGAAACAAAACCACTTTTAATGTTTGATAAATCTGGCTTTTCAGTGATGTTTTCCAGACTTTTTTTCAGCAGGTATATTGTAATTGGGTCGGCAAGCTATAATAGACCACACACCTGCTGTCTGTAGTAATTTACCAGTAAAGATTCCAGGCACAGATCTTACAGAAACTTGCGTGATCAAATGTGACCTCAGACGCAAAACAAACATTGGGGACAATCAAGATGCTTGGCTTGCTGTCCTGACATGAATTACAAGTGCAGAAAAAAAGCAATAATGAGGAAAGGAATATAGGTGAAATCCTGGCTAAGATGAAAGCAAAGTGTTTGTGAGTTGACACACTCACTCTCATTGGCTGCTGAGGGTATTCCTGCAAAGTCAGTCTGACCTTGAATCTTAAATATCAAATACGTTACGATTCAAGGTTGAGGAGGCCTAAAATCAGGCTAAACAAACTACAGATGCGCGCAGCTGGCCAGATAAATTGTTGAATTCAGGACGCTAAATGAGTTGGCATAAGACTTAAGAGGTCGTTAGACTAATTATCTATCATTTCTTATAAATCAAGACCTGAATTCAGGTCATGTGCTTTTAAGAGACTGAAATAAAGCTTAAGTGTTAGCTGCTAACTTTAGCCAGGCTCTACTCACCAGCCATACATCACGCAGTTTACCTGAGACGAATTTGATTGTTTTCCAAGTATTTTTTTTCCACCTTTGACTAGTTGGTTAAAAGCTATTCTAATTTTTTTTTTCATTTTACTTCTTCTTATGTACCACACGTTGTCAATCGGCAATAAGGCCTCCTTGAATCCTCTAATACCAAATCAATAGGGATGGGAGAAAAAAAATCGATACAGCATAGTAGTGCGATATTTTGTCTGGTGATAAATTGTATCGTCTTGTCCACTAAGTATCAATTTTTTTCCAATTTATTGCTAATATGAACTCAAGTCTATGATAATGGTAAAATAAAATCATTTGTTTGGGCAACTGTTTGTCCGGTGAGGTTGACAGAGGTGACAGTCATAGAGCAGGAGAAAGTTAGTACAACAAACATGGCGGCACCAGGGGAAGGACATTAGGAATGCAAGCAGGGCACAAATGAAATGGACATGACACGTGAGATTTGCAAGGAGAGCTACATGACAATAAAATACTGTGTAAATAAGACAAACATGAGGGCAAGACTAATGCTAAACCAGCTAAACAGTTGAAAAAATGGTAGAAATCACAATATATGGTATCACAATACTCTGTGTATTGCAAAATGTTAAAAATTGCAATAATATCGAAACGTGACCCAAGTATCGTGATAATACCATATCATGGGGCCACTAGTGATTCTCACCCCTACAAATCAAGAACCAGAAAACAAACAGTGCATTAGCCAAAAGAAATGGATAATTCCAAGAAATCTTCTAAAAAGTTTGAGTGAAATATTGACCCATCATCACAAAGTCATCAATTTTAGAAGTTCTTGGAACTACATTCATACTTAAAAAAAGGTCCTAATTGAAACATCCAGCTAAACCTATAAAATGTGATGACTGGAGACTCTGTCTTCACTTAAGAAGGAGTTATAGGCTCTGGGGTGGCCACCTGAGAAACAGACACTGACAGCTGTATGAATCTTCTGCTTTTACTGCCAGCAGGAACACTTGCTGTTCAGCCCCAGGAACAAATGACTTTATGGCAGCCTCTGAGTGACTTCACAGACCAGAGCTCTCACATCAGCTCCAAGGGAAAATACTGCAGGATGGTTACAAGAGCCAGTGCTAGGAATACCAGTCATAAGCTGTGGGAATGTTCAGAAACACAGGCAAGATTTTCCGGTACTCAATGTGTTGGCACATCCAAGCCTGAACTGTGGCACATCATCGACTTAAAACAGCACCTTATAAATTTCAAAATCAGTCAAATTAAAGTCGTCAATCCCTTTACAAAAGTAAGACTTAAACTGTAGGCCTTCCAGCACCAACATGTCACAACATCCTAACAGATACAATAGCACAAGTTTCCCACTGCCTTTCTAGGCCCATCCTTTCTGACTTTTTCTCACTCCTTGGAAAATAAGGGGGGGTCTATTCCTATGAAACATCCCTCTGCTGCTTGACTGGTACAGTCTAGCACTGACACTAGTCCATTTAAGGGTTTGATTCCCATCGGGACCACCCATGCTAAAAATGGATCCATCCAAATAAATGAAAGCATCCCCTTGGTATTTGTGAGGGCCTTCAAAGCAACGGTAAAGTGGATAGTAACAATAGGGAGAAGATGGAACCAGCACAGATGGAAAGGGAGTTTTTGGTCTCAGAGAGGTAAAAGGAAGAGAGGAGAGAAAAAGACAAGACAGCAAATGACGGCAGAGGAGAAAATCATGGTGGTAAGAAGATGTGAGGAGAAGTAAAGAGAGGTGCAGCTGAGGAAAAACTATCTAAGATCCAGAAGAAGAGTATAAATCAGAAACACTTTGAAGTTCTTGACTGTAAAACTACACCATGTTAAGATATTCACATACTGACACATACATCCACCTCACCTTTCTGTCATCACAGCAAACTTCAGTACTTAACAGGTTCCCCGGGTCTTTTCTATCTTACATTAACATGTGCTGGGCCGAGGGCTCCCTGTGGCGATATGTGTCATAAGGGTAACCTGAAGCCTTTCATTCATTCCTTCTCTGTTAGGTATGGGGCTAACGGAAAGACCTGAAGCTACTGCCAACATGAACAATACAACAAAAGCCTTAAAAATGGCCGAGGGTACTTGTTCAAAAGGGTTCATATCAGAGCTGGAAATTAGCACCTGCAGCCAGTCAAATGTGGGTGCTTTGTTCAGTTTCATATGAATTTTTTGATTGGGATTTGTACTGAAACAATGTAAATTACTTCAAGTTTTCTGCTTTCTGCAGATCTAAATGTTAAGCAGGATCAAAAATGTCAATGTCAATGCAGAAACGTAGTTTCTTTTCTGTTTATTCATTACATCTTTCTTTAAAAATGGTGTTGTCTTAGAATGTTTCTGGCTTCCTGACTTCATGGTAAGAAACTTTAAACCTTCTCAGGTGCCCACGCTTCCACCTGTCTACCTACACATCATCAGGTGCCAAAGCTACAGATTCTATTGCAATAAAAGCATTAAAAAATACTTAAAAAGTCTAAATAACAACACTAGCAGTAACAAACCTGATCCTTAAGTATCTTTCCAAACAAAATAATGTCAAATAACAAAAATCACCATACAACACAAAACCATATAAATCATTTCCAGCTGCCAGATTCCCATCTCTGATGCAGGTGGCAGCCTCTGCTCCTACAAAGATACAGACATGCTGTGAAGTTAGCTGATGCTGAAATCTGGAGAAAGCCACTAAATTACCATTTGCCGTTCCCAAAATAAAAGGAGCGGACTGAAGTGCTACAGCTATATATACACCCTAGAGCAGCCATGAACAACAGACACTTTCTGGGCGCAACCAGTGCCATTTGCTGAAAAAAAAAGACTAGCTAATTATATCCTAAAGAAGAAAGGTGTCAATGCCAGGACTTGTAACCAAAATCGTCTTGAAATGATGCCTCTTGTAACAGCTGGACGTGTTGGGACGAGCCTCATGTTCAGAGCACATAAAGGTATACATGTGACCACTACAAAAGTATGTAATAGTGAGGATACAGTAGTCTTAGGGCCAGGTTATCTAACTGGTTGAAAGACAAAGATCAGATCAGGGCAGGGCTTGGTTCAACCATGTTGTTATTATAAAGAAACTATCAATGTTTACATCACAAACATAAAAGAGAAGCTCAGATCAGCCCCATCTTCAACAAAAGATCTGCCACCTCATACAAGCTCTGGTAAAAGAGATTAGGTATTTAATCTCCTAAAAGCTCATACAGTGACATAGCATAGCAAAGCAATCATACATTTCTAATTAACTCCGTTAACTGGCCAAACAATTAAAAAGGATCCACCCAGGAGTAAACTGCCAAGGGAAAACTCTAGCCTTATCCCTTTAGGACTTATCCATGAGCTCAGGCCCAAAGGTGTAAGCTGCGAGAACAAACAGCAGCCGAGCAGTAGCAGGCAGACACCTAGATAACAGTTACGAGACTAATGACCTCACTGATAAGCTGATTGAGTCAGCGTGGGAGGCTGGAGCGGAATGGGCCCTTGTTTTGACGAGGACTTGAGACATCTAGGTAACTGCATGTAGATTCTTCTCAACAAGTAGACAAACCACAGGCTGCACTTTGGCCTCTTCCAGGGGTGTGCTGGACAAGCATTTATTACAACTGTACCACCTGCAAACAACATACTCAGCCTTTACACCTGCAACTTCAACATGTGGGACAGATCATCTTACATTATTCTTTACTGATGAATGAAACGGAGCGCATGGACAGGTAAATGTTAAGAGCTGTAGTAAAAGCAGTTCCACAAACATTAAAGTGTCAAGCATTTTGACTTTTTGCTTTAAAAGACAGCAGTCAGAGTGAAAGAGATGTGGCGTGTTTAAAGAAAATCCTCACTGCATTGACTGCTGCATGGTGGTGAGGGACTCTCCGTCAAGCTAATAAGTGCCACAGCGAAGCAATTTAGCGACCTTGGGAATACCATTACAAAAATAAATAGATATGCCTCATTTACGCTCTCCACTCATCAGAGGGGGGCTGAGTCTGTGGGAGGAACAGATTTGCGCAATTTAGGTATTTTAAAAACAGATGGGAACCAAACAAAGCAATTAAAGTGAAGCATCGAGGGACAGGGGAGAAAAGATGTGGAGCAAATGGTAATTATTTGCTGATACCAGTAGGTCAGGTGTTTTGGACAGCACCAACTAATCCTGTTGAACTTCTGTTACAACATTAATGATCTTCATGAAAGATCTCAGGGTTATCATAAGAAGAAAAGAGATAAATGTAAATTTCGAACAAGCCTTTTTCATAGCAGAGTAAGCACTGGCAGCATTTGCGTTTAAAAAGACACTACTAAACCATAATGACCATGACTTTTAACACAAACTTGTTCTCCTATCTTTTGGGGACCAAAAAGTAAAAAAAGTAATCACTTTGTGAAAAACCGTCTTCAAAATATTCACATATTTACCAAAAAAAATCCTTGCACTTTTTGTGCTATTTTTGAACCATTTCTCAAAGCAGTTACTGTCTCCAGAGACACAACGGGACACGTCACAGACTCTCTGTCTCTCTTTCTCTCCATTATGAGCTATCAGGCCATCTCTACTATAATCTGCGCAGTTACGATCTGCAGTTTGACAAAGCATGACAACGACAGGCCACCATTGGTTTTCATATCCCATTATAACGCATTGTGGGATACAGTATGGCAGTTAGCATGCAAAGCTAGCAGCAGAAAGGAACGAAAATGGATTAAAAAAAATGGATAAACAGATGTTCAATATCAGACATACTGGTCTGAGTTTAATCTTTAAACACCACAGAAAGTCACTAAAGTTACAGGCTCACAAAAAAAGCTTACGTAAGCGCTATGCAGGCATGGATAGCATCACTGGAATGGCACAATGGCTGGTTTTAGAGGGCATAAAAACATAAGTGGCAACAAGTTATTTAACTTGTAATAACCCATGTCTCTCTCATCATATACTGCAGTGTCGCTCTCAGAGTGTTAAATATCTGGTAACAAAGCTGAGGAGAGTCAGGCCAAGTTAAGCTTGTACCACACATGCACCATAGCACCATCTGCCTTCGCGATATGGAGTTAGCACTCCTGCTTAGGGATGGGAATCCTCAAATTTTATTGATATTGATACCCTTATCGATACTCCTTATTGATCCGAGTCCTTATTGATACCACTTTTGATGCTTTTATATATTTTGGTGGGAAAACAAAATGGAGACAAATGTTTACACTCAAAGTGGTCTTAGCAGAGTAGTGCTTGAGTTAAAAAGCTATGATTCAGTCTGTCTCATCTATTTTATATCCCTCAAATATAAAAACATTCTTCATATTCAAAACTGTATTTATTATGGTTTCTCATCAAAAACAAAATTTTCCCATTTTTATGTGACATTAGAACACATAACATAGAGTATACAGTCGTCTAATTTACTGAGGTTACCTGAACACATCATATTTTCCGTTTTTCCGTTAAGTTCACCAATTAACTTCATTCTGCCGATTCCACCACGGATTTCTACACTGGATTGCTACTTTTAATAAACAGGACTTGCTCAAAGTTTTGGAGCACTTTCCAGCATTAATCTGAGCAGCTGAGGAAGAAAACTGTTCTGAAGCAGCTAAAGAGAGGGATATGAGAGCATGTTACTCCCAATGATTGCATGGCAAGGCAGCGTCTTTTTTTCTCAAGCCGACAGTTGAAGGTACATTCTGGTGATGCACAATATTGATGTGCTTTTAGTTTATGTTCCCCTTGAAAGAACTGATGTATGTTTTCACAACAGTTATATTTAAAATGACGTCACATCACAGAGCCTGCGAGACTCGACAGCAGTAACGATAAGCTAAAACATTATTGATTTTTGGGTATTCCAAAAACACAGAACTGGGTCCTTATGGACCCAGGTTTCCATCCCCATCCCTGCTCCTGCTAGCTATAGATGTGATAGTAGAGCCCTCAGCATATAGTGACAGCTGTGAAGTACAAGCACAAGGCACACTACCCACCTCTACAGGTGAAGTGTTGTCTTTTATTGTCTTTATTTGTGCCCCCAGCTTGGTCTGTATGTTAGGTCATGTACAAAGTGTGATGGCAATGGCTGTACTTGTAGTAATGACAATGCAATACTCAGCATTTTTTACTATATGATTAAATGAATATGTCTTGTAAAGAGGGTTTTATAAAGATGATTTTATGGTAAATTAATAACAGAGCTGAACTTTATTTACACTTTTTATCTAAGGGAATAGTTGCATAATTCATCATAATTTCTTCCAGTCTCCCCTTTCCTTGCAGTGGCTAAAGAGCAGTTTAGCTTTTGTTAATGTTATGTCAGCATGATTCAGTGAAGATTTTATTGAACTAGGTTGCTTTAGAAGGCTTGTAGGTTGGGCAGTGGGGCAGCTACATGTAATATTTGTTGGACTGAGTAACTCTGAAGCCAGGGGCTATTGTGCCTAGGCTAATGTCAAACTCTGCCAGCTATAAAGTGACCAATCAATAAACAGGAAGGGAGACAAATAAATGAAGTCATTTTGGCACTGATTAGTCTCATTTCAAATGCCTTTAGGGGAATAACATTGGATTTGGGGGTGGTGAAATTTGTCATCAGCAGCAGTCAAATTGTTGTGTCTGTATCGTGACCTTCAGCACAGGGAGGAAGCGAAGTGAGGCAGCTCTCTATATATAGAGGGAAATAACAGAAAGACTCAGTGGAAGACAATTGAAATGACAATTGGAGCTACCACAGGATTTCCACCACTAGAGACGTCTCAGGAGAGACAGAGAGGAAAGGGACAGGCAGGATAGAGGAGTCTGCGCTAGTCAAAGCAGATTATATTCACTGAAACTTTCAGTAGAATCTCTTAAAAAAAGTTATCATCACACATAGACAGGTCTTCAGATCTCTTTCGGTTGTTCACTAACGAGTTACAAACTCTCTGTCACACACTAAGCCACAACCCACAAAGCCCCTTTCAAAACCGATACCACCAAACCACTAAATCACTGTGAAGAATGCAACAAGGCTGAAGAGATAATATGCTCACGAGTGAATGTGTAAACAGATTGCCAGGCGCCTTACAGGGGCTTCATTTTATCACTGACAATCTACCCGGACAAACACGGTGATTCAGAGCTGAGCTGAAGGACCGAGCGACCATCAGATCAGTTGCATGTGAGAATCACCGGCGTGAATAGTCGCCATTCAGGTGGAAGATGGCTGAATGGTGCTGACACAATGCTCACCCATCCAACATTATTTGAGTCATGCGTCTCCACTATGAGGACCGGGAGGTCAGAACAGCAAGTACAGGAGATGTGCACGCATACAGCAGCGAGGATATATAGATAGGCCTTAAAATAGAACAGGTCACCGTCAAATTCGCCACCGCACCAACGGCCAAGGTCACCGTTCAGTGGGTGTCAGCTACTGCAGGCAGCAGCGAGGCAGAGGAACAAAGAGTACAAAAGATTAATGAAGTGACTTTTAATGAGATGTTCCTCAGAAAATTCAAGCCAGCAGTGTGGTCTCCTCTAATTTAATTCAACTACTACATTTTGTTCCCATCCCTTCTTCTTTCTCATTCACTTTCCAAATTTCTAAAATCACCTCTTTAATGATCTGACTGAGAGAACTGCTAAAACAAAGGTTAAAACACTGATTTTTTTACAGTAGGCAGGAAGGAGAAAAAATTCTGAGAGTATTTTTAATAGAGTTACAACATTAAAAACATATGAAAAAATGATTCATAACTCGTGGCCATCAACTAGGCCAGGGGTCATCAACTACATTTGTGCATGGGCCAGATTTTGTTTTGACAGATGCTGTGGGGGCCAGAATTTCAAATGAGCTAGATTGAAGAAATATTTTGGTCTAATGAACATATGATTGTTTTAGTATTTGTATTTTCCTCCATTTTTAGGCATTAACAATGAAATCAGCCTCTAGTAACTTCAGCCAACCACAAGGAAGCGATTGAGATATTTCAGCTCCATATTTCTGGGGTTGCCATGTCGTCCATCACTGACTTTGACACCGCTATGCTGTGTCCTGATTGATGAAAACGTGTAAGAAACAGTTTGTTTTTTTATTTAAATTACAGGCATGGAAAATGCCCTCTCCAAGAGCTTGATGTGAAAAGTTGACCAAAAAACCTGCAGATTTAATCAGGACTTTAATGATGAGTATGTGTTAATCATAAATCATATTTACTCGCTGACAAGTGGATTTCTGTAAAAATGGGTCCAACACAAGTCATTCCTGATAAAACTGTTTCAATATTGTTCATTTTTAGGGAAATATAAATATAAAGAAAACATCAACATATAGCTCTGTAGTATGACCAAGACGGTCATAACGTTATTCGACCACTGCTGTCATCTCCTTTATGGACCAAAACACACTACTCTGAGACAAAACCTATTAACATGAAGACAACAAGCTGATCTTTCTGCACATAACTCTTGTTAGCTGTGATGCTAGCTTTAACTCCAGCACTAAAAAACACCAACAGCTTGAAGAAGTCTTCTATTTCCATAAGACTTAATGTGGGCAAATATCCTGTAACTAGTCTTGTTATTAGCAGACTGATCTCCTCCACTCTGGTGTCATCACATAAGACGTGCTAACTGGTGCTAACAGGGCTTTTGACTCATCTGTCCTTTGAGAGTTATCATAGCTGCCCCTAAGTAGTTGTTGCTGCTGTTATTTAGCTTGCTGGGAAAATAACCATGGCTGAATTAGTTACACCTCTGTGTACTGTTCATTATTATCTTGCTTTCTGTTAGTGATGGATTTTTGCTGATATATGATATTCTGGTATTTCCAAACTCATTTTAGCCACAGCTTTTTTTTCTTAAGAAACACCATGCATCTCTAGTGCTGAGTCAGTAAGAGCTGAGAGAAGAGTGGGGAAATCAACATTTTAGATGGTATATTTGGACATTATGATGATATTCAAGGCTAATATACAATTTAAACTGCTAATACATACAGCAACTGTAAATATCAGCAGAAAATTTCATATCTGATGATACTGAAATTTAACTTTTTCTTCTACTTCTTCTTCTTTTTGATCATTTCAAGTATGTTCAGTTTGATAAACCCTGAAAGTCTGAGTACACATGCAATGCTAAATCAGTAAACAGTATTGCAGCTTAAAACAGCATGTGCACAGAAAACAGGTAATAAAATATTACTTGAGTTATGATGACCAAATCGAGTACACACACCCAGCCGTATTATGGATAAGATTATTTTCTTGATCTCCCAGGAAGGAACTATAACTATAATTAATTCAGAAAGTCCTAAATATTGCTACACTTGTTCCACTTCTGGTAAATATTTTAATCCTTTCTGCAGTCAGTGGATCTATTTTAAGTGTTGGCACTCATACAGGGAACCTCTTCATGAAGTAAAAGCTGCATTCACTGGTTTTTATCCAAAGTCAGAGCTGTTGGAGCAGCTGGAAACTCCACATTTTTTACCTGGTGTCCTTTACATTGTTGTCAAAAATAAATGTGCATAGAAAAAGATGTTAAAGAACAAAAATTTTCCCTTCTTGATGAGTTTTTATCAAACATGCAGATGTTTTAGTGAAACACCAACGCAGTAACGGCTGCTTGTCAACTCCCGTTTTTTTCCCCACTATTGTTTTGCTGGAACTGAGACTGAAGGGAGCTTGCTTGCATAACCTTTAGGGCTTTTGCAGCACTGTTTAGAAACTCTTGCTAAGCAGTTAGCTAGCCACTGGAGTGTGTAAGATACAATTTAGCTTGAGAAAATTCCAAAAGAAAATTCATTTACTTTTCTTTGTCAGAAAGCAAGCTCTCCAAGTATGATAGCATCAACTAGAGGATCAAATCAAGTGTGTGATTATGGCTAAAGGGAGGTTTTTTAAAGCGATGCAGCTCAGCTCTGTGCTGTAGGGATGCTGCCAAATGACTGCACTGTCTGATCGACTCAGCCTCTGCATGTTCCTGTTTTGCACACGCTAACACAAGGTATACACATGCAAATGTGCCCAAAAAAAGGACAAGTATGTAACCCTATTCACACACACAGAGATCAATGCTGTTGCATGCCTTACACGATTCACACACACACATAACCCATCCTTCTCTGTCACTAGGCAAAACTGGGATCCAGCAGTCTGGGGGAAAGCGAGGGAGGGGGCAGAAAAGCTGTGAGAGTCAGAGGGGTTGACAGACAGAGAGAGCAAACAAAGGAAAAAAAGGAGGGAGCGGGACAGAACAGAGTAACGGAAAAGAGAGCAATAAAGTTGTGACAAAAATGGCTTAATATCTAACAGCATGTGTGCAGATTGTATCTGAATGAAGAATGAGTAAATGGAGGAGACTGCTAACTGGCAGAGTGACACAGGAGTAAAGCAGCAGGAGCTGACAGACATATAGATGGGGAGAGTGAATGGAGCGGGCTGGCACCAGCGGACAAAGAGGCAGACCTGGCCTCATCCAAACAGCTGCTGTTCTCCCTAACATTGCACCTCTGCTCCAAATTCCACAGGCAGCCTGGCTATGAGGGGCCTGAGTCAGCGCTTTTCTCTCACACAGCTGAGCCCTCTGCTCAAAGCAGCCAGGGGATGCGCTGGCTATGGCACGTGCAGAGGGACAAAAAGCAGGCAAAGGTTTGGAGTTTTGCCTGGCAGTACAGGTTTCTGATGAAAAGAAAGATTACAATTAGGCAGTTAAAGGGATACTGCAACATTTTGGCGAACTCGCCCATTGCCATAATCCCTATTGTCTTACTTATAGGTTCATTACCTTTAGTTGTTGGTGCAAGCTAATTTTAGATCAATGCTGCTGAGTTAGGAGCTGCTCTGCCAACACAATGGAGTCTTATGGTATCCCGGCTTTCCCTCATCAAAGTCATCAAATACACAATCCAACAATTCCAAAACGCTCTTGTGGACAAGCTGTGACCTGCACATTCACCATTGACATTAGAAGTCCACCAAATTTTTTTTTTTTTTAAGGCTGACACGGATTAGCAGTTTACTTGACCAAAAAACAATATCTGTCCAATAACCAATATTTTAGCTCTGTCAACACAAGAATCAGCTCTAAGCAGCCAGGAGCGGCAGAAAACAGAAAATGACACTATAAGATCACTGTGTCAGTGGCCCCCCGGCCTCAGTGCTAATTGGCTAGTACTCGCATGACATCTAGCCGATCAGATATTGCTTTGGGTGGGATATAAAGTGAGATTGTGGAGAGTTAAAATGTAGCTAGGCACATCTCACAAATGAGCCGGAGTAGCTTATTTTTAATTGATTAATTTTATCGGCAGTGACTCAAATAAAATAATCAGACAAATGCCCAATATCGGCCCTTGGCATTCCTCCAGCCTGATAATCAGTTGACCCCTGGCAGACATCATACTTATAAATCTTGTTGCTGTGCCAGAATCCACTTTCCTTGTAAACACCGACACCAGCTCTGACACAAGAACAAGGCAGTGCCGTCTTGTCAGCGTGTAAGACCACCTGGCTCTGCTCTGTCAGTTAGAATCATGCAAAAGACAGGGCTCAATTTCATGGTAGGACAAATACCAGTGGCCATATTATACCAGTTTACCCATCATAATAAAAGAGCATATCATGATCATGTTTCATACCTCATAGGCCCTACCTTTAACTAGAAGCCGTACACATCAATTTTAATATTTGTAGGATTCTCCATATAGAAGCAATGCAGCTAAAGTGAAACTGGGATGTAATGCAAAGCAAAACAGAGAAAATAATACATGGGAGTTAAAGAAGAATAGCAAACTGGATGACCTGTAGGATGTAATAAGTTGGTCAAACTGTGAGGCTACCCTGTCCCACTGTGAATGGTGATAGCATACAAGCATTAGAAAACAACAAGCCCAACAGAAATAGGCAAATGATCAGATTCCTTCTTGTTACCACAATACTCAACAGCCCATAAACCTATAAATACTTTAAATTAAAACAAAATCATAAGTGTGTTCAAATACTGGAGAACACGCCTCGGGCAGAGACAATGTGATGAGTAGATTCCCTGGCATCTTCCCATGATACCACCACAGCTGGGTTCTTGTGCCAAACTGCTTCGCTGTTTTCCTGCGTGTCTGAGAGACATCCTGTGATTGAAAGGAGGGAGGGAAGGAGGAAACTGGAGGAGAAGAAACCAAAGGGCTAGAAGAGATCACATGCTGCAGTTATTTTCCATGTTATTTATGAACTTGTGCCCTGACAAAGCTCCTGAGGGCTCTGGTTTTTAAAACGGCTAATGGGTTTTATTCTGGGGCGGAGGGTCGGGCAGCAGGCACACTCCCATGCTGGTAGATTTATGAGAGCAAAACGCTGAGCTGAGCTTACATTGTGTTCCAAATTTAAAGTAATTCTCCTCTTAAAGAAATCCACCCTTAACCCTCCACTTAGACAGATTGGAATAACAAAGCAAACTTATCCTTATTAAGAAACATTACACAAATAATATAATAGTGTGTACACACAGTTAGAATTGGATCTAGTGGAAACTGAATGGAAGCCAAATTGTGTCGATGGCCAAGCCCCAAAAAGTCTAAGATTCCCTAATCCCTGGATTTATCAGAGGCTAGACATCAGGTTTTCTCCAAATGGGGGAAGTTTTTCCTTCCCTATTAAGTGTATCACAACATTAAAAAATATTTTAATCACTAAATAAAATATAGCCAGATTGGGAATCTAATCTACACAAATTAAGTGTTTATAAAGAGAAAAATCACAGGAAAGCATACTCATTCAGAGACAGTGAATTATAACATGAATTCATTTATTTCTACCTGACACTCAGGGTTCCTATTGGATGTTGTGACTCTATACCTGCCATTCTCTTCACATCAACAAGCTTTAGACATTTCAGAAGAATCTCTCCTATCTATGAGCAGATTTTCAGCATATGTAGCTGCCGTATGAGCATACAGATGTTCAGACGCAGAAATGTCAGGTAGAAAGTCACACCAAAATGGTCCAAATATAATTTGTTCCCCTTGTTTCCCCTGATATCAGCTCTCCTGCTTGCTTGTGACTGGTCTGCACCAACTCCTCAGAGAAATATGTGGCCTAGGTGTGTCCTGATCATGTTTAGATTTGCTGCCAATAATAATACAAATCATTCATGGTTAAGATTGGCAGATGGCATCCCAATCGTGTTTTGTGTTTCGTTACAGCAGCCGGTATAGTGTTTGGTCAGTCTACTCAGTTTTTAAATGTAGTGGGACGTCCTACAGGTGACAGGGTAACCTGATAACAGGAAAGTCCTCTTAATTTAGTCAACAACATACTTTTACTAACAGAGCAGTACAAAACCCTTCTATGGAGCGATGCAACAAGAAGCCTACAGTAAGAACAACTGAATTACACTATGTGGTAATTCATTCATTACATGTGTTGATTTATGTGAATTAATTAACACAATTATTAAAAGACTGAATACATTCTGAAGCCCTCAACACATCATTTGAGTGCCTGTTTAGTTCAGTTGGTAGCGGAGAGAGGAGGCGCCCATATATAGAGGCACCAACAATCAGAGGGTCATTCCAAATCCATGAGCTGTTTGGTGCATGTCTTCACCCACTCTCCTCATATTTCCCTTTTGCTGTATCCTGCTTTTAAAAACACTGGATTAATATTTTAAGGGCTTGTGTCCACACCAAATGCTTCTAGACCTGGAAGCAGCAATTTTTCATGCAAAATCAATGTAACCCCGGATTTTAAGAGGCTGGCATCTGAAACTCTGAAATGCACTCATCAACAATCGTGTTTTTGGCTGACACAGATGTCAGCCCTACACATGAATCTGTATGTGACAGAGTAACTGACTGACTGAATGAGCGAGTGACTGTACTTTCATAGCCATACATAAAGAGTTGCAGGGCAGGGGCGGGGTTTCACTGTACTCAAGGCTGTTTGTAATGGCTACCTTCAATGTGATGTTTACCTCAGATATAACTTAAGCATGGTGTAAGTTTTACTACAACTGGACCTTGCTTCTGTATGAAATCAAGAATAAACACATCAGCAAAAGCTTTTCATGATGCAAAAGATGTTTTTGCTCTTCTGTTGAGCTGCTGCATGAGCATATGAGAGTTACAGGGGAAAGCATTAGTTGTTGAGTGAGTGGTTGTACACAATGGCTGCTAGTGGAGTGACTACCTCAGACTAGCTCATTAAAACAAGGGCAGGGAGCAACACTGAACGCTTTCGTAACAGAAAACGTGTTTTCACTCTTCTCTTGGTCTTCTTCAGCATGGGTTTGTGATCATTACGGGTGGGGTTTGCCTGTGTATCCTAAGGCTGCTGCTGTGGTAGCTGTTAGCTCAGATGTAGCTGTAGGAAAGCGGCAGTTTAATCAGAGCTGGACCACATTTCTTTTTAAAACAAGGGCATAGAGCCACACTGAAAGGTTGTCTTTGCAGTGAAGATGTTTTTGCACGTCCCCTGACCAGCTTTGGAATCAATTTTATTCACAGATATAAATGCGCATGTCATTTGATCTTGTCACTCTGATTGGCCCAATATGAATGTGATAGATGGATCATCCCTCCAATCCTCTTCTGAGAATTTGAGTTTCTGAGAAAGTCCTGCCCTCCCCAAAACTTTCTATGAGAGTTTTCCCAGAAGAATGTGAGGTATATTTATGCATTGGATACATAAACAGTCTATCTAGTGTGTCAGATCAGCCGTTTCCTGCCAACAGGGCTTTATGTTTTAAAATTTTGGGATCCTTCGATAATCACCCAATAGACATTAGGGTACAGCACTATTAAAAAAATATCCAAAAAATCAATCACTCTGCCAAAACACACATTAAGTCAGGCATTTCAACAGGCATTCTAGCAGTATACTAGGTTTTCACGTGGTCTTGTTTGCCAGTTATTTTTTGTTGGATCAAAGAAAATATCAAGAGCAAACTTCACAAATACTTCTGAGAGAAGTCAACTTTCGTAATCTAGCAACAACAGATGCTGGTAAGAAGAAGCGCGCTGAAACAGAGGTTGTGGGCGCTGCCAGACACAGGCCCTAACTAGAAGGACTTGATGCAAAATCATCGTCCTCTTTTCAAAGCAGCAGTAGCAGTCAAGTTGAGAATTTTATTTCAAGCTGACAGCTGAAAGTGCTGCATTTCATTTTCATTTGATTCAAAATGCTGATCAGCATCATTCTTATCGTCTAGCCTACACAAGTATGCTACAAAACGTACTTCTCTCAGCTGCAGACAATAAGTGTTAACTCTACAGGTGATCAGTTTTGGTGATCAGTTACTAGAATCATGATTTAAATCTACTGTTCACATATTTTTGATGAAAATAATGATCAGTAATAACAATAATAGTGATCAGTTGCCAGTCAATTGGAGCATCTTCAAACTTCATCCTCAATCTTGCCTTATGAAGCTTAGTATGACCCAGTTAGTAGCATTTCTCTCTACTTTCACTAAAAGGCCGCCTGCTGCAAAGCTAAATGTTGTCAATAGAGTGCTGAGATTCCTGTATATTACATAAAGTCACTTCAGTCTGTTGGAAAAGTTTAGCATGATAGCTGTATTAAAGTTTAATTGACCTTCAGGCCTGTAATCTAATTAAATTTCTATAGGTTTAATTTGGTTTTATGAATAAAGATGGGAAGGGATGCCTTGTTGTTTTAGTTTTAAGCTCTTAATTGAATAAGCTTATTCTAACATCTAGTCCAATGAGAACGGCTTGCATGGACTCTGTCCCCTTCACTGACACACACTCCCAATTCACTGAGTATGGGAAGAGACAAAACTATGCAAGCGAGTGCCTTCGCCAGTTGGCTGAGGGATCATTTGGACTGAACGAGTGGAGGGGGCGAGCAGCTTTCCCAAATTCACCCTTTGGCAACATTAATAAAACATCTTGTGAGAAAACAATGTTGCTCTGTCTGCAGCGTTCATGTGTGTATTTTTGTGTGTGTCACTGGTGTAGACTTCGCTGGCAGATGATAAGGAAGACGTGCTAATTGCTCCTCTGCCCTGAAGAGTCATTAGAGGGAGAGCAGACCAATATTTTCATTCACTATGGACAGAATGGCACACTTACAAGTGATGTGAAGTCTTGTCATTTCCCAGAAATCAACCCTATTAGCATGCTTATGCCAGGAGCTTCACATCACATGACCCGAATCAGCAACAGTTCAGTGTGCAGATTGTGGACCGAGTTTAAATCATCCTGATTCCTAACAAACTGGAATAATGACATAACTTGTGCTTATGCAAGTGCATGCCTTGCGCTTCATGCTAAAATAAGTCCATCCTACAGAGCTGAACTTATTTTTGATAATGCCACAGAAGGAAAGGGAACATTACAATGAGCCAAAAGCACAAACTGAGTAGCTTCTTTTTCATTTTCAGCTCTTGCTGAAGTGATGGAGGGACAGCTGAGTAGAGGTCAGCCAGAGCCTGTTAAATGTACTGCAGGAGAAGAGTGGGATAAAAAAAGAGGAGTAGAAAGAGAGGAGGATGAGAAGACAGAGAGAAGGATGAGAAGAAGTGAAGGTGAAGAAAAAGAGGGAAGAGCTGGGGGGGAAGAGAGGCCATTTGCAGTCAGATCCCGAGGGTCCTGAAAGACTGGCTAATGACCTGTGCTGCACAGTGTCCTCTGGGAGGCGGGAAAGGAAGCCAAGCCTTCTCCTGCCACTTTCTGATGACACATCACAATTAACAGCATGCATTCATCTGCCTTCACAGCTCCCAGACAGAGAGTTTTAAAGGTTATCTGTAAAATGCATGGGTGCTGAAAAATGTCATGCACAATTTCACACATGTTAACCTGAAAAAAGGCCCAGTTAATCGTCACTGTGGACTGCAGTAATGCAGATAAACTGTTCCAGGCGATCATTAATAAACCATTGCTCACTAGCAGTCCTAATAGAGCTTAAACGTTACAACCACCACAGCCTGCTAATCTTACTAACACTGAGGCATGCTGCAGTAAGATATTGAACACATTCATACTGGACTCTGCAGTACATACTGCAGAGCAATTTCTTTTGTTTGTCTCTCTGGTTATTCCCTTCACCCTATGGAAGTAAAAAAAAAAAATCTGGCACCCCTTTGCAAAATACATCGAGAAAAATCAAAGACATGAACTAGTTTATACACTTCTAAGACAACAGGGATTTACAATACTGTACTGAACTTTTAGGCATGTTTGGACCTAAAATTGAGGCTAAAGTTAGGCCTAGATGCCCACTTTAGGGCATCATCGAGCGGAAAGGTGGATTGACATAACCCTAGTCATGCTCTAGACATCCTTCCAAGTGCATGGGAAAATAATATATTGAAAAAATAACTGAGTCCACACCTTTAGGGCGGAGTAAGATGTGGATTTGGCGAGTAACCACCACTTAGTGTACTGTCTGAGTGGGTAGTGGGATTGTCATAAGCCGCTGATCATGCTGTGGATTTCCTAAGGGCCCAAAAACCACCCTCTCTGGGTGTATTGCCAGGTTTGAAAAGGCCCCGACAAAAAAACATGCCGTTGAGCTTGACCTTGGCTTCTGAATGACATGCATGTGTGTCAACATGTGTCAGGCTTGACCCTGGTTGGCCCCATTCCCCTCTCCAGCCCCAGGTTGTGGCACATTAAGCACCCTGATGAATCCTTAGTTTACTACCTAAAACCTATGCACATGACTATATATCCATTTAGAGCTACCAGAAGTGGTAATTCTGTATGCTCTGAGTTGACGTACCTTAATGCAGCCTGAGAACTGTTTGATACCTGATAGCTTGGGCTGCATATGAAGGGGGTAGGCCTTCATCTGGACTAGATTGACTGTGTAGATGTAACAGAAAATGGCACGTAAATACCACCCTGCTAGTAAACAGAAGGCCTGGCTTTATCTACAACTGCTATCTTTACTGGGAGTGATGGGATTTGTGGCTCTTTTTAGAGATCTGGATAATTTGTCTCACCTCAGTAATAAGAGTCAGTCTTTTGTCTTTCAAACAGCTTTGTATATCTTTAAAACAACAACAAAAATGGAGAGAACAAAAGAAGATAACACTAGTCTTTCATAAAGGAGACAGCTCTTAGAACAAGATCATCTGCAAACAACACATAACAAGTCCCTTGTTTTATTAAAATGAGAGGTCTTTTCAATTTAATCAGTATTCCCTAAGATTTATATGCTAAACTGTGTTATGATGAGGGAGAAATGTGGGGAAAAAAGCTGTTAAAGAGGCATCGCTAGCCTCTTAGCGTGTGGTTAATCTAGCCCCATGCATTCTTATCATCAGCTGCTTTCCTGCACACAGCATGTAGGGATACCAAGCTACAGTAAGGGCTAATGCATGCATAAGAGATGTGTGAATAAGTTATGGTATCTGATGGTCACTGAAGATGCATTGCTAATGCATAATATGGATGCATGAGCTAAAGTGCAGCCCCTTAGTATCTAAATGCACAAAACACATCGCTAATACAAAATATAAACGAAGTCTATGTCTGCATTCACACTTTTTCTTCACAACTTATGACATAAGTGCAACAAAATGTTTTTAGGAGATGGATGGAGGAACACTACCTGTCTTTCAGTTTTTTTTTTTTACAAGGAGATTAATTTGTTAAAAGTCAATGCTTATCAGGATATAACACGTGTGTACTCACAGAAAAAAATGCAATGAATTTGTACATTTTATGAGAAGAGGATCTGCATAAGGACCTCTAGAGAAAGTGGATTCATCGTGTTGTCCAACAAGAACTGGACTTCTAACAAGCGTACATGTTAGTTCAACTGAAATTGTACTAATTTGAATTTCCTGAAGTCAGACTAACACGTAGATTGCGGTCAGGGATTGATTTTCTTCTGCATGCATACATCTCAGTCAAACTCATAGTGGCCGAGGCATTCTGTGCATGCTCCACACTGAGCACTGACCTGGAAGTCAAACACATAAATGTGTGGCATAGCAGAAGAGGACAAGGACAGTACTAGTCCAGAGCTCCGCAGAGAGGAAGGCAGTAACTGTGTAACTAACTCTATGTGTGGAAGTGTGACAAAAAAACTCAGAGCTCATTAATGGTCAAGTGAGCAAACAGACTGTGGGTGAGTGGGTGTGAAAGAAAAGGAGAAAACAAGCTTGTGGCCTTGTATCTTCCCAACAACACTAAAATATTGGACACAAGTGAGCCACAGAGTACACAATGACACAATGTAATACAGCTGTCCCATTTCCTAGTATGACATCATGTACCCGTTGGGTCCAGACTTGCTCACTCAGTCCCCGTGGTTCCTTCCTGTTCTAAGTGCCCGAGACCGAACAGGAAGATAGGAAATGGCACAACAGCCAGAGGGGTAACAAGGATGTCCTGATAGAATCCAGCACATTAAGGATTTTAAAAACTTATACTGTATTAATGATTCAGATCACTGACTACCATCCTGACTAAAAACAGGCTGACATTAATGTTAAATACTTTCCCAGCCTTATTCGACAACATAAATGAAGCTGCATCTGTATTTCCTATTAATATAAAATCAATAGTTGTCTGTACAGATGTGTTGACCAGCACCTAGTAACCAAGGTCTCCCAAAAGAGGGGGAAAAGGGAAAAGCCTTCTAGGGCCAAGCTGAATGGAGGACCCATTAATAAGCAACTTAATTTGTAATCTATTCCACTAATGTTGGGTTGTATCGAGCCATGCACAAATAGGCTGCAAAAAGAGAAATGAAGCAGAGACATTTGACCCTATAAACAACTTGAAACGTTTTTTCAGTCACCTTCAAAACCTGGGGGACAAATGTTAGCAAAGAGACTGGTGCTAAAGCCTGGCACTCAGAAGTTTTTAAATCTCTTAACAGATTTTTAAAATGTGAGATCCCCACGTGATGAAAAACAACCACAGATTCAACAGTTTTGTTCTTAAACCACACCAACAGATTCATTCACCGACAACCAGATTCTCAGTGTTAAAACTTGAAATCTTGTGTGGTCAAACTGGACTTTTTTTGAGCCGTTAGCCACCTGCTACTGTGGTAGCAATTTCGGTCCAAATCCTCTCTTTGTCAGTTCAAGTGTTGTTGGTTTTACAGGAGACATTGAAAGCACCCGTGTTGTTGCCACAAATCAAGTTGAGTCGCCATTTCTGACACCCATCGAACTTTAAGCTATTCTTTCACAACCGTCACAATGGCTGTGTTTGTTGTGCTTCCTCCTCCAGTCAGCCATTCTCTTCCTCATGACAATCAACAGAGTGCATGCTTGGCTGTCTTCTGTGTTTCCCTCACACATCATGACTGCTGATTGAACACATTTTATATTTACAATGTAAATTAAAGCAGCTCCAACTGACTTCTAAGCAAGGAAAGATGACTATTAACACACCTCACATCAAAAGAAAATCTGCCAAAATGATCTCAAGAGCTATCAGATAATCAGGCCTTTGCTGACTTTGGGTTGAAAGGGAGGAAAACAGCCAAAAATAGGCATAATTATCTTGTAGTGTGCACCCTGCTTAAGGCAAATGATCCAAAATGCATGTATTGATAAATGACATTTGCAAAGATTTTCACTCAGGCTTTTAGGGGCACAGCCTTTGCTTTCGGCCTGCCCTTCCCTGACTGCAACTATAAAAGAAACAACTGCCTCACAATCACCATCAAAACTCCATCTTTAATGTCAGCCAAATGTTTCCAAGAAAACGGTCTACATTTCCCACCTGGTTTACCCCTAACTTTACAGGATGATGGCTAATCAAAGAGTGCTAGCATGGATTATGTACAAACATACAAAGCATAAGGGTTTGAGTTGTAGGCCTTGTGTACAGCCTTGTTTGTTCTTGGCGGGGTGGACTTGCCTATCAGCAAAGTTTAAAGCCATGTGACAAAAACTTTTTTTTTTTTTTGGAACCAACCAAGACTCAAATTCTAATAGTGGCTGCTCTTTTGGTCTTTTCAATAATGGTAATAACAGGGAGGAACGCCAGTCTTTGAACTATGAGATAGCCTAGTTAGGCAAAACCACAATAATATGTGTGTGTGTGTGCATGTGTGTAAGTCCGTGCTGTGAGTAGTGTGTGAGGCATGCTGCCAATGAAAGCCTTGCAAGGGTGGAGCTCACATCAGCTGCAGCCGAACAGCTGGCCACTGCGGGCTAACACAGTCTAGATGGAGAAAAGGTCAACCTGCCTCCCCCATGTTTGCTCACTGCGGGCTGGCATGGCTGCCCGTTTTCATGCAGCTGACCGGCAATTCATTTCCCAAAACAGGGATGGAGATAAGGAAAAGACAAAAAGCAGGAAATGATGGCAGAGGCAAAGAAAAAATAGAAGTTTGTGTTGCTTGGCTTAAAATATCTCCAATACCAATCCTGCCTGCTATATATCAGTGGAAGACTAAATAATCATTAAGTCGTGTTTCCTCCTATATTACAGTCTTCCTATGGGAATGGCACATATCTTTTCTTCCTCCATCTCCTTCTGTTTAAATCAGCAAATCAACAAAAAGAAGCCCTGAGATTCTTCGATTTATAAAAGCATTATATGACAGTAAGGGAACATGCAGACATATATTTCACAAACCCTGGTCATAACAGGAATAAATACAAGCTCAGGAGTCAGGATACCGCGTACTTTCCCGTGTTCATTTCCCTTTGTGGCTGCAGGTCATGTAGGGGGTCTCTATTTCAGCCAAAATGAGGTCACCAAACAAGAAGAAATGCTACCCCAATCCAAACATTTGTTTTCTTCGCTGGCTCATATACATTCTTGGGAAGAAAAGGGAACATCGCTGCACCCGCTCTGCTGGGCTGGCTAAGCCAGCCACAATGATTCTTCCTGTCAGGGCATACTGTAGCTGCAGAGGTAGCCTCTGAGTGGCTGACAGAGGCAGATCACTCACACACTCAAGAGGTCTCACATTTCATAGGCCAAGCTTGAGCCATTTTCTGTATGTGGGAATAAACTGCATTTTGATTATTTGTTCACACTATTTCTTCAAGTCAACAGACAGCCCTGTGCACTCTCTGGAGGCTTTATGATATCATATGACTTCTTCAGATAATGTATAGTTCTAAGTGTCCAAACACTACAAAAGGGATTGCGTGTGTAGCAGGTGAGTGCTTTCCTTTGACCCTACGGCCTGTTATTCTGCCAACACAGACACAGATGGGAGTGGTGACACTTGAAAACTTTACACGACAGGACAAGACTTGATCTCAATTAAAGCATATTTTTGTTGGTGACTACATTAAAAAGGGGCATGGTCTGCTACCAAATAGGCATGCATTATCCCAATGTATCCATCCTAACGACGGAAAAGTACTCCTCAGTTCTGTCAGCTTCACATTACTTTTTGGGTTGCTGTTTTTGTTTCTTTCTTTACATGTCACAGCAAAAAAAGGATCAAACTTAGAGTCCTACTCTGTTTGGATCACCTAAAACAACAGCTGTTTCCAAGACGTTACATGAAAAGACTGAACTACTATGATGTCTGCTAATTATATGACAACAGGAGGCTCCCTGTTAGATGAGCCGAACATCAAAAATGGAAATGGGGATGAAGACTCAAGTCCCATTTTGTCAAATCATAGGATTGCAATACGCATTTATACACTTGAAAATGTTAGTGTTATTGTTGTGATACTGTTTTGTCACCAACAAGCTGCATGGTGGTGCAGTGGTTATCACTGCTGCCTCAAAACAAGACAGTTCCTGGTTGGAATCTCTGTCAGACAGGGCCTCTCTATGTTGGGTTTGCTTTCTCGGTATTCCTCCCACAGTCCAAATAAATGCTCATTAGGTTAATTGGTGACTAAATTATCCGTAGGTGTGAGTGGCCGTTTGTCAGCCTTTGCTGTGTCCTTGCGATTGGCAGGCAATCAGTCCAGGGTGTACCCCACCTCTCACCCACTGACAGCTGGGATTGGCTCCAACCCTCTATGACTGGGCAGGAAATACGATTGTGGATGATTGTTCTGTTAGAACTCATGGTTTAACATTGATATTCTCAGCTCTGACTTCAAACACACTTTCTGAATGATACAAAGGGAGTTCATATTCATCTGACTGCTTGTCTTCATTAATTAAAAAGTAGGAATATGCAGTTAATACACAAAATTGAGATTGAGATCCATCATGATATTAAATCAAACTGATTTTGGGACAGGACAACTGTAATCAAAGCAACTCATAATACTAGTTAGGATGCTCAGACCTACAGAACAAAGCTCTTCATTAATGCAACTGTGACATTTTGCCTTCAATGTGAATGTCAGAGGCATAAGGGGAAAAGAAGAAGTGATCTTTCCTGGTTTTATGGAGACTGACACCTGGCTCCAAAAACCAAAAACATTTTAACTTATCAACAGTACTATGTAGCCTTATGGGTTTTGTGTGATTTTATCGTATCTCTGGTGCAAAAACATAAAGTTAAGTTCTTCCAAGGTGAAACATAAGCTTATAGCACATCAGAATTGTGCATCATTTTGAACCAAAATGCAGTACCTTTGACTGTTAGCTTGGGAAAAAAAGACAGCTGCACTGGAAGCAGCATAAACTCCTTACATAGGTTTTAGCTGTTGCAGAACAGTCATCCTCCTCATCTACCCAGATCAGCCATGAAAGCACTCCACACTCAGTAGTAAAAACAGGTTAGTTAAAAACATCAATCTGTGTTAAAGTCCATGTTAGAATCATTAGAATAAAAAGCTCATTCCTGGACTCAACATATTTGCAAACATGTGTCTGATGGGGACAGGAAGTAAAGGAAAGTCATTAGGAATGAAAGGGAATGGAGGAAAATTAGTACATCAAGGCTCTAAACCAGGGGTCATCAACCACATTTGCACAAGGGCCAGATTTAGCCTTGACAGAGACTCTGGGGGCCGGACTTTCAAATAAACAAAAATTAAATAAATATTTTAGTCTGACTAAAATATTATTGTATTAGTATTCGTATTTCTTTTCAAAACGCAGGAACTTTTTAGGCATTACCAGTGAGATCTATCCATTTTATCTATAATGCAGCAAGCCACAAAGAGACAGGCCAGCCAACAGAAATGTCTGGGACCCTGAAAATCCCAAATAATGGGCCCTCCCCAGTTGTGATTAAGCACTAATATTAATTCATTTTTGACTCGTTTAACCCTTTTTCATTACTTCATTTGGCCATTTCTGCAATATTTTCTGCCCCTCAACTTATTTTTGATCATTTTTGCCACTTTTAAAACAATATTTGCCACTTTTGCCCATCTTGACACTCTTTAACCCATTTTTGCAACTTTCCTGCCAATTACTCTTCCTGTGTGCCACTCTTCAACCCCTGTTCACTACTTTGCAAGGCTATTTTTGCCACTCTTTACTCAATTTTGATACTTTTTTGCCATTTTTCTATTCTCTGACACCTTTCAAACCATTTTTCCTGCATGTTTTATCCCCTTTGTGCCACTCTGTATCCGTTTTTGCCACTTTTAAACCCCTTTACATTACTATTTTGCACCATTTTTGCCACTAATAACTCATTTTTTTACGCTTTTTGCCCCTTTTTCCTTACCTCTTTCTTTACCAGTTTTTTGCCCCAGTTTAACCTCTTTTCCAGCACATTTTTGCACCTTTGTGTCTCTCCACAACCCATTCTGCCACTCTCTAACAGATCAAAATTCTGTAAAAACAGATCAAAATCAGATAATTCTAAAACTATTCCAACAGTAATTGTTTTTAGGATGGATTAAACAACTGCAGACACCTGAAGCCAAAAGACACTCCTAAAACCAGAACATCTTCTTTTCTGCCTTTTCTGAATTCAACGATCCTCTGGGGGCCGGACAGAAAGCTTTGGGGGGGCCTGATTTGGCCCTCGGGATGCCAGTTGACGATCAGTGCTCTAAACAGACCTGTACGCTGCAATTTTCATCAAAAAATCAACCAAACAAACAGCCAGCTCTACTGAGCTGAGCCAACTGATCTGAACCTTTAAAAGGGACAGATTTCCAGAAACAACGCAAAACTGTACTGAAACAAATCAGACTGCTTTGTGGAAAATGACCATACACCAGCATTGTGTGATGCTGCTCATCCAGGCTTTACATGGAGGTTTTTTGAATTCCTACCTGCTGTTAATTTTCATTTTAAATGTTTTTTGCCTGAACATTTCACTACTTTTGGGACACAAAAGTAGTTACGCTTCGAATGCTTGGCATAGTCAAAAACAGCTCAAAACAGGACCTTTTTGTTAGCGTTTCTCCATGCAGAAATCAATTCCTGCCCCCCATCAGGGGTTGTCCGCTGCTTCATAATGTCATCTGCTAAGAACCTATGAGCTGACGGAGGAGTTGTACTCTGATGGATTCAAGTACAGCTCATAAAAATGGCTACTGGACGAATGTAAATAAAATGTCAAGATACCTTCAAGAAAAAGAAAATTCATCTTTGATGAGAAACTTGAATGAATAAAGATGTAAGGATCAAATATTTTTTAAGCAATATAAAATACAACACAGAAGAAATAATGAGCTTTATAACAATAACTCAAACTCTACTTAGCTTATGCCACTTTAATGTTACATTACAGAATCAATATAAATTTACAATGCTGGAATAACGGCAATGCTTTTCTTTGCACTGCTGCGGAAACACTCTGAAAGAGACTAATGATAAGCAGAGACTGCAGACCTTGATACAGCTCACTGCATTCTCTACAGCAGGAGCCGCAACACGTTAGCTAAGTTTTATTTTGTGACAGTGAGGAATGTATGTCTATAAGCACGGTAAAAACAGGGAAAGCATCACAGTTCATCCTTTGGACAAGTGACAGTAGTGGAAATCAGCTGCCTTCCCTGATTTAATGGCCAAGTCTGCTGATGTCTTCAGTTCAGCTTGTAAAAGTAATGAGCATCTCCGCTGTATGCCTCTGTCATGTTTGTTACTGCTCTTCTGAAGAGAAGAGCAGTACAACTCTGTCGAGCCTTGGTGGCTTGTAATGCAACTCTTTAAAACAAGGGTGTCAAACTCAATCACAGCAGGGCCCGAAATCTGAATGTAGGTCTAACCTGAGGGCCTAACAGGTTAAACATTAAACCAAAAACTGTCAGCCCTGTTTTCACAGGTAGTGAATTATAGGGGAAATTAAACAGTAATAAATGATTTGAAGATTTCTAAAAAAAAAAAAAAAAAAAAAAGTCAAAATGATTAAATATCACAGCAATAATGTTACTATGTGTCCATGTCAAACAAATGCTAAATAAATAAATACATAAATAAATAAGTTTAAAGGCTCAAAATCTGAGAAAAAGTCAAAGTAAAAGTCAAAATAAGGTTTTTAAAGACAAATATATGAGATAAAATACAAATCAACAGTTTAAAATGTCAAAATAGAAGATAAATTTTGAAAATGTGACTCTAAAAGGTCAAAATTTGAGATAAATTCTCGATCAGGAGTTTAAAAATTGAAAATATGGGATTAAAAGTCAAAGTTAGGAGTTTAAAAGGTCAAGATATGATTTAAAATGACAAATCAATTTCTTTCCATCATTCCTGACTTTTTATCTAACTATTTCTACTCTCTTAAGGTTATATTTAAATTACTATACTGGAGGAAATCTGCAGACCTAGTTCTGGTTAGCCAGTTCTAAATAAGATATAATATGATCTTGCGGGCTGGGTAAAACTGCACCATGGGCCACCTTTGGCCCCCGGGCCTTTAATTTGACACCTGTGCTTTAAAACAACTGATATTAACTGCAGAGGTTGGATGGTGCTGGTGCAGATCCCTGCAGAGGTGGACACAGTAACAGGAGACTGTGACAGCGTGAACACATCTGCATGTTGTGTGTTGTGTCTAGGCGAGCTCAGTCAGAAAGTTTGTAGTGTCAACAAAGGGAAATGTCAGGATGAAGTCACAACTTGGCAACCAAGTAAGGGCACCTCTCCTCTAAAGGCCAGCTAGATGACTCTGTAACAGGTTGGCAGAGGGCCGACAGCCTGGGGGATTAGTAAAATACTCCAAAGGAACTGATAGATTAACACTTGAACATCACTTCTATGCAGAAAAATTAAAGTGCATCTCAGTGAAGACAAAAACATCAGTAAATCTTTCTCCATACTTCATATTTTCAGCCAGAAAAAGATCAATATTTACTCACAGAATACATTAGTGAGATTGTGGCTTGTGGGATAAACCAACCTAGCAGCCACACTCATATTTTACCACCATTTGAGTCATTTAACAACCATCCTGTCTAACACTGCCTCTCTCCGACACACAGATAAGCCTCTAACTGCTTCATTTACTTCATTTCAGCTGCTGCAGAGCTCTTTCAGAAATTAAAAAACACAAAAGACGCCAGTAAATAGCCCAAAATACTCTCACTTCCCTTTTAAACTTCTCTTTCCTAATGCTTCCTGTATTATTAATTTCTCTCAGTGCAGGGCTATGATTTGCTCCTGCACTGCCTTAAACTGCTGCAGCACTTCTTTCTCAGGGCTTTAAAAGACAAGCAGGCCAGCCAGGCATGCTCCGGCAGCTTGCTAGGCCTCTGCGCCAGATAAAAAAGGTGAGTTGTTCACATTCCTGCTTCATGCACAAACCAAACCCCCGATGTCACACACTAACACACACAAACAGACAACGACCTTCTGCACAAGTGATTGAGCTGTTTGGGATTGTGTGTGTGGTCCTCCTGTCTCACCACTGTTTTTCTTTCTGACCTTGCTCTAAAGCAAGGAATGGGAAAGTTACAAAACAGCTACCCTGTCACCTTAAGATCCCTCTTCCTGATTACTAATCAACTAATCAAATCCTGAGTGAAACATTCAGAAGGTTTAACTCTGATCTTTCTGCAGCAATGACAACAAAAGGCCATGATTGAAAGTCTAACAATGGCTATCTGATCAGAGACAAATAGGTAAAGTATCAACCACCTTTCGCTAACACTAAGGCTGGACAATGTATAGAGTTTGTAAGATATAAAAGTAAACTGTCGATCAAGATAATGTCAGGCCTAATGCACAGTGAAAAGACAGTTTACAGGCATACCCATTAAAAGTAACATGCATATTCTACTGTAGTTTATTTTTATGTCAGATTTCATGTATGCTGACATTGTGCAGCTAGAGACTGCAACATTTGGCATTTTCACAAATAGATAGACTTTGTTTTTCTCATTTCTTGAATGCAAAAGACATCAAGATACATATCATGTTTTCCATTCTACTAAAAAGTACCCAGACAAGACTCTGGTCCATAACAGCCAGCCCTAGTGAAGATATAAAGCTTTTACTAACACGCCCAGAAAAAATAAAAACAAACTGGCATGCAAAGGTTGTTGATGTAACTAAACTGAAAGTCAGAGTATTGCCATGACAGAAAGGCAGCTACTTTGAGTGCATTTCCATAAGACCAAGCCACTTTTATGAGATCTTTCCCTAAAAACTCCAAGAGGGTCTGTTGAAGATCTTCTTCACTGTGTCCCTAAGTGGTCTAGGCCTCTTGTAATGTCTTTATAACATTTCTGTTTAAGGTAGTAAGGCTCTTGTTAGCAGTGTTAATTTCGTTGACTAAAACTGTGACTAAAACTATTTGTCAAAACCTTTTCTTCCATGACAAAAACTAGACTAAGACTAACAAAAACAGATCTGTGATGACTAAAACTGACAAAAACTAAGTTTAGTTTTCATCAAGATGACTAAAACTAGACTAACATGTAATGTAGTTTTTGTTGGGCATTCAAAATCCATGTTATTTCTCCACTGTGGGTAAATCTGTCAAAAAACAATGCAGCTGTAGCTATTCTGTCTCTCAGCTGTAGAAAGCAGGGACCCCAGGTTTAGCAGGGTGCAGAGAACACACTACCATGATTTGGTACCAGATTCAGGCAAGAATATTAATGCTTGGACTGAAACTAGACTAAAATGTTTTGAGTTTTCGTCGACTAAAACTAGACTAAAACTAAAAAGGATAGAAATGACTAAAATGTGACTAAAACTAAGACTAATTAAAAATAGCTGCCCTGGATAATGATAGCTTAAATTGTAATTATCATATTGGCAGGTAAGAGCTTAAATTTGAGGTGCACTGACTGTGAAAATTAGGGCAGATACTGGTTTTTAAAATGACATTTTAGCTGATGCCAGAATCAGTATTTTATCATTACTTCTTTTGATGTAAGACTCCCAATGAAGCAAAGATTTCTCCCATAGGTGGACATGTAACAGTTAAACTGGCTGCTGATATCTGTTCATATGACTTTATTTTCTGATAGTCGTCGTTTGCCAACAGGGCAGGTATCGGCCAGTACTGATGCATTGGTGCATTTAGTGGTGGGCGGTAAACTGGTATCAGTACTGTCACTGGTAACATTTTTTGCCACGAAATGGATTTTTGCAATAATGTCATCACGGTTTAAATGTGTGTGTTGTAACGTAGTGCACACATGAGGCATGACTGCTGCCAGTGTAGCTAGTGTAGCAAAGAGACAGAAAACAGCTCAGTCCGAGCCCTGTCAGCAGCATGTTTTGCTCCAGCATTACTTAACTTGCAATGCAGTAAACAGGAAACCTGCATTTTTTCATAGCGACTGTGTCCGCCTTGCAGAGCGTATCTGTCGGTCTGTCTGGAGCTTTAACACAAGCTTGGTTGTCTCAGTTTTCAGCCCAGCGCTGCAATGATTCAGCTTAAATACTTGTCTCAAGGTGTGTTTAACCTCGTGACTCTTTTGATGTAAGTCCATGTCACACCAAGAAGTAGGCTGTGGCGTTAAATGAAGTCAGAGGTGCAGCTGTAAACACTGCAGCTGCTTAAAGTCTCCAGTATCGCTGTTGAAGTAAAGTTGAATCAATGATGAACACGCTATTTCCATTAATTCCTTCACAGTAAAAGTCCGTAGTTGTTGTTATTTCTCCAGTGCTTTATTTGCACATTACTTGCCGATATGCCATCATCTGTCAACAAGCTCGACGTCACCAGTACCAAAGCTGATACGCTGGTGCATCCCTAGCAGACATGAAAATTGCTGCTGATATCTGTAGCTGATACACAACAGGACAAGACTTAATCTGAATCCAAATTCTCCCCTTAACCCTCAACCTTACTCTCAAGCTCAATCCTCTGTCTTAACTCGCCCCTCAGAACCAAGTGTAAAGGCCATCTCGTGACTTAGAAATGGGACACCCCTTAATAATAATAGCAGTTACGATTTCAGACTGTAGAGGGCAGTAATTTGCCAAAACTGCGTAGTCTGTCAATATAGAGGAAGAAGAAGAAGAAGAAGAAGAACAAGACGGCAGGGTTACCGGCTTAGGATTGTAAAAATAATCGCCGCCATCTTTCTTTGAGTGATAATCCTCAATACCAATGGAGCTCCAGGGACATCTCAACATTGAGAGAGATATGGCCCTCAAACTTGCCCCTTAACTCAACTTTTGGGAGAACTGAGACAGCCCTCGCACTTCGTGGGAATGCGCATTTTGAGACTGAGGGTTAAGATTGAGGGTTAAGGGGAGAATTGGAATTCAGCCTTGCACATCAGCAAAACATATGCATGTACTCTGACTGAGTTTGTGGAGTTTTAAGCAAACCTACCACTGCTGAAGTTTGTTCCGTAATATTTTCAGCTTATAAAAGTATGACTGAACTAGGGATGCACTGGTACAACATCAATACCAGCCGATATTAGCCCTGTTGACAAACACCGGCTAACAGCAAAAAATGAGATATGTACTTCTGACAGTAGCCAATGTTGATCTGTTGTGAGCTGTTGAATTTAATGCTGTCATACCTAACTGCTACATCAAATATGAGATTTTATATAGCAAAAAAGTCTCCTGTTGGACAAACTCTGGTCTGTTTTCAAAGTCAAACACAAGACAATGTTGGCATAACAGGAGTCTTCCACCAAAAGAGGAGATGAAATAGTAACATCTGCTCTAATTTTGCAATCGGAGCATCTCTGCGTTGAACTTTTGCCCTTGAGAGGACTGTGGTTTTTGTGTTATTTCAACCACTTTGTCAGGATAGTCTCAGGGAGATTGTCTCCTCTGCAAACCTGTTGTTTCATCAGGAGAATCAATTATAGTTTTGAAGTGAACAGCAGGTTGTTACAGTGCTGTTTGCACAATAAAATAGGCACATGACTCTTGATTTTACTTTTACAAATGCATTTTGCATATAATAAGAAATTACTTTAGTTATCCATTACTGCATACCTGTATTTGAAAAGCTATCATTTATGGTAGAATCAAATGTCTGTCCTGTTTCACGTCTATTTCACAAAGAAAAAGCCTTTCAGAATAAGAGCAGTACAGGTCAAACTCAGTGCTCTTTATGATTAAAAAAATGAAGTGTTTACATCTGTATCGCTCTTAAAGAAGTTTGGAAATATCAGCATAAGCTAATAATATTGTGCATCCTTGTCTGGACGATCATGGTTCATGTTTATGAGATCTTTCCAGGACTCGTGTCTATTCAAGATCTTCCTCACTGTGTCCTTAAGGGGTTTGGTCCTCTCTCTTTGTAACATATCTGTCTGAGATAACAAAGACATGTCTCTTGTTTAATGTGAGCTCTTGTAACTATTATTTTCCAAAGCATATAAAACATTTAACAGCACAGGAATGAGACGGCCTTGCTTTTAGTTTTAGGGAGTGTTTGTGAGAGAGGAGAGCAGGCCAAGTGAGCCCCACTACTACTATAAAAGGAATGTGATGGGAAAGGGAGGGCCACTGCACCACCAACATTACAAGACTTATTCTCTTACCAAAAAAGACAGGGAGGGAAATAAAAAGATCAAGCTTGCTTACCCCACTCCAAAAACTCGAGGATATTTTTCTCTCTTCTGAGCGGGGAGTTGTTGCACTCATCGTAGAGGCACACCAGGATATCCAGCAGTGTTTCCACACTCACACACTGGCCATTAGACTGAGCTGGCCCGTCCAGGAGCAGCTTCTCCAGCTTCTTCAAACGCACCTCTCCCGACATGATTATTCCTGGTTATTGCGTTTTTGAAGTAATGATGGTGGATGAGGAGGAATGGGGATGTTGGAGCACCTCCTCGGCCTGTTAGTTAGCGCAGAGGGGCCTGTAAAGAAGTTCTCTCACCTTGAATATGTCTGGAAAATAATAAAACTTCGAGTCTAGGGCAAGCCGTGGCTAATTCATAATACTGTTCATGATCTTCTATTCCGAGATCCAACATCCATGCCATGTACAGCACTTCCCCATTTTATAATACCTATCCCCACGGGGCAGAAGAAGTCACAATTACAGACCCTGCCTGGCTGCCCCGGGCCGGCTGATATTGATGGAATTCCTGATAGTTTCAGCTCTTCTTTGGGTTAAGAATAAAAGTCAAATCGAGTCGATTGTGGCTCAAAAAATCCCCATGAGTTGTGGCAGATTTTCGGGATTCTCCATTCTTGCAGCAACCCAAAAATGCAAGGCAGATCTGCAATGCTACAAAGCCCCAGCGCCCCTCCTCTGCTCCAGGAATGGAAGGGCGACACAGGCTTAGTTAGCAGCCTGCTAGGTTAGCTTTGAAGCTAGCCAGCGAGCTAACGTTAATTTTCGTCGCTTCTAAATGCCATCGTTGCCCCCGTTTTTTCCCAAGAAGTTGACATATAACAAGCGCCGTGTTGAAAGGTGGAACTAGTTTGCCCCCCTTTTTGGTAATGATGTTATTTTTCCATCCAACTGGAAAATATTCCCTTGTTTTCTCAACTCAGAGCTGGCAGATATGTTCTTTAAATCCCATTCTTCGTCCAGAAACCAAATGTGTCGTTAGTTTCTTCAGTTCAAAATGACGGTTAGTTGAAGAGTCCCGAATAAGTTAGCCTTCAAAACTGCAGCTCCGTTCTGAAGGTTACACAGGAGCCTCGGTGGTTTCACGTCAAGAGGAAAACTGTGGTCTTGTCTTGCTTATTCCAAATACGGGACACAACCTAAATTCCCCCTGTCCTTTGCTTTGCCTGCCTCCCCCGCCGGTCGGTCGCTTCTTGCCGTCTTTGCACAGTCAAGCTACCAGCAGCCTGCTGCCAGAGACTCTCCACGGCGGAGACAGCGCAGTAAACGCCTCTGTCTGTAACGCCGCGGTGGATTATGGGAAGAGGGCCCAGTTGGAAAATATGAACGGGATAAAAATGGCAAAAAAAATTAGATAACGGGTTTTAAGATAATACAGATACTCCTCCACGGGGGCTTGCTATTAGAGTAATTTTCTATTAAAAAGCTTCTTTAAAATAATACAGTTCTTACCACAAAGACTCTAACGATCATAATCACAAAATAAATAAATCAATACATTCTTACATAAAATACCTGGTAATATGAAAAAAACATACATCTTAAAACAAAAAAAAACATTATTGAAAATATTGTAATATTGTTGTATTATTATTATTATTGTTGTTGTTTTGTTGTTTTGTTGTTGTTGTTATTATTATTATTAATAGTATTTGTATTTTTATCATTTATTTTTATAATTATTATTGTTGTTGTTGTTGTTTTGTTGTTGTTGTTGTTGTTGTTGTTTTTATTATTAATAGTATTTGTATTTTTTTATTATTTATTATTATTATTACTATTATTGTGTGTGGGGGGGTCTTTCTGTGAAGTGCATCCTAAAACTGTTTTCATTTTGTCTTGTAAATTTCATATAAGCTGTGGAACGAGAATAAAGTAAATAAATAAATACAAAAATATACAAATAAAGTGAAAAGGGTCTTTTCTTTTATCAATCCAAATTCACTTTTTTTACTAAGTTTCATACAGAATTTTGAATTTATAATTTTTCACGTTGACGAAGAATATTTTGTCACATCAGTCCACCGTATCTGCAAAACAGCCAATGTCTGGTAACATTTTCTGACTTTTCTATGTGTAGTCTCATACCTTTGCGGTTTTCTTGTCTTTATATTGTCTTTTTTTCCTTATTTTTATATAAATAGCAGTATATTTCGCTTACTAGCTGCATCTGTTACTGTGTAAATCTGTGCTATAAAGTTTATAAAAAATAAAGGGGATAAAAAGGGACACTTACCTCGTGGTGCTGCTTGTACACATTGAAATTACAATTCATGAACCTATTTAAAATACTTATGTATTTTTCTAAACGTCGAAAAATAGTAGACGCGCCCCAGTCTCGGCTCTACACCTTCAAAGGTCGTTTAAAGAATTATTTCTACGCGAAATGCCGTTATGGTATGACTTTCGCGCATGCGTGTATCGCTAATTCCCAACTCGGCCATCTTTGTTGTCCTAAAGCTTGACTCCATCCATTATTTTACTGCTGGCGACCCATCTCCTAATGGTTTACCGTCTCTGGTTGCTGCTGCAGGCAAAATCCCAGATCATCATCATGGCGCCCGTCACAGCATCTGCTGTGCGGAAGGGGTGGGGGTTCGTTGGTGGGGGCTGTCAATATTGTGAATGGAAACTGCGGGTTGTCTGTCAGTCTGCTGGTGACGTGGTGCAGAGAGGACAAAATTTCTTCAGACTGAAAAATAATCACTGCTGTTACTTTTACTACATGGAGCAGATTCGGACTTACTACCATGCAACGATGACCTTTAGGTCCATTCAGTCTTTATAAACACCTGAAAGTTGGTGCAGAAGGTCATAATCACACAATCTTTTGAAAATGCCCAAACTTTAATGAATAGTGTGGGCTTTTATGTTCTTCAGTCTGTGAAATGACTCTGCCTTTATTGAGGATAAGTGTCAGGCTAGGTTAGGTGTCTTTTTTGTTTTAATCCCTTACTTTTTTGGAAGAAATTTTATATTTCAACACTAAATGCATGGGGCCTTTAACTGACACCTGCCTTTATTTTTCAAAATGTACAGCAACACTAGTCTGTTGATAGTAATTGCACTTTAAACTGGATGAGCTTTTATTAGAAGTTTTATGGTAGAAATATGGCATTTATACCTGGCCTGTCTTGGATGTAGACACATAAAATCATCAAAATTACTGGATGTTACTATCCATACAGTACGTTGGCTAAAACAGAGATATAAACAGTGTGCAGAGGTGTCAAAAGTATTCACATTCATTACTCAGGTAGAAGTATAGATACTAAGGTTTAAAAAGACTTCTGTAGAAGTTGAAGTATCAACTCAAGCTTTTTACTCAAGTAAAAGTATAAAAGTACTGGTTTCAAAACTATTGAAAGTATAAAAGTAAAAGTAATGTAAAGGGGGAAAAATTCCATTAAGGACAAAAGCTTAGGTTGTGCCACAGGGGCTAATTCCAATCTACCATTCCATTCCATTATACTTTCCATTCCATTCTCTTCTACCATTCCATTCTACCATTCCATTCCATTATACATTCTATTCCATTATACATTCTATTCCATTCTACCATTCCATTCCATTATACATTCCATTCCATTATACATTCTATTCCATTCTACCATTCCATTCTACCATTCCATTCCATTATACATTCCATTCCATTATACATTCTATTCCATTCTACCATTCCATTCTACCATTCCATTCCATTATACATTCCATTCCATTATACATTCTATTCCATTCTACCATTCCATTCTACCATTCCATTCCATTATACATTCTATTCCATTATACATTCTATTCCATTCTACCATTCCATTCCATTATACATTCCATTCCATTATACATTCTATTCCATTCTACCATTCCATTCCATTATACATTCCATTCCATTATACATTCTATTCCATTATACATTCTATTCCATTCTACCATTCCATTCCATTATACATTCCATTCCATTATACATTCTATTCCATTATACATTCCATTCCATTCTACCATTCCATTCCATTCTACCATTACATTCCATTCTACCATTCCATTCCATTATACATTCTATTCCATCATACATTCTATTCCATTCTACCATTCCATTCCATTATACATTCTATTCCCATCGTACCATTCCATTCCATTCTACCATTCCATTCCATTCTACCATTCCATTCTATTCTACCATAGTGCACTTCCCCACCTCCCCAAAAACATTTTCTACAGGCCATAATGACTATGCACCTGTTTCAGCCGTATTTATGCCCATTGAAAATGAACGCATTTTAGTATAATGCAAATACATGCAATACATTCAAGAACCATATATGTGTACTACCAACCTCCTCGCTGGTGCTTGGCTGGGACATTTTGCTCGACTTCTTTTGAGTCTCTGCCATGGACATCTTCATACTAGGCTACACACATTTGCTATTTCCTTGCTGGAGTGTGACGTGATTTGTGTCATGTTCCAAGATGCAACGGATCGCGTACAAACCAGTAGGGTGTCAGAATGGTTTTATGTTTATACTTTGAATCCAACCACAATCAAATTCACTCTATCCTGATGGCGTGATTCATCTGGATAGTTTTTTTTTTGTTTGTTTTTTGTTTTGTTTTTTGAATGATGCCAAGCCAGAATGAAAACAAGCTGAAATGAAATAGGAATAACGAGGCTATTTTTTAAAAATGAGTAGAAAGTACAGATAATTGTGTGACAATGTAAGGAGTAGAAATAAAAAGTCAGCTGAACAATAATTACTCCAGTAAAGTATAGATACCCAAAATTTCTAAGTAAAGTAACAAAGTATTTGTACTTAGTAACTTGACACCTCTGACAGTGTGCATATCTGCAAAAAAAAAAAAAATCCTGTGTCATTGTTTTTCTTATTCCAACGGCTTATTCTAACTAGGGGTCTACCGATCGATCGGTGCTGTTTTCCTTAATTTTGGGGGATCGGCAATCGGCCGATACTTACATATGAAACTGATCTTATCCACCATTTTTATCTACCTCTACCTACTAAAATGTGAAAAATGAAAGACTAAAGGAACTGATATAATTAAGTAGTTTAGACAGCAATGCTCTAAACTTTCATTTATATTTGAGAGAACTACCTCATGTGCAGTTAAAACAACAAATTTGTATTGTTTCATGGGTACTGTTCAATGTTTTTCAATAAAATAAGATTGGAACATTGAAGGTGTATGTTGTCAGTTATAAAAAAAAAATATCGGTATCAGCCAAAATCGGAATTGGCAGATCAGGCTTTTTAGAGATTGGTGATCGGTCAGTAAATTGCAATCGGTGCACCCCTAATTCTAGCCATCTGTCATCATCAAGATATGCAGAATTTGTCCTGGATTGTCTGTCTCTGTTCCTCTAGACTATCTTAGCTCAATACCAGGGACAAATGAAGCTATATATAATGTACTTCTCAGTCCTCGTTGCTTTAATTAATCCTGATGCATCACACCGCTGTTGCTGCTGCTGGCAAAGCTTAACCTCCTCCACCCCAGCCGCCTCCTTTATAGCATTCTCATCATTTATCTTTTGAGCAGAACCAAGTAAAACTGTGAATGCATTTTGCAAAAAATAAAAAAAATGGAAAATGTATGACAAGAGTGATCCTGGCTGATACTCTCTAAGACAGGATCTCCTAATTTGCAAAGGTGTACCAGTAGCCACGCTGCAGGTGAAATGTTGACTTCTGACATCTCCTTTTCAAGTCCTTGAAAATAAACTAGAGGACCTACGGTTTATGTTGTCCCTCAATTTGTTGTGTTTCTTTCAAAAGTAAAAAAAAAAAAAAGTAGCCAAGAAAACAGGACTAAAACCCCAACTAATCATCTACTTATAGTGTTACCTGTTTTTTTTTTAGACATGTAACTAAAATAAAATACATGCTTTTCACTCTTGTATGTGAGTGCACATACTCCAGGCCACCCCTGCAGTGGCCTCTGACACAGCTGGGTCAACCTCCCCATTATTACCCCGGGTGCCCCCTAGGGACAATATGCCCACTTTGGTCTTAAGTGAAGGTGTAACTTAAACAAAGCAAGAATACAAGCACACCTCAGGGTTGATGAAGTTCCTCTGCTATAAATCACTCTGTTTTAATTTATTCCATGCCATTGCAGCATAATGTTATTGATTTGATATTTCTATAAAGATTTATTTGCTGTAACTCGCTTGCTGTGAAGACAACATGGGGCTTTATGAGAGGCTTGAACTTTCAAGAGGATTCAGAGGCTTCCCAGGGAATGTTTTCAAACTCTATTTTTATGCTCTTTGCCCCCTTTTTAATATTCAAAATACACATCTTATAGGTGACAGTAAGTTTAGACTTATTCCTCATGTTTGATGCACACCTATAAGGACTATGGCTCAGTCCCAGTACTCCCGTACCCAACCACCCTGGCCTCGTGCTTTTTGCATGTCTGTATCTAGGGTTAGGGTTGTCCCGATTCTGGTTAGGGGAACACAGTCCTTTAAACAGAGATTTTCCTGAGGCACACTTCAAAATCTCCCAGAATGCCTTGGTAATCATCAGTAAAGAAAGCTGCAAAAGCATCAAGTTTACAGATGTAAGTAGTGTTTAATGTTGTTTCAGTGCATTATGGTCCTTTTATTTCTAAGATGCATGGATGAACTGTGCATAGCAGAAATGTTTGGTGACACTGCTGTATCTGTCTAAATAACTGCAGATAACAACTAGTGATGAAGTATGAGGAACTTAGAGGAGCGTCCCGTTTCATGGAGGGAGATTTCCTCACTGTTCTAACTCTGTTTCAAGGCCAAGGGACATCTAAAAAAGAAGGATAAGGGTAGTAAGACCAGGCTGATATCTGGTCGGGGGTCCCTGGAGGTCAACAAAATCCTGGTCCATTGTAAAGTTAAGCAGTGGGAACCATATCTTATTTTTTAACTTGAATAATAACCACTCTCATCAAAGAAATGTTTATGCTATAGTACAAATAAAGTCTTTTTCAAAATGTAAAGCCATATTCTTGACAGACTTACCTCTTTATTGTAATGTTAACAATGCGGATGGACACAATGAACCATGTCAGACTTCAAGGGTAAGCCAAGATGTTCACAAATAGTCAGGAAGTCAGATAATAAAGCAGAAAAAAATGGAGACAACTTTGATGAAGAATAATTACATAACTGTGAAAAAAAGAGCTAAAAAAGTCAAAGGAAATAGCAAACATGGGCAACCAGTGGCAAAACTGGGGGAAAATAAGCAACAATGGGTTAAAAGTGGGAAAACTGACAAAGCAAAACTGGATCTAAAGTGGCAAAAATGGGCATTAAGTGCCAAAAAGCAGCAAAAATATGGCATTTAAGGGTGAAAACAGCAAAAGTGGGTTAAAAGTGGCATAAAAAAAAGACAGCAAGTGGCAAAAAGCGACAAAAATTGATTAGGAGTGGTAAAACAGTAGCAAAAAAGGATAAAAGCAGCAAAAAATAGGATAAAAAGTGGAAAAATGGGCATCAAGTGGCAAAACAGCAACAAAAATGGCAAAAATAGCAAAAATATGGCATTAGAGGGTGAAAACAGCAAAAATTGGTTAAAAGTAGCAAAAAATGGGATAAATAGTAACAAAAGGGGGACTTCAAGTGGCAAACAGCAGCAAAAATTGATTTAAAGTGATAAAAATGGCAAAAAAAAAAAAAAAATAGGGCAAATGTGGCAAAAATAATTGTTACACATGGGCATTAAGTGGCAAAAAGCAGCAAAAATAGATTTGCAGTTGTAAAAGTGGCAAAAGTAGGATACAAATGACAAAAATAAGTTTCAAAATAGGATTAAGGTGGCAAAAATAAGTTGCAAAAATTGGATAAAAGTGACAAAACATGGGTATTGAGTGGCTAAAAAGCAGCGAAAATGAATTCAAAGTGGTAAAACAGTAGCAAAAGTAGGATAAAAGCAGAAAAATATGGCATCCAAGGGTGAAAACAGCAAAAATGAGTTTAAAGTGGCAAAAATAGGATAAAAAACGGCAAAAAGGGACTTGAAGTTGCAAAAAAGCAGCAAAAATGGATTTAAGGTGGTAAAAAGGTAGCAAAAGTAGGATACAGTTGGGAAAAACAATTGGCAAAAAAACAGCAAAAATGTGGCATTGAAGGGTGAAAACAGCAACAATGGGTTAAAAGTGGCAACAAGAAGTAACTAAAATGTTCAGAAATTGTGTTGAAAATGGGTTAAAAAGTTGCACAAATAAACAAATTCAACATCAGAACCCTGAAATAGCTGAACACACTTTTCAGGTCCAAAATGAGGACACTGTTAGCCAGGGCGCTAGCATCAATGCTACTGATGCACTGATGTCATCACTGGATCATGAATGTGACAGGCCCATCCTCCTGGTTTTAAAGGGTCCAACCAATCAGTGCAGAAGGCCCCAGGCCTACCTCTGACTCATGGTCAGCTGTCTATGAACAAACTTGAGTGTCTTTTATTTACAGATGAGCTGAAAGTATGTGGTGTTGAACACAAATGTTATTGTTTATTGCACATCATTACTATAACTTCAATCATCATGACAGTATTGCATCCAGAGTTACAGTTTCAGTGGCGTCTGTGTTTTGCTCACGCTTTGTTACCTCATTATGGTCTCTTGTTTAAAAATGCTCCATCCTTTTGAAGTGAGGTGCTTATCGCTGCTCAAAGTACATCTATTAATGATTAACGGCCCACAATGCATCTCAGTCCGAGGGGTCGGAAGAAAGACTCTTTGTGTGTGTGCGTCTGTGAGCCACACACCAGCAAAGGCCAATTATGATAGTTCACTTCTATTTCCAGAAAAATTGACTTTTTCTGTAGTGAGAGAGAGAGAGACGAAGCACAAAGAAGCTCTGTGATGAAAGTATCACAACCACACACATCATCTCAGACTCAAAGATGTGTCCAATAAAGCAGATTTTGATGCTGGCTGGCTGTAATTTGAAGCATACTGCACTGGCATGAATGTTTATGAGAAACAGACAAACAACAGTTTATATATTCAGCAGTGTGTGACCACTCTCACATGATTGATTGTCTCGGTTTTACACACATGTTCAAAGTCAAAGTCCAGAGTGCTGTGTAGAGGAACATACATGTACGGCTCTCACTCTTCTTACAGAGCAGTTATGGAGCTGTTTGATCCTGTAGGACAGGGTCATCACATTTAAAAATAAAGGCCACATCTATGATATCTATTGATCTAAATCTGATACTGATGTATGATCATCCCTGACTGTGATCACTCTTTAATTAGGATTAGTTTCTCTTTGATTCATTGTCCACGTCTTAAACTGTGAATTGTTGGTTTTTAATCACAGTGGGTGTGTTCGATAGTTCAGAGCTCTTCTGATCACAGAGCTCATCATCAGTCTGCTGGTATTAATGTGGATGTGCCGGCCCTTTTGAGGTAAACTTACTGTTTAAGTTTTATAGTTATAATTGCTGAAGGGTTTTTTAAAGACAAATAACAGGTTTAACTTTGTGATAACTGATCACTAGAACAGAAAACAGGCAATTTAACACAGAAAAGGCTAACAGCTTTCAGCATCTCTCAGTTTTAATAGTGGGCAATTGCATGGTGGCCCTGAATGTCAAACGCAGAAGCATTTTTCAAAACACAAACCCAATTTTTCAAACTTAAAATTATTTCATAATAAGTCAAGATTATTGGATGACAATCTAAACTTTTCAATAAACTTGAAAATATCTAACAACACTCAAAATCATTCAACATTCAAGAATAAATCATGAACATAAAAACACTCACCAAACCTTAAAAACATTTTACTGAACCAGAGTAATTTACAAAAAAAAAAAAAAGTTAATAAAAGGCAAAAATATTTCACAAAAATCTCCCCAAAAAATATTTCAGGCTAGTGACAAATATGTCACATGGCTTAACATTTGAAAAAAAACCCAAAACTGTTTCTAACATGTTTTTTTCATAATCAAATTTTTTTACAAGCCTCAAAAACAACCAAACAAAAAAAATCAGGCCAAATTTGAATAAAACTTGAAAAAACAAGTAATAAAGGGAAAAATAATCCATGAAAAAAAGAAACAACAAAATAAAAACATATATTCTCAGATTAAATTCATTGAATTAAAAAAACTGTCTCAAAACTCATTTTTTTATGTACAGTTTTTAACATATTTCATGAACAAATCAAATTATTTTAAATCAAGCAAAAAATGTGAAAAAACTCTAAAAAAATATCTAATTGACATAAAAGCATTACAGAAACACCCCCCCCCCCCAAAAAAAAAATCAAAAAAGAAAAAAAATATTTTAGTAAATATTTTATAAATGTAGAAATGCATTCTTCAACATCAAAAATGTCGAATGAAGCTCAAAAATACTTCACAAAAAATTCCCAAAGCCCAAAATATCTCCCATAATATTAATAGAATCAAAAATACTCAAAAATAGAACTCAAAAATACTTAACAAAATGCAAAACATTTCCTAAGCATAAAACATTTCTCTTAATACAAAATTTCACACACAGATATATTTCACTAAAAGAAAACAAATAAACAAAATACATAAGAATTTCAATAAGTTTAAAAAACATTTCTTAAAATGCAAAAGCAATGTATTAAAACATTTAACTTTGTTTTCTTATTGTTTTCTCATGTTAACAAGTTATTATCAGAAAAAAATCTATTTCTATGAGAATCTTGTGCAATATAGGTTTTTGAAATATATGTGGGTTACTGAGATTGCATTTGTCTGGCAGCTCAATGTGTGCTGCTGTTGGAGTCTGAGATACATAGGGAATAAAATGTATTGTATTGTATGGTACAGAAAACAGAATAAAAATATAAAGGACATCATAGAACTTGAATGTACAGATCATAAACAAAAACACTTTGTAAACAAACAAAACAAATCCTTAAATGCAAAAACAAAACAAAACAAAACAAAAACAAAAACAAACAAACAAACGAACAAAAAGCTTGCAGACTTGAACTTCCATATTTTTATGTTTCAGGGAAAGTTTTGGTGTTTTGTGAAAAAGATTTTCAAACATCCATCAATGATTTTGCATTTATTAGTGAAATGACTTTTCTCCACAATAAATGAGATGTTTTATAGTTGACTTTCAGGGCCACCGTACAATAGGCAGATACATACCTTACAAACTACGTCTGCTGGGCTCCATATCCGTAAATAAATAGAGATTAATGGTGAACTACGAACAAAACAGATGACAGTTCTCACAGTTTGCTTTAATGAACAGATATATTAATCAATGAGTCAGCAAATACTTCACTTGAAAGCAGATGGATGATCAAGTTTCGATGGGGTGGGGAGGAGGGGGTCTGATTGAGAAAACATCTGTTTCTTCACCGTCCTGTGCGGCAATCGCTCAGATTTGACTTATTTTGTGGGACCACAGCGCCCTCTAGTGTACAGCACATTAACATACAGCTGTGAAACTGGACTGCAGTTGCCATGCGTTTACCAAAGTGATTTTTCCCTAATTCTGGTCTGCTTAAATTCGGTTTTGGAGTACAGGTAAATTAATTCATGCAATAATAATGATGCAAATCATTTCTGTTCTGTGCATTTGCAGCCAGACAGGTGGGACTTCAAACCTGTTGTGTTTATTTTCAATGAAATAGGCTACTCTTGTAAGATTGGTTCAAACTATCTGCACTTTGAGCTCTTCCTTGGTCGATTAATTAAAAGTTAATGAAAATATTAATTATTAGTCCTATCTAATCATGTCTGATCCTATTTGTGGGACTCAAGCCCCCGTCTCTGCTCTGAATGAGCCATCGTTCAAATGCAATTAGACTGTCCTGTACTCCGTCTACATGCAGAGGCCATCGAGCAATAATGACGTCGTCTCTGCACAGGTCTAGCGCTTTCCCCTCTGTCAGACTGACTGATCGATGATTATTGGCACACAGACAGCTGCGTGGACTGATCCACACTGGAGTGGACCCAGCGTCTGCAGCCGCTCTTACGCTTTGTTTGGCCCATTTAAGTGCAAAATACCACAGTAAGCTAGGCTACATGTAGCCAAATATTTGATATTAAGATAAAGCAGTCAATAGTGGATCAGGAAGTCTGTGACAATGGAGGAGTGTGCATAATGAGGCATTTGAGCTGACCACCAACACAAGTTCAATATTGACTCAGCAGCGCCGCCTTGTTCCCAGGGTGACTCCAAATAAGACGCTGATACATACTGCAGAGTGTGCAAACAACATGGAAAACCACCAAACTCTTCGTCATGATGAAGCCTCCATGCATTTATTTGTCCCATATTTCAGCCTCTCCTACAGAGTTTTTGCAAAGCAAAGAGGGATTTCATGTTGCACAAATGGAAGGGAATGACCTATAAATTGGACTGCTTTTCAATGCAAATGCATGGATGTTAATTAACACCTGAGTTGTTGATTGTGTGAGCTTGTTGGCCTTTGATTGAAAAGAAATGGCACCTTGGATCATCAGATGTAGCTTTGAACTAGGAAAGCTGTCTTTGATTGGTATGGGAAGGAAGAAAGACTGAGAAATGTCACACAAAAGGGATCTTAATTTCCCGAATTAGGGGTTGTAATGTGAGGCAGAGAGGGGAAGAGGTCTGAGGCTGTGGGTAACAGGCTCTTAGACTTGGCCTTTGACTGAACTGGACAATGGATGTGTTCTGAATTTACATGTCTGCACGGGTGACTCTGATAGACCAGGTTGGAGATCAGAATAGGCTTTGATGGAGACGGGTCTTTGCTTTGAGCTCATGTTTAACCTCTATCTCCATGCAATAGAAAAAAGGAGCCAGTTTTGGAAATAAATGTTTTATTTTTGTGAGTCAGAATCTGAAAACCCCAGATTCTGTCCCCCAAACTTCACTTAAATGGGAAATTTTGGCTTTTTTCCACAGATTAATTTGATTTGTTTGCAATAATTTTGCAAATTTCTTCCAAATTAGGAATGTTAATGGTACAGACTATTTATTCTGGCCATTTCCTGGTGATGTTTCTTACAACTGGCAATGAAAACCAGTTAAAAAGTGCACTATTTTCCTCTTTTACAATGTTTTCCTTGCTTTTAAATGCCTGTTTTCATTATAACTCTCCATTAATTGGCTTATAAATAGCACCTGATTAAGTCACAGTATTGCAATAATTTGAAAAAATTTATTAAATAGAATAGAAATTGCAAAAGAATGTTAAATTAATCTCTTTTTTTAGAGTAAAATCCCATAACTAGGTTTACTTTTTATGATTTAAGACAATGATCCTAAATGTGGGACTCTACTGCCTTAAGGCAGTGGTTCTAAACTGATGGGTTGGGACCTAAAAGTGGGTCATAGAACCCTTCTCAGTGGGTTTCAAAGGTGTGCCTGGATAATTGCACCAAAAGGTCTATAAAACTTTTCTAAAGCATGCTTATTTTGTCTTGCCTCCTAGATTTGACACATTGTTAGTACTATCTGAGGGCCAAACTGTTCTGTTTTTTATTAATTAAATCTGATTGGTTGAAAAGTATCACAAAATTGGGTTACAGTTTCTCAGTGAGGAGTTAATGATAGGTCCTGAGGGTCTGCCAGCTGAGAAACTCTGCAGTAGTGGAGGCCTGAAGCGATGACGGGGGTCTCTGCAAGACTAAATAAAAACAATGTATGCGGTTTTGCACTGTCAGCAAAGCACAGCAATTTTTTTTAAAGGACCTCCAGGTAAATGTAGGTTGTGATCTGTGGATCCCAGTGTTTTTTAATTGGTGAACCACGGCACAAAAGCAGGCTATGGAGTGAGGGTGTACTAGAGAGGTATCAAGGTAGCTAATGCCTACAGTACAGTACATAAATTCCCCCTGCTAAGGGGCTCTCAGTCAAAACAAATGCAGAGCATGACAAGCAGAGAGGCACTGCCCAGCTCCACCCATCTCCACTGCTCACTTCTTGCTTTGAATTGAGGAGCCTGTTCATTATAACAGCACTGAATACAGGCAAATTACTCAGTGTTCAAGGGACGCTTTGGTTTCATGGATACATTTTTCAGAATGAGGGAGAAAAGCGGTTAAAAGTGGCTTTCTTTGTTCCTGCTGTGAGTAACTCACAAAGCCTTGATAACACTTTTAACAGCTTTTCTTCCCCATAATGGAAAATTCATCCATGAAACCAAATATACTGTTTAGTTAAAGAACACTTTATGGAGAGCAGGTTTTAATAAGCAGTAGCAGTAGAAATGTATTTTAGTGGACCATGTTTACCTAGTAAGAAGTTGCATTTTACCAAGTAATAACTTCTTACTTTTGAGGAAGTATTACCCTGGTAATGATGTATCAATTATTAAGTAATTTCCCATTACACTGTGGAAATTCTTTGGTAATAAGTTATAGTGCCTGAGTTTGCTAGAATGGTGAGTTTATAGCTGATGTGTCAAGGATTTTTGGGAGGCAAATTACCGTAGATTTCAGGAGCCCTGATTGGTCCTGGATACCTGTAGATCTGCCCCCACAGTGCTATTAATACACCTATTTGCTACTGTAAACAAAGAGGGTGTTATCCAACAAGATATCTTTATTGTTTTGTTTGCAGAATATATTCACCATTTACACTGTTGTCTCAGTTTAGCCATAAAAAATATCAATAAATTCTTATAGTCAAAATGTTTGTCTGCAGAGCTAGCATGGTAGCACTGTCATGTGCTGAAACTCTGAAGAACTACACAGTTTCATGTTTTAATGTGGACCATATTTTATTCTATTTGTCATTTTATTTGCTGTTGGCCAATCAAAGATGGTCTGGGGGCCACATTTGGTCCATGGGCCATAGTTTGGACACCTATGCTCTGGCCCTAACCCTTGTAATATTGTGGCAATCCTATGGTATTTTGGTGGGGATTTACCAAGTAATTTCTTACAAATGAGATTGCTGTTTTATTTATACATTGCTTGTTAATTGCCATGTCATTTCTTTGTTTTATTTGAAAACACAAAAACATGTAACAAACCTCAGAAACATCCAAACAAAAAAAATCTGACCAAATCTGAATAAAACTTGAAAACCCCCCGAAACAAAACAAGTAATAAAGGGAAAAAGAATCCATGAAACAAACAAAAAAAATAATATATATTCTCTGATTTATTTTACTGAATTAAAAAAAAATGTCTCAAAACTAATAAGTGTTACATACAAATATTTAACATATTTCATGAACTAATTAAATTAAATTAAGGAAAAAAATGTGGAAAAACCCTCAAAAATATTTAATTGGCATGAAAGCATTTTAAAAAAAAAAAGCAAGAAAATATTTAATACGTTTAAGAAAATTTCACAAAGACAAAAACTATTTTATTAGTTATTTTATAAATGGAAATTCATTTGAAAAGCCAAAACATTGAATGAAGCTCAAAAATACTTCCCCAATAAATCCCCAAACCCCAAAATATCTCCCAAAATATTTAACAGAATTTACTGAACTCAAAATATTTAAAAACATTTCTTGAAATGCAAAATTATTGCATTAAAACATTTAATTTTTCTTTCTTTTCTTTTTCTTACTTAATATGTTAGTATCAGAAAAATAATCTATTTCTATGAGAATCTTTGTTTTGGCACACTAAATCAAAGTGAGTCCTTCCTGAATAATTTTCAAGTATAGTTTTTAGGGTTAAGGTTAGAGTAAAATATCACCTAATTACCAGAGAAAGGACACAATATTACAAGGAATTACTTGGTAATTAATACATTATTATTAGGTACATCACTTCATTAATATTACCATATTTCAGAGTTATTGTTTGGTAAAATGCCAACTTATTACAAGGGAATTACCACCACAGTCTTAAGAAATTACTTGTTGTTTAATTTATTACTATAAAATTACAAGGCCCACTAAAATAAAGTGTTACAGCAGTAGCTCCCAATGCATTAGCAGTCTTTGACATAGCAGGGCAGTGATAAACAATTTGTCAGTCTGGATGGAAAAATTATATTGCTCCAAAAACTGCATGTAGATGCAGAATTAATGCTTTCTTCACAGATGTGCAAGTTACCCATGTCATGGGTAATAATACACCCCAACAAGGGCAGAAAAAGGAGCTCACTCAAGGTGCACAACCAAAAAAGACACCAAAAATGAAGAGTCAGCACTCAAATATGTCCTTAGGAGTTATTTTACTACTGTGGTTGACACATTTAGACATGCAGTCTTCGTCAGTGTTAAATTGCAATAATAAAATAACTCTAAAGGACACATTTGAGTGCTCACTTTTCATTTTAATGTCACTAATACACCCCCACACCAAACACAGTGGCTCCATCATGACAGCCACTGTTACATGGCATGTCCTGTTACAATTATGCAAATGAAGAATTTCTCTGGTTTTAAAGATTGTTTCAAATATTTGAGGGAATATAAGAACTCAACTAAATCTTAAATAAAGTAGAAGTAGTCATTTTTTAACTAATATGGAAATGTAAGAGCACTGATCCTACATACTATAGAGTTAAAGACAACAGAAGTGGAAGTCTGATTTTAGCTGCCACATTAGTACGCCATGATGCAAATATCACACTAAATACAGGAAATATGACTTGTCTTCATTCCTTGAGGACAAATGGGGCTAGAGTTAGGTGTGAGGCCATCAAGAAGCCTTACTGTGATGTTTTGCTCTGTCTCTGGTCCAAACTGCATCATTCTTCATGTATAAATTCAAGCAGCTGAGATTTTTAGGCCGTGATTTGTCATCATCAAGCCGGGGTTGGGTCCTGAGGCCAGACCTGCTGAGATCCACTGGTCTACTGCACTAATTAATAATTTGTCTTGCTTGTAGGCTGAAGGCAGTATATCTGGAGTGAGCTGGTCTGGCAGTCATCTGTCATTTGCTCTTCCTGTGTGCCCCTTTAGTCTGTCTGACATCTCTAAGCAAACACAGGCCAATACACAACCACAGGCACAGCCTTCTGGGGCAGCCAGTGAGAGCAGCCCTCTTCTAATGTTTGTGTGACAAAAAAGGCAAGGCAAATCCTCGCAATGGAATCAGATAATCACCAACCTGTGAAGAGCCTGCCCCAATCCACATCCGTGCCGGCCCCCGGCCCCTGGATTAACTGTCTGTTTGGCTAATAATTTTAATCTGCTGGAGAGGGCCAAGAATGGGTGACAGGGCTCGGAATAAACATCTAATCCTCCTGTACTCCTCCTCCTCCTCCTCCTCTCTCGGAGCCTTCCTCCTCGACCCCTTGTCGTACACTTGCACTCACCCTGGATTCGCAGCTTTTCAGTCCTGATTTTTGTCCACTTTTGGCTGGGTGAAATCTGCCACCCAGACAGCGGTAAGGCTGCTGTGTGACAGACTGTTGCCAGACTGTCCCGGCCTGACATCGTCCAGTGGAATGTGCACGGCAGAGCGTGGGGTGTGTGTAGACAAGGGTGCTACTGAGGAGAGGGCACTTCAGGTTCACAGGGTCAAGAGATGTCTGTCTGGGATGCAGGGAGCACACTTCAGACTGGACCGGGGAGACTAGATTCTACCTCTGGAGGAATAATTGAGCATCTGATGCAAGGAGAATTTGGAAACTTGTTCTGTTTTGTGAAATAAGCACCAATTATGACAGATCATAAATTACAAAAGCTTGAAACAGACGTGCTTTTTAGATCCAAGTAAAGTGGCAGGTCAAGACCCTATTCTTAATCGGATTTGGGTACTAAATTTTTTGCACAAACTCTCAAAAATCACATAATGTGTTAAAATATAGCCTTTAAAATTGCACAGTTGCTGCCACATTGTGCTCTTTTAGGGTAGAAATGTCCCTTTTGGAGCATTTTAGCCATTATGATTGATTGTTGTCCTTCACCAATTTGCACCATAACCCATGTTTACAATATTAAGACCACACTGGATAACATTTCTGTAAGTGTATAAAACCTTGTGCAATATTTCTACTGCCCAATATGCTGCATTTTGTATCAGGTTCTCAAATCCATGTGCTTTTTGCACATGCAACCTGCACTTTTGGACTTTTTGGACTTATACTTCTGTATAATTCTTATTTAATTTCACATTTCTATGTCTTTATTTCTGCATGTCTAACTGCTATATATTGAAAAAGTGCAATACAATTGCCCAGTGAGGATTAGTGAAATATTTATGATTTCAAAGTCCAAACTTTTGAAGAAATCAGAGTCACAATGTTCCATACGTCCATAATCAAGATGCATTTATTTGCACTGTAAAGGGAGGTTTATTCCTGCTCCTGTTATCACAGCCACCAACATCAAGCATAGCTTTAGTGATGGTGAAATTACACCACAATACTGATGGCACTCGAGTCTAATTGTTGCTGTTTGAAGTATGGCCACTTAGCTATCCTGTTTAGGATGGGCCTGTATGGTCACACCTTTGTTCTGATAAGGGTCCCTGCCCCCATTGACAAAGTGCGAACGACTGGGAGGGCCGCAGCGATATAAGGAGCCGGAGGAGTGTCAGGGGGACACTGTCTATCTCTGAGAGCTACTGTGCTGCCGTTTTATCACACTGAACTTTCCACCATGGATTTCCTCCGCGCTTGTTTGCTTTTCACCGCGCTCGTCGGGCTTGGCACGGCTTTTACGCATCAGGATATGAAGGACGCATTGCTGCAGAAGCTTGGGTTGGATGAAGTTCCTAAAATCCATAAAAGGGATTTGGAGAATCTTGTTATTCCGGCGCATATCAGAAACAAGTACCTGTCAATGCTGAAGATGCACCACAGCAGGAGACGAAGATCGCTGCCCAGCTTGGCAGGCATCCTGAGGGGAATCCCTGGCAATGCAGGTATGGAAACTCATTTTAATTAATATAGGTCAATGCTTTATATTAAATTATATTAAAAGGGGAAAGCTTTTCATACACACGGGTTCAAATGAATTGAAACTTCCGTGCGTAATTAGCGCGCAAACGACTATTTTACGCATTAAATTCCTTGAACGATGGTGCGTAAAACTGATGCATACTGTTGTGTTATAGATATCTCTGGGGAGTATGTGTATTCTGACACAACAAGGCATCGCATGGTGTTCGACATGGAGGCGAGGATCCCAGATAACAGCGAGGTGACCATGGCGGAGCTGAAGCTCTACCAGCGCGCCTCTTTCCACAAGCGCTTCGCCATGGAAAGAAAGAACCACAGGCCCGTGAACAACGCCAGAGTCAGCATCTACTGGGTGGAGGTGCTGCCAAATGGATCCAACCGGACATCGCTGGTAGATTCGCGGTAAGGGGTCAAATTCTACTTCAGATTTTATCAACCGCAGAGCCGATAAGAGCTGACATCATCATGGCGTCAGTTGGCTACCTTAATAGTAATTAAATTGCCTCATTCTCCAGGTAATTTCCGTTTCATCTCCGTTTAATTAATCGCCCTTATCTCTCATGTTCACAGGTTGATCCCCATTCACGAAACCGGCTGGAAGAGCTTTGATGTGACGCAGGCGGTGCACTATTGGTCCAAAAGCCAACAGAAGACACCTATGCACCTGGAGGTGTGGATCGAGGGCGAGAGACCTGGCAGCTACGCGGCAGAGATGGCCAAGAGTGTGCGCTTTACCACCCAGGAGCAGACGGACAACACCTTGGGAAAGCCCGAGCTCATCCTCTACACACTCAACCTCGAAGAGTACGGGTAAGGGCGCGAGCTTTGAAATACAGGATATTGTATCAGGGTGACAATTAGTCTGTATCCTCTCTTTCTTACCTGTCACCATCCGCAGGCATGAGTCGATTTGTAGGGTGACACGGGGGCGTCAATTTACTCATTCGCATGTTCAGGAGAACTGTGGCAACACATCACTGTCTGCCTTTTTATGCCAACTAAGAAAAGTTCAAGGATTTTTCCCACCACTTGGGAATTGTAGTTCTGATCAGATCTGAGTAGAGAGTTTATGAAGATTGACCCGCATACGTTATCCATAAAAAGTGGGCAGCCATAGGGGATTTAATACAAGGTAAAGGTAGGCTGTTACCTGGGGTCTCATGCACCAGGGGCCTCAGGGCATAGGGAGAGGTGTGCATAAAATGTAAGGTATTAAACAAATGTTGCTGCAAAAATTGATGAGTTTTTACAATGTAGTTAAGGTGCTCCAAGTGCATACAAAGAATCAAATAGAGTTTTATTGTCCAAGACATTCTTTGAGAAGGAACTCTGGAGCCTCTCAAGAAAAAGTAAAGCTGCTATGATTATACCCAACACAGTTTCTTGATAATAGCGGTGGTTTTTAACTGGTCTAGCCTCAGCAGGATGACCGCTTTTATGTGAAATCACAACCCAAATTTCCACAAATTTTTAAGTAGCCTATCCAGAGTTATCCATTGAAAAAAGGTGCCTTTTTGGACTTGTAACAGCCCAAACATGTCTAAAAGCAAATGCATGCAATTTATTTTGCTCAATTTCTTATAAAAGCATGACAAGTGTTGCAATTTCTAAAGGACTTTCCTAATTATTATGCTGAAATCAGCTTTATTATGCCAAGAAAAGGAGACGATTAAGGCTAAATTTCAAGAAAACAACATAAATATGCATGCTATCATGGGGAATGTAGTGCTGTAGTGAAATCCCTAATCCATTACTCTTTGCCTCCACAAGTCAACTGTGCAGACCGATTGATCTGTGAAGTAGTAGAATTAGTATAAGAAAATAAATGCATCTCTCCTTAGAGCTTCCATGCAACATACTTTTTCCAGACAAGCATTTGCAAAACTACTAAAAAAAGCTCCATGGCCCACTTTTTGCTGCAGCCACCTGAGAACCACTGATTCAACAGAGCACCTTTATGATAAAGTGCAGTACAACAGCAAATTTATGGATGCAATGTGGCCGCTAACGGTCATGTAGTAGCACGAGCTAAACAATCAGTTAAACTTTGATCTCCTCTTTTTGCCTTTAGTATTAGTTTTTTAAACAATAATTTATAATTTATAATAAAGATTAAAAGGTAAAGTCACTGATTTAAAAGCTGAAAGAAGAAGTAGAAGAACACATAAAGCTCCTCAGTCACAGTAATGTAAGTAAATGCAATTAGTTACTTTCCTTCTCTGGTTCAAGCCCCATTAAATCTTTATATTAAGCAAACTATAGCAAAGTAGATCAAAATATGATGATAAAATCTACAAAAAAGTGAGTTTAAATCTGATAAAATGGAATAAACTGGATTTAGAAATCATGATGTGTGGCAGTGGAAGTACTTTGCTTCAGGCATGTGATACTGTTGAGATCTGCAGAGTCTGAGTTATATAGTTAGTGACTTTTCTAATGGAATCTGAAGTGTCAGAATTTTTTCTTCTGAATGCTAAAAGCTCGTATTGCCCTTTCTCTGGAGCCTCTAGGTGACAAAAATCATCATCTAACATGTATTTCTTCATCTCCTCTTTAGTTCTCGTGGTGACTGCGACCTCAGCCAAAACAAAGACACCTGCTGCAGAGAACAGTACTTCGTCAACTTCAGAGCCCTCACGTGGACTCAGTACTGGATCATCGAGCCTGCCGGATACCAGGCCTTCAGATGCACTGGAGGCTGCAAGCAGCCAAAACGCAACTACGGCTACGGGGAGAGGCGGTGTACGGTGTCTGAGAGTGCCCCCCTACCGATCATGTACCTGGTGAAGAAAGGGGACTACACTGAGATAGAAGTGGCTGAGTTTCCTAACATGATCATAGAGAGGTGTGCGTGCACGATGGACAATGTTTCTGTAGTATGAAATCCTCTACAGTAATCCTATAATAACAGTCTGATGGTTATAGGACTACTGTAGAGCTTCTCACTAGTGTGGCGTGTTGAATATTTAATGGTGTAGTACTTCTATTTAAATGGACATTTATTGGGAGATTCACACACAAAAAGCAGCAATCTCCTTCCACAAGCACTTTAATATATTTTGTAAATTTTGATATCTTTTTATACAAATTTGTATTGTTATGCTGAATATACAGCGATCATTCAAATTCTGTCTGAAGTGTTGTACATAATATGAGTTTATGTTTGAAAAATAAAATATTTTGTTCACTTAAGTGCTCTCCCTTGGTCTTCCTCTCCCCTGCTGCCGTGCTGCAGTCTGTCCCCATTCACATTCATGCTAACATTCAGATGCAGACATACAGCTGCCTCCTCTTTCACCTCTCTATTGACACGTAGAAGAGACAAGAGCCGAGCAAATAATTAGCCTAATGACTTACAACATTTGCTACAGTGAGGGTGCACTGCTGTTGACAAAGGCGGTCAAGCCGACTTGTAATGCTTTATTGACAGAAGGAAGGAGCGACATGGCCACATACAGAGTTAGAGTTCAATTCACATTAACTTCTTGGTGTGTTTACATCTGACTAAGGCTGCTCAAACATTGGTAATCAGGGCCAATACCTAATGCACTGTTTGCTGTCTGAGTAGGGGGTCTTGTCATTCACTAATATGCTGCTGATGGAGGTAAACATGCAGCCTTGCCGAAGACAAGCAGCTGTCTGTCTGGGAGGAAAGTGGATTCCCAGCATACACCTCCAAAGATGAGGAGGGGGAGAGAACAATTAAACATGGCACTGTGAATGATCATCATGCATGCTGTGCTTCTTCTTTAAATATATCTCCACATTACAACCAACCAGGCCTCTTCTACAGAGGGGACCTGTTACACAATGCTTTAGAGAGGGGAGATGGAGGAGGCTGAGCCAGAGAGGCTGAGACGGTCTGATGAGGCTGATAGACCTCATGGAATCAGAGCACATCCAGCAGCATGGATAAGTGATGAAGAACCTTATTTGACAGGATCAGGGATTCTTAAATTAGCACCAGTGGCAATCCTGAGTCCATTGGGGACCAAAATTCCCCTCCATCCAGGGTTGATCACTGTTATAACTGTTATTTATAACCATCACTGTTATATTATAAATAATCTAACACCAAAGACTACAGCAGAAGGACATTGTTTTTGTCTGAGTACCACATCAGTATTTGATAAGATATATAAAAAAACCCATGTAATTTCAAAATATAACTATAACAAATAATAGGAAAAATGTCAAAGAACTATAACCCAAATTCCCCAAAAGTTGGGGCCGCGTGTGAAATGTAAATAAAAACATAATGCAATGATTTCCAATGCAATAATAGCAGCAACACAAAAAAGTAGCCATGTTTACTATTGTGTACAGACTTTTAACAACAGTCTGTAGATGTCTGGGAAGTGAGGAGACCAGTTGCTGGAAATTTGGGAGAAGAATGTTGTCCCATTCTTGTCTGACGTATGATTCAAGCTGCTCAACAGTCCTAGGTCTTCTTTGCTGGATTTTTCCTTCTGTGTTGCTCCAAATGTTTTCCATTGGTGAAAGGTCTAGACTGCAGACCGTTCATCTGAGACACCAAATATCTCAGTACGGAGATACAAACTTAAACTTTAAAAATAAAATCAGATTAAGGTAAGGGTAAGACCATTAAATGCCATTTTAGCCCCTGGACTCTTCTGCTGTGAAGCCATGCTGTTGTGATGGATGTGTTATGTGGATTGACACTGTCTTGCTGAAATATGCAAGGTCTTCCCTGAGAGAGACGTCTGGATGGGAGAATTTGTCGCTTTAAAACTTCTTTATACTTTTCAGCATTGATAGGCTGGTCCCTCTCCTCTTTTGTCCACAGGGCACAGTGTCTATGGTTTTCATAAAGAATTTCAAATTTTTATTCATTTGACCACAGAACAGTTTTCCACTTTGCCTCAGTCTGTTTTAAATAAGCTTTGGCCCAGAGAGGACAGTGGCATTTCTGGTTAATGTTCACATAAGGCTTCTTCTTTCCATGATACAGATTTAACCTGCATTTGTTGATGGCTGAGCGAATGATTTCTGGAAGTGTTCCTGAGCCCATGCTGTGAGTTCCAGTACAGAATCGTGCCTGTTTTTAAAGCTGCGGGCCCCAAGATTGCTAGCATCTAACATTGACCTTTAGCTTTGCCCCTTGCCGACATAGATTTTTCCAGATTCTCTGAATCATTTGATGATATTATGTACAATAGATGGTGGGAAATTCAAAGTCTTTTTAACTTTATGTTAAGTAACATTTTTCTGAAATTGTCCCACAATTTTTTAAATGCAGTTTTTTGCATATTAGTGAACCTAGCTTTACTTCTGAGACTACTCTACTCTGCCTTTCCAAAATGTTCTTTTCATGTTACTCACCCGTTTTCGATTTAAACAGATTAGCTGCAAAATGCTCCTCTAGCTGTTTATCATTGGAACCACTTACTTTTCCAGCCTGTTGCTGCCCTGTCCCTACTTTTTTGAGTCGTGTTGCTGCCATCGATTTCAAAATGAGCTAGTATTTTTCAAGAAATGGTAAAATGTCTTAATTTCAACATCAAATATGTTGTTTATGTTATATTGTGATTAAAACCTGGGTTTATACATCTGCAAATCATTGGGATGTTTTAAAATTAAACTTTGCACAGCGCCCCAGATTTTTTGGAAATGAGGTTGTGTTTTAAATAATCTTACAAGTAATTTTTTTTAAAAGTTAACATTTTTCTAAGGCTCACCATGGAACTACAATGAATAGAAATAAAAAACCTTTAATTCAAAATTATAACAATAAAACATCAAAGAACAAATGCCATTACATAGTATGATACCAGTAGCACTGGTCATTTACTATTATCTAAGTGATACAATATGATGTGACACAACTTAACATGACAGGACACGGTACGACATGACATGATACCATACCAATGGTGGGGAAATTTGTCTTGGACAGCAATCGCTGCACACATACAGCTGCCATCGCAGTAACAAAATAGAAACCTAGAAGAAACAACAATCCACATAAACACAATAAAAAACACAACATTACTGCTCATACCCATCCATTAGATGGAGCTCCCTTAGGGAGGTTTCCTGCTGTTACTGCAAACTTTCTTCATTTCGAGTATCTGCTGCAGTCCAAACTGTCAGCTCTTTGGAGCCCCCTAGTGGCGTAGGACCCATACAGCAGCCTGCCTTGCCTGGTGCCAATCTGCATCTCTTGGTTGCATAGACAGCACACATGTCTGGTGTGCCTGGATCTTTCATATCCTCACATTTGTTGTAGACAGACCCCCTTTTAAAACTTAATCTTTGCATCTTCACAGTAAGAGTGTCCGTACTGGACTGGACTGTATACAGCCCACATCTGTCTCCCACTGAAAATGAATGGGGCATTATGAGGTGCAGAATATGACAATGGACATCCTGAACTATTATGCAACTCAAGATTACCATCAGCTAAGAATGGGAAAGAATTCCACTTTGGATACTTCAACAATCAAGTGTCTTAAATGCACAGATAATTACACAGTGACGAACATGCTTCTGTCCCAGCTTTTTTGTAATTCATTGCAGGCATCAAATTCAGATTGGGTATATGTTTAAAAAAAGAATGTTAGTTTGGACCTTAAATATCATGTCTTTGTGTGGTATTCAATTGCATATAGGTTGAAAAGGATTTGCAAATCTCTGTATTATGTTTCTTTTCACATTTTAGACAATGTCCCAACTTTTTTGTTACTTGGGGATTTTACCCTATACAAATCTTGCATTCAGAATCTTTTTTTTTTCTGATTATGTATTTGATGTGACAACTGTAAATTAGCATTTTAGGATAATATATTTTAACCACTTGCTTACATTAAATTTTTATATGTGGCACATTGCAAAGACAGAAATCATTTAGATGACTTTAGAGTGATTCAGTGTGAGGCTGTAGAAAGAAAACAGAACCAGAAGGGTAACCACACTTTGCAGGGAGCCAAAGTTGAGCCCTTGTGCACTCATGAATTTTATCGTCTATTGGTAAAACATAATGCTGGTAGAGATAATGGCCGGGCAAATAATCAGTCCCCCCTTCAGTAACCCCTCCGACCACCATCACATGCATGTTTGAATTGTGGCTTTTGCAAAATTATTTCTCTTCTACTGCTGAGTAAGGCATGGTTGAGTGCCACTGGTGTCTGCTAAATAGAGGCTAGTAACTCATTTTTTACCGAGTCACTGTGGCAGTTTTTGTGGCCTTACTGCATTCATCCACTGGGGAGCATAAATCTTAACAAAATATCAAGATAAATCATGCAAAATTTGTTGAATCAGCAAAGACATAACTGTGACCCTAAATAATTTTCAGGTCAACTATGAGACAGGGTTCCTACATACTTTTAAAAATTAAAATGTAGACTTTTAAAAACAATTTTAAGACCTAAACTGACAATCAATTATTGCTTTTTGCTAAGAAAATGTTCAAAACTGACATGCATGAGATTGTTTGGTCCACTGGGGATGAGATTTTTGATTAGGAAATGTCAAATGGCATAAGGCAAAAGAATCTTTTTGTCGTTTTCATTGTCTTTTTTGTCATCGTCTGTTTCCAAAGTCGTTTTTTTCTCTTGCCATCTTTTTTGTGGTTTTCTTTTGCGTCATCTTTTCATGTCTGTCATCTTTGTTGTATTTTCGTTGTCATCATCTTTTTCATTGCTTTCCTCATTGTCTTTATGACGTCATATTTTTCTTCCTTATCATTGACGTCTTTTTGTGTTTTTCGTCTCTTTTGTTGCTTTTCTTTTAGTTTATGCTGATTGTCTTTTTTGGTTGCTGTTTTCGTTTTCTTCTCTGTTGTCTTCTTTACGCAAACTTTTTTGACATCATATTTTTCATCTTTGTCATTTTGATGTCAGTAATCTTTTTTTTCCTTTATTTTTTCATTGCCCCTGTTATCTTATTTGTTGTTCTCTTTATGACGTCATAATTTTCTTCCTTATCATTGTCGTCTTTTTGTGTTTTTCGTCTCTTTTGTTGTCTTTCTTTTAGTTTTTGTTGATTGTCTTTTTTGGTTGCTGTTTTCATCGTTTTCTTCTCTGTTGTCTTTTTTACACAAACTTTTTTGACGTCATATTTTTCATCTTTGTCGTTTTAATGTCTGTAATCTGTTTTTCCTTTATTTTTTCATTGCCCCTATTATCTTATTAGTTCCTCTTTTTATGACATATTTTTTTGTCGTTGTCCGTCGTCGTCTATTTGATGTCTCTAATATTTTTTTGCTATCATTTTTTTTTCATTGGCCCTGTTATCTTTTCGTCATTGTCTTTTGTTGTCATATTTTTTGTTGTCGTCTTTTTGTCATCTTTGATGTATTTTTTTGTTATTGGTGTCTTTCATCTTTTTTGTCATAATTGTATTTTTCATTGGCTCTGTTAGCTTATATGCCGTTATTGTCATTTTAATGTTTATCTTTCTTGGCAATGTTGTATTTTCATTGAAGTCATTTTTTTATCTTCCTCATCATCTTCCTGTTGTGATATTTCTTCACAATTGTCGTTTTGGTTGCATTTTTCGTTGTCGACTTTGTCATCGTTCTTTTTCGTGTTTGTCATCTTTTTTGTAATCTTTGATTTTTCTGTTGCTGTTGACTTTTTGTTATTTTTATTTTTGTTGTCATTTTGTCATCTTTGCTGTTTTTTTTTGGTCATTGACTATTTTGTTGTCTTTTTCTCATCTTTGTTGTATTTTTTGTTGTGGTCATTATCGTTTTTGCTGATCTTATCAATATGTTTTATGGTGATATTAATCGTAAACATTTTCTCAGGTTTGCTGAGCTGATTCAAAACAGTGTAACTATTAAAAAGCAGGAATAAAAATGTTGTCAGGGAATACCTGTCAAAATAAATGTGGGGTCTACAACCTGGTGACCCAGATGTTAGAGCACTGGACCAGTGTTTCAAAACAGCACCTATTTTATTAAACCACAGTACATCAGATGAAGTCAGAGAGGGGTCTGGGGTCCTCCTCCAGGATATTTAGAACATACAACACTGTATACCTTGAATTATGTAAAATATGCAACATTTTGTGGAGGAAGATTGTTAAAACTGGGCTAGAATACAATGACTGGATAGACACATCTTAGTCAATGTGCCTTCTCAATTTGACTTCTCATTAAATTTTTTCTTGCCTTATATTTTAAATGTGCAATTAAGACTTTTCAAGAACCTGCAGGAACCCTGATGAGAGAAAAATAATTGATTTTTTTCTGAGATAATAAAGCCTTAAGACTTTGTAATAAACCACAAACTATTCACTGGTTTCTTGAACTTTAATAGAGTTGAGACAAATAAAAAAAAATACACTGCAATTTTTTTAAAACACAAATATCAAAAACTGTCTGATAGAAAAGCTTTTGCATTGTTGGTTAAAATGTAAAATACCTGATAATCATCCTGCAACAAAAAGCGGTAAAAATATAGCGTCTGTTGGATTATAGGTAACACTGTAAAATCAAAGCTTAGATTCTGCTGAATTTATGGTTTCAGTACAATAAAACAGGAGGGAACAAACTCTCCAGACATTTCAATATAGTCGACAATTCATCACACAGCAGTACTCGGGCAAACTAACACTTTCTTTATCACAATACAGTTAGTCAATTTACTAATGAACATTCGTGCATGGTTTAAGAAGAGGTTAAATATTTACAGTTCTTAAATAGCAACATGGGCAAATACAAAATGGACACATACAACCATATTTGTTTGATGTACTGAAATTGATTGATTCTACAGCTCTGATGTTTTAGTGTTGAACAAGCTGGATGTCCTCTGTTAGCATAATATGCTAAGGTGGATGAGGAGCTGCCATTATTGCCGGGCCACACAGTCACCAACATGGAGTGCATCTAAACGGATGTGCCTTAAAGATGAAGTTTCTGTGACTTGTCCATCAGTTTTAGCTTTATCATGAGCTGTTGGTGGTGTTAATGCTTAATGTGTGGTCACACTGTGTAGCCCTTTAGGTTTGCTGGTGAAAATGACTTAACCTGCTTGCTTTTGTGCTGCACTAAGATCATCAGAAGTTTGTTCAATGTTGAAGTAGTGGGACAGATTTATAAATACTTTCATGGTTCCTTTTTTCAATATGTAGGACTGGTCAGTGCTTGCTTAGTTCAGAAGTCTGCTGCACACAAAAGCCAAGATCCTGCCTCCTTCTTTAAAAACAAAGTGGGTAATAACAGCTATAGGAATAGAAATTTAAAGTATATTAGGATAAGATATATTAAAAGGCAAAATGCAGTAGCTTTAGCAGTAAAATGGCTTACTAATACCCTTAAAATGGCTTGGCCAAAATGCTTTCTCAAAGCGTTGTACACAGGGATGACTTAGAAATAGAAAAGACATCAAAGACAGGACTGTGGAGGGATTACTTCTTCAGTAAAGAGGCGTAAACTTGGGTTGTTGTGGGCCGATGTCCACGCCGTTTGAAATAGCAAACAGGGGCATCGCCCGCTCAAAGGTCTTTTACACACCTTTGAACTAAATCAAAAGTCATAAGCCAGGAAGAATGTAAAAAAAGCCAACGAGTTGTTTATTGTAGGTCTATGGAGTTTAGGTTACAGGCTTGATACTGGGAACAAAACAGAAAAGTTTGCTGTAGTTCAGTTGATTGAGTTTAAATGACTGACAGAGGACTATATTGACACACACAGTCTAACAATATAATCACCTACCATGCGCCCCACTAATAAGCCAAGGATCCTTTCAATCATTACCGTTATTTTCAAATTTGGAATAGAAACTACAAAAAAAATATTTACAATTTGTAATAAAAAAGCAAAACAAAAACCACAGCACAGATAAAATGCACAACCTTAAAAAAAATTGAAATTAAAATAAAACAAATCTTGAACATGATGCTGGGCTGGCAAAATGTTTCCACTTCTGGTTTTACAAACATGTTTTCTTTAAAAGCATATTGTTTAAAAGTGGTGCAAACAGGTAATAAAATATACAACAAAATGGATAATTGATTGTGTGAAAGTTAGCCCATGTCATTTGTGTATAAAGATATACAGAGCTTCAGTTTCACTCAGATGAGTCTGGTCTCCTCTCTGATGTGGAATGTTGTTGCTCAACACTATTTCACTATTTTGGGGGTTTAAGATAATTAAAAGTGGGATCAACCAAAGAAAATAAAAGTGTGGGGTGGAGGGATGATCCGTGGCTTGTGGTGGATCTCTGTTTGGGCCACCAGTCCTTAAAAACAAGTGTTTCAGTAATATCCAGGCTGGTACTGCTGGCTCCACGGCTTCTGGTTCCAGAACTGCATAGAAAACACATAAAGTTAATTATTTTACTTGTACAGGAAACAGCTCCAAAGCATTTCCTCAGATGTTCAAGTATTTGGTATTTAATAACTTACTTTTAACTAAAACAGTAGGACAAAAAAAATGCAGCCAATCTTTGAATATCACAAAATGTGATTTACAAGATGCACTTTTTTGAAACACATTTTGGGATTTGTCTTCAGTGGATAGTGCAGAAAATCAGGGGGAGAAAGTGGCAAATGACATTAAGCCACAGCCGGTCAGATTTAAACCTGGGCTGCTTGCTTGGACAACGGGCTACTGTTAATGGGGCATACACTCCAGATGAACCATTAAATACTCTTTCATTGAAAAACAAACAAATAAAAAACAATATTTACTAGTATAAAGTACTGAGAAACATGTCACCATCACATATTGCACGAGACATAATGCTATTGTAAATTCACTTCTATTTATGGTGCACTCAATGCAGCCGCTACAAAGACTAAAAGCACGCTTTACTTTTAAGTACATAAATGTAAAAAGTTTTGTGGTAAGAATTGGGCTTAAGAGTATGCAAAGCAATCTTACTTTTTTAAATTTAGAAAAAAACCCAATCACAGGTCAATATATTATATCAGTTATGTGCAACATATATCATGAGAAAGAGAAACTTCTAGATCTAAAAATCTTCAGTTTAAATGCAAAGTTTCAAATTACACAAATCGTTAAACAATTGTATCCCTGGGATGATGTTTATTTATAGATAAAAAATGTGGACTCATTTGTATTATCTGGACTTTGATATTTTTAAGAGTAACCCTGTAACCATTTAGTGAGTTTAGTCCTGCTAGAAATTGTTTTACTTGGTACTGTGCCATGTAATTTGAAGGGGAAACACTGCACTTCCTCTTTCATATAAAACACTAACAGTTTGAGTGATCTCTGCTCTGATCTTAAAATTCTTCTCTCCTAAACTGTAGAAATACTGACCCCTTGTTGCCAGCTCTGGTTGAAGGCTTGAGCCTTGTCCAGGCCGTTCCTGTTGCCAAAGCCGCCGCTCCTGTTGTTACCAAAGTTGCCATTTTTATTGCCGAAGTTGCCGCGGCTGCCACCTCTCTGATGGAACTGTACACACACACACAAAAAAATTTGCAAAAAAATTTTGCAGCGAATAACAAAGTATTCAGACATCTGTGGAGCAATGATTAGAGGTATTTTTCCTCATATAGCATCAGAAGAAAATGATCTACAACATCTTAGGTTTTCAAACCCACCTGTCCAGGATGCCCCCTGCTTCCACCACGGTTCATGTTGCCTCCACCTCCTCTGTTCATGTTCCCACGGTGCATTGGGCCACCTCTGTTCACAGGTCCCCCTCTAGGTCCCATGCTGCCACCCCTCATTGGTCCACCACGGGGGGATCCACCCAGACTGGGAATGTGGCCACCCCTGCTGAAGTTTCCACGACTGGGGAATCCTCCTCTGAAAGGTGGGGGAGGCAGGAAGCCACGAGGTGGACGGTTGAAGCCTCCACGAGGGCCAGGAGCTGCAGAGAGATCAGAAACACCAGAAGTTAACGCTGTTGGATTAGAAGTTATCCAAATTACTTTAAATTACATCCAATTCATCATCATCAAAATTACCTCCTCTGAAGTTGCCTCTGTTCTGGAAACCTCCACGGCTACCACCTCTCTGTCCTGGTCCACCACGGCCAAACTGGTTCTTGCCTCCTCGGCCACCACGCAGGCCTCCGCCTCTCTTTGGTGTTGTGCTTCCCTGGTTGGGTTTCTTCTCAGCTGGCAGAGCTGTCTTGCTTTCTTCTTTGTACTGCTCCAGCAGTTTCGCTGCCTCCTCCTTCTGCAGCTCAGCAAAGACGACCTCGTTGAAGCTCTCTCCCGCCTCAGGCAGAGAGTAGAAGCCTGTAACAAAAGAGAACAGCGAGATGTCAGATAAAAAAAACAACTTAAATCCCTGCAGAAAGAGAAAACCTGCAGGCACACTTTACAGCCAAAGCTTCTACATGTTACCTTTCATTTTGAGCAGAGCATGTTCAGGCACTTCTTTGCCATCGCTCTCAGTTTTCTGCTGCACTCTCTTCTTGTAGTCCTCATCAGAGGGGCAGACCACCACGGCCTTGCGCTGGAAACCTGCAAACAAGCACATCTTTCTCTTCTGGCCCGGGGCAGACAGGTTTGTCTGAGGGAGAAGAGAAGGATATTCAGTCATCTTTAGGCTTTCCAGACCTGTGTAACACTCTCAATCAATATAAACACACTGATAACTTACATGATCCAGGATGTAGTTTCTCTTTTTGCGAGCAGCGATTTCAATAAACTTCCCCAGGAAAAGTGGTGCTCTCTGGGAAATGGCGGTGAGCTTTGTGATGTCTTTGGACTGGCGTTTTAGACTGCTGATCTATTTTACGCATGAGGAAATACATGAAATCAAAAATTGAGTTTTACTGGTGGATGTTTTAGCAATTCTGAACATGTGTGCCAGAACCTACCATCATCTTTTCCACAATGGTGTCACTGCCCAGGATGTAGTATTTTCCAGGGTTCTCTTGGACATGGTTCTTCACCCAAGTAGTCTTCCCTGAGCCTGGCAGGCCAACCATCACTACGATCTGCATGAAATACAAAGATCTTAATTTAAAGTCTCCTAGGACTGCGAACTTTTCATATAAAATTCCCTCCTAATGAGGAAACCTGTTGAGAGCTTCTTTACATAATGGTTCTCTTACCTCACAGTCAGCTTTGGTCTGTGGCCCCTTAAGCCCGCGGACTCTGTCCTTCACGGGAATCTGCTGCAGGAAGGTGTATCCTTCATACTTAGGGAAATAAGGAGTCTCCATCTGGCCAAAGTTGAATTCCACAGCACAGTTGTGGCAGATGACATGGGGGAAAAGGGCCTGGCCGTTCAGGCTGTCCTTGCTGACCTCAAAGGCAACAGCGGGCTCTCCGCCATTCTTTGCAAAGGACAACACAAACTCATCGCCCTCAAAGTCCTAAAAAAGAGTTACGAGTGTTACGCTTCATTTTCTGTTGTTAGGGTAAAAGAAAAAAAATCTGTTCCACAAATTAAACTTTATGCTCTCTGGTAATATGTGAAACTCCTGATAAATTACACAAGGCTCCTCACATTTTTTTGTGCATTAAAAGCATTCAGTCAGCTTGTTCAATATGGAATTACCCTGCTGCCATCTTTGACACACTTGGTTAGTAATGCTACTTTTGCTTGGTTTTCATCTACTGTCATGGTGTAAAACAAGTCAGAATATCTTACAATAAGGCAACAGATGACATCATTTTCCTCATAGGTTTCTCCAAAGTCCTCAGTCACACAGTTGGTGGTCTTCTTTCCTTTCCCAGAATATGCATAGGAGTGCTCCTCCTCACCTAAAAACAAAGGGGAAAAGACATCCATCAATTTGTTAATTCAACTGCCAGGGGGCTGTCAAAACAATAGATGATGCCAAAAGGAGTAGGGAATTATGTGTTGGTTGTGACTGAATGTGCCCATGATTATGATGAAAACTAAACTGAATGGTTTAACTTTCAGGACATGAAAGTGAGTGAAGTTCACTCTGGAGACAAAGAACGACTGTTCATGCTACAAGAGCCATCTTGAGTGACATCCACTGTGTGCAGCAGCAGATCAACTTTATTCAGTATATATAAAGTCTATCAATACATTCTAAGTCTAAATATGGCAAGGTATGCTTTTTAAAACAAAAGCCAAATCATTTCCCACAATGGTGACACTACATTTATGGCAAAATTAATTCATATAAATGTGTATTCTTAACAGTTCTAATTACTCTAGTCCTTAAGACAGTTGCATATAGTCCTATTTTTAATTCTATGGCAAAAAAGTCATTTATTACGTAGGTTTTGGCACATGCTACACCAATGCTTTAAAATATATAAATATTGAAGCTAATATTTATTTAAGATCTCACTCTCATTTTCTGCTTTCAGCTCTGACTTTTTTGAATGTTAGTTAGCCACAGATTTTTTTTAATGCAAGAAAGATTTTGTAAAGTCTGTCAAGGTGGCCACAGTGACAGACCTGTCACATTACAACTATCAAAATGAGGATTTCTCAGGCTTTGAAAACTCCTGTACTTGCGTTTCATCAAATAGTTACATCTACAAATATATAACACTGGTTTAATCCTTTTAAAATTAGACATTTCAGTGTGAACCTCTACATTTTGTACCTTTTACAGACAAAAACAGGAATATAGCACAGCAGCCACACCTCAGTCAGTTGGACTTTGCAACAGTGTATGAATCATCCATGTGGGCATCAGGCCAGCCACCATTACTGCGATGCAGACAGAGCTGCAGCCATTTTATATTAACATGCCATGCAGCTTATTAAACACTAGGGGGACCTCTCAGGATGAACTTCCTCAGTGGATCACAGAAGCTGCAGTTAAGTTTCTACTGTTATTAAAGCATCATGCTTTGACAACATTATCGTGTACTTCATAGTTTCAAAGTGAAATTCACATTCCCAAAATCCAATTAATGCAACACCCAACCAAGTTTAAACACAATACAATGTCTGATCCTTTTATTAGACTGCATGATTAAAGAACACCAATTGTTTGGACTAACTTTCACTGTTTTATGCATGAAAAAAGGAAACAAAACTAGGTATGGTATACACCTAAAGCTAAAACTATGTTTTCTTTATGGTTTGCGTATAAAAAAAAAAAAGTAGATATGAGACCACTGAGGATTTTTTTTCTGGCCATTAGCAGAACAAATGCTGCAGAGAGGAAGTGGAGAGCTGACAATATCACCGCCTTTGGCTTGCTATAAGTAAATAACAGAGCTTAAACATAAAAGCTACTCACCAAGAAGCAGAGTTCCAGTTGCCAGGGACCAGCCGACCTGCACGTCATGAATCTCCATGTTCTTGCTGGAAATGTGCTTCACTGGGATTTTCTCTGTAATCTATTGAAATGAAGCAAAACGTGAGTGAAAATCATCAAGTCATTTCGATTATTCTCTTAATCTTTCTAAATTAATGTAGAATTTAAAGAACATAAATGAAAAACTATGGGGTTTAAAAGCACCTAAGTTAGAAAAGAAAGAGTGCATCGTTGTCAGCGCTATTATTTTACCTTCATCTCAAAGCAGGCTTTGCCCTTGTTCACACCATAAGTAGCCTTGCCTCCAGACCACAGATAAGCAAAGCTCTCCATTGTAAGAGATGAGGCACTGTATCGGTCCCGAGACACCTTAAAGTGCAGGTCGCTGTTGTCTAGAGCACAAAAGAAAACACCACATTGTATACATAGCAGCTGGCTATCATTCAACTGAGCTTTGACAGACCTACTGTACTTTACAAGTTGAAAAAATGTTAGAATATCTTCAACATCATTATAACTACTATATACTATAACTACTGCAACACTGAGATCACTTACAGTTGTCAAGGCAGACTTTAGTGTCGTCAAGGTCCTCATCTTCTTCCTCCAGGGGTGGCACAGGAGACTTAAATGAGGCCCTGAAAGGAGATACCAACCAGTCACAATTAGATGATTCACGTCATAGCGTAGCTACAAACAACACAGATTCCTTGGTACCACTTGCTGAAAACAATTGGGAAGAGATGTGGTAAAGGAAAACAATACAAAAATACTGAGAAATTGGCAAATGGGCCTCCAAACATTCTGGATAGTCATCTGTATTGTGGGCCTTGGCAGACAACACTTACCTTGCAGTATCCAGCGAAATCTAAAACGTGAGAGATACACAGACAGAAAGCACCTCCTCTGGTATTAAGATGTGAGACTATCCACTTTTGAAAGTGATCAAATCAAAGTCCTTTGAGGCCAGAGAGAGCTGTGTTTATGATCTCAAGGATTGCTGTGGGGTCAGTAAAAGTGATAGTGGGTGTAGTTATATTTAACTTCCCATGTGTGGAATTCTCAATGAAAAAGTCATGACTTACACACCGTTCTGTAGAGCACATCAACATATCCTGCTGTTTCAAAAAAAGCAACTGGAGAGGTGAGAGCCACAGCAACTTACCAACTCTGTAGCTTAAGCTCCTGTACATGTAAAGGGAAGTTCAAGTAAGAATGCTGATGGTTTACCTTCAGCAGTGCTTAAGGATCTTTCAACATCAAGGGATGATCTAAGCCCAGTGGTGTACTATAATTATTTTGGGTTCATGTTCATCTCAAGAGAATCCTGTTGGTGTGTTTGTCCTCAATCAGCCATAAGTGCTGTACAAATGGCTGCTGTGGTGTGATTTGGATGACAGTTTCAGGGTTGGAGCTCAAAGAAAGTGTTATAAAGTTCATTGGCTGATGCTCTAATGGCTGCCCAGTCTTCTCATTTTAAAACATAATGTTAAAAATTCAAAAAGTTGGGGAAAAAAACTACAGTTTGAACTAGAAACAATACAAAAGATATTTTAAGAAAAAAAGATTTGTTTGTAGGAAGTAAGTCTGGGGGGAAAAACATGAAAAATCATGTTGCACTGATCCTTGCATCCTCATCATACATAAGAGTCCCAAAGTTGTCCTTAAAAATTAGTGCTGCACAATTAGTCGAAAATAGTTACCGTAGAACACTGAACAAAAGGCTGCAAAAATATTTGTATTAACTAGTACTTTAAAGGTTTAAAAAAATACCTCAATGAAGGCCTTAGGTTTACAATAGTGCTAGTATTAAGTATCTTTAGTTTTAGAAAAGGAAAAACTGTTTAAGCTGGATTGGAAGCAGTGATCTAAATACTTAAGGTGTATTTTTTCCATGCTACTCAATATTAGTATGTTGAGGAAAAAAAAAAACATGTCAAAACTATCATTCTCTACAGTTTCCTTGATTACCAAGCACATAGACTCATGGTACCATTTATACAACACCATCAACACAATACAGTTCAGTATAATTGCAATCAGACATTACCAAATTGTGCAGCACTAATTAAAATGAATATACTGAATAAAAGGGGATGTATTTTCTGATAGTACAGTCCGTCAACAGCGCAATAAAAACAAAATACTGACCAAGAGTGGGTATATGTATGCACACATACACACACTAACAAACACACATGCTTGATGTCACTGCGTAGGGGTAGAAAAGAACCTCCAAACACATCCACACTCTCACTTCATGGCAAGACACAGAAGACATGATACATGGAACAGAAATAGCATTTTTGACATCATACAACCAAACAAAACGGGGGAAAAAAGGGACCATAGCGAGGCAAAACGATGGACGGTCAATTGCGAGCTCCTCCGTGGACGATCCAAACAGACTGGAAGTTTCCTACCCTGCAGTAATTGACCCTCCTCCCACGCCTCAGCTACTCCTCCCACCCTCCCCCTTCATTCAAAGGTGCACATCTGCTACTTTCCTCTGGGTTTGTTGTCTTTGAGCAGCCTTGATTCACCTTGAGGACACAATGGGCTTTGCAAAACAATAAGTGGCATGAGGAACAGATGTGACAGTTCATAGACTGGAAGTTGCACTTCTGCTACAGAATGCAGTCCATAAAAGACACAAATGTGAGTGGGCACTGTAAAAGATAAATGGTAAGGCTCCTTAAGTAGTCAGGGATGACCCTCAAATCATGTGTGTGAAAAGTATGTTTATTATTAAATAGTTTACCTAAAAATGAGGGTCTTCCTCTTGCTAGTTATGTGCATTGGCACTTAAAGCCAATACATTTTAAACAAAGCTATGTATGGCGCTTCAGGGATGCTGAAGGCCATTTTCGCTCTGTCCCATCCTTACCAGCTGTATTTGTTCTCTTCAATAAATTCAAAGTAGCCCCTTCCATGTTCCTCCCGGCGTCTCTTAACACCCTTCTTATTCTTCTGATCAGCATTCGTGTCTTTGTCCGCATCCCCTTTGAAAATAGAACAAAGATATAGAATGAGGTGCTCCTTTTTATGGAGAGAGGTCGGACTGGCAGTGGGGTTCTGGCCCACAAAGCCCGTTCATTAGTTACAGTGTGTCGACTAGAATCATCATTAAGTTAAGAGGTAACACCTCATGATTACACTTAAACAACACAGTCATACTGCAGAAATTAAACAGCCCTAATGACCAGTGACTATTTATAATGTAAGCTGGTCAAAATAAAACATTGTAAATTAGGTTGGCTGGGACTGGAAAAAACAAGTCTCTTCAAAATAAAAAGGGACATTAAGCCTAAAACAGTGGCTTGGAATAAAATTACATAAATGTTTGTTTTATTAAGAGAGCAAGTCTGTTGTGATGTGGTACAACTGCATCATGCAAGGAAATGAGAACTATGTAAATGTTGGATACCCCCTCCCAATATGCTACCCTGATAACTTCTGGTCTATGTCGTAAATCAACACACGGTCGAAGTTAATTCGAACAAGACGGCAATCCAATTCAATCCATGTATGAACTAACTGTGTTACGCGCATTTCAGCGCCGGTCCCATCTTCTGCATCGCTAGGGCCGGCTAGTTCAAGTGTTCCCAGCTTGTTAAATTTAAGATACACCAAGGCTGGCAGGCCATCCGTAGCCATGTAACCTCACCATTTCTAAAGTTAGAGGTTCAAATTTGAGTTAAATTGGTAGATTGATCATTTTGTGTCCAAATACATGTTCTTATGGAGCTCAACAGTGACTGCATTTTTTGGCAGCTCTGGTTCTAGACGTAAATTTCCCATTACAAGAACTCAATTAAAGAGTTAATTTTGGCAGTTTAATTGAATTTAGTCTTTAGATTAAAACACCTTTTAGTGTTAGTCATATCAAAGTCATTTTAACCTTTATAATTAAGTATACTTTCAGTGGAAAAAAATCCAAATATTCAGTCCAGTTTTAGTCAATGAAAACAACTTTTTTGAAAGTAATTTTATCAGCCACATTGTAAAATGAATACAAATGCATTACACTTCTTTAAGTTTTAGTCTTTAGGCTTGAAAAAAAGTAACACTTTTTGTAGTTTTGTTAATCATTAGATAACAATTTGACTAGTTTTAGCCTGATCTTCCTCATGGACAAACTGGTGTTTGGACTTTTTTAGTCAAAGTTTGAGTTGACCATATTAACCCTCAAGCCCTCCTAGAGCCTTTTTAGGGATTTTTAAATTGTATTTTTTGCTCTTACTTTGGCAGTTATCATGCTAAGATGATGATATTTGACAAAGATGTTCATTTTTTAATAAATTTTTAAAATGTCATTATTCACACTGTGTTGCCAGAATTTTCGACCGTGTAGACAAAATATTCACATTTTCTCTCCTAAAGCCCTTTTAGGCCTCATTGACTACCATTAAAACCACTTATTTCATTCTACTGCAATTGCAATACAGAAATAAGAAATCCTGTCAAGTTCTCTGTGATTCTGTCATTCAGAGGTAAAAATATTTGCACACAAAAATTTTTTGCCAAAGTTTGCCATTTTTCAATGTTTGCAGAGAGGCATTGTGGGACATAATGACCTTGTTTGAACTGATCGGATATAACAGTGACAGTAACAGGGTTAAAATTATGAAAATTAATTCACATTTGCTATACATGACAAGGACTGGAGTTAAGGACCTAAAATTTAAAAAGTAAATATATCCAATGTCCTAAAAGGGCTTAAAATGAGAGCCCTTTTCCCCCCTTTTTTGCAACTACACAAAATTGAATAGTCCGTCAAAATCAGTGTTAGAGCTAAGCTAATCATTGACATATCCCAGACTGATAATCCCTGCACAAAAAAAAAAAACCTGCTTTGCATTTATCAAATTGAATATAATTCATTCTTTTGTGTAAAAAAAAATTGGCATTGTGTAAATAAAGTGGCATTTATAGGGATAAAACTATGAAAATTAATTCATATTGGCTATGCATGACTAGGACTGGAGTTAAGGACAAAAAAAAAAGTTTTTTTCATTCATTTTCAATACTTTTAAATATACTCAATGTCCTAAAAGGGCTTAAAGAGGGAGAGTGTGATTTTTTTAAAGGATTTTTATAAAGGAGGGCCTGAGGGTCAATATTGCTTTGTCTTTTGAGATCATTTTATCAATACTTTAATCATGAAACCAAACCATATTGGCAGATATAAGCCTGTAAACTGAATTATAAGTATCGGCAAATATGAAAATTTCCACCAATACTTACAAATTTATTTAGTTATAAAAATTTACCATCAACACATAATTCAGAGGAGTTCCAAGCTGGACTGACAGACCTATGTTGGTTGAAATCTTTGATTAATCATGATTCCTTGCACTTAAAAGTGTCTTAAATAATAAAATAAACTTTAAAAGATTTGTTTTCAGGACTGAAGTTTTAGGTCTAAAATAAATTCAAACATCAGTAACGCTACTGGCCAAAATTACTTGTCAACATCGGCATGTTGGATATTAGCAAAAATCTATACCATGCATCCCTTATCCTTTTAATTGATACTTTTAATTAGGAATCAAAGTCAATCAGCTACTTGAGACAAAACACCCTAGTATTGATGTGAAATCGTGATTGGAAAACAGAAAAGGGCAAAAGTAGAGAACTGTGTATAGGCTATACTTTTATCAATATTGAACTGACCTACACATTCCATGGTCCATAACCCATTCTGGGCTTTTTAATCACTCATGATGCACTCAGACCTCCATCTATTCATCGTTATTATGGTGTATATTGTAAATAACTATGTTTAAATATATCATTCAGTTTTTAGTGTTTGATATAATATATACATGCTGTCGTCATCAACAGCCAGTTGGCGGGGGCAGCAAGCAATTCCATGGTAACAGCAGACTCCACCAGTCGGAAACCTCAAATACACTCTGGGATTATGGGTAATGTAGTTCTTTCGCCCGAAGTTGGGAATAAACCATGTTCCTCTGAAACGAGTCTGATGTTCCACGAATTTGTGCCGTCTACGGGAGCACTCACATCTCAAACACTTAACACTCAAACGGCTCATAGTAAATGTTCTTTGGATGGCCCTAAAAGTATGGCCATAATCAAATCCACTACGGAGAAATTAATGGCATTTTCACTTCCGGAACCGCATTGTCGAGCTCCATTAGATATGATCACGGAAATGCAAAATTTCAATCTTTTAAACATCTAGTTTTTGCCTTATGGCGTGTCATGATCTAAAATTATTCGCAGCCTTAGCATGTCTTTTCCCCACTAGTAGAATCGCCAGTCAATGCGGGAACACTGAACTAGCTAGCCGGCTCATCAGCTAGCAGCACTGCACCGCGGACAAAGAAATGACGTTAGCTCACCGGCTACGATGCTAAAACAAGCGAAAGGAAAACTAAGACATAACTATGTAGAAACGTTTTTTTCTCACTTTTCACGTGGCTACTCCAAGTTATAATATCATACTATAGCGAAACAGCGCAAATACAGACATTTTAACGGAACTGTGGGTGACTAGCATAACGAAATGATTAATTTTAGCTCTTTAAGGCGGTGGCCGATGCTAATGCTGAATTAGCTTACCGACTAATTGTAACGGTTAATTGCTAACGCCTGCTAGCCTAGTGAGGTCACGCTACCTAGCTCAAACATGGACGCTGCTACATGGTTAACGTTACGCATTTAAATATGGTCATTCCCAGCCGGCTCCCTCCCGCGGTTACATTAGCGCTATGGCAAAAAACCGACATCCAGCCACAGTCCATCCAACCAGTCACATTTTTAAACCAACAACTTTGACTCACCCTCAGCAGCCTTGTCCGCGGGCTCACCATCCTCTGCGTCTATTTTTTCCACGCCGTCCTCGTCGTCTTCCCCCTCTCCCATCTCTTCATCCTCACCGCCGTAGCCCCCATTTTCTTCTTCCTCGTCTTCGTTGGCCTCCATGCTTTCTTCTGCCTGGCCGTCGCCTTCTTCTTCCTCTCCCATATCGGCGGCCTCGTTCCCAGCAGCGTCCTGGTCCAGCGGAGCGTCTCCGGAGAGAGCCTCCTCGTCTAGTGCGGCCTGCAGGCGGTCCATCAGCTCGGCCTTCAGCCCCTTGTCCGAAAGATTACGCTTTTTCAGCTCGTCCTTCAACTCGTTGACTTTCAGCTTTTTGACGTTGATTGAGCTCATTGTGATTCTTCGACGGGTAAATATATTAAATAAAATTCAAAGGAGACGACGACGAATAAATAACTGGACGCCCTTTGTTAACGGTTACTGCTCAAAACTGCGCCAAATGGCACCCGTACCGTCCAACCAATCTTTCGCCGGCTAAAAGCTGAGCAGAGCCTGCGGTGTGGGGGAGGATGACGTCTCCTACCGTAATTACCCAGAAAGCAACGCAGCTTGCTTATATAGCACGCCAGCCATCTGTCGTTGCCGTAATCACTAACCTAGTCCCATACAAAGCGCTGTTGTGAAAAAGTGGGGCATAGTCGGATGCAAACGTAGGTTTTACCATTAAGCCACCTTTGCTTAAATGCACTGTGCACCGAGGGGCCTAAAAGATTGCACAAATGTAAGGTAAACATAAAAGATGATGCCAATAATTACGATGAGTGTGCCTTTTAAAGATTTTGGTGATCGGTGGTTCCATAACCAAAGAACAACTGTAAAATTGGTCTAATTGAAAAGAAAATTCATTTTTGAACATGTAACCACAATTATTTTAATACATTATTACACCAGACGTGTTTGTGATTCATTTTTAGAAACAAAATAATGACCATTCAAATCTATACCCCTTTATCTAAATTAATCTAAAACGTATTCGTTTATCTTACCTCCTACCTTTTGGGGTCACCTTTTTTTTTTTTTTTTTTTTTTTTTTTCATCAAACTTCATTCAACATCCTATAAGAAAGGTCATTCTACAAAAACTTGCACTTTAAGGGTTGAAAGATATTTTTTCTAAGACTTTAACTTATTTTACATTATTAAATCACTTATTGACTTTGTGAATTTGTATTAATAAAGGCTTTCTGATTTTTAATCTTTTTTTGGCATTTACTCAGAGATGGTAAACACTATATTTTTTTGTCACTGGTATTACCTTAGCCTATTAGTAACATTAAGAGTTTTTTTTAATGACAAAATATGTCTTAGTCTCTTTAGTACATGTAGTCAGAGTCACAGCAGAATGATGGAAATGCAAAAAAGGAGATTGCATATTAATTACCTTCTAAGTCTTAGTGTAACGTGCCACGTAATGATAATGGTTTGTTACTGCAATCATAACTTTACTTTAAAAATAAAAGCATTTATGAGATGATCATTGAAATCTTAAGAGACAATCCTTCTTATCTTATTTCTTGTCTTTGTGGCAAAATTAAATAAAACTGTTATTATTTTCACACCAGAAGTGACCAAATTGATTCAACAATACAGAAATAATCCTCATCAGAGTAACACCACTGACATAACTGTACAACTGTACTTACTACATAAGTCTAGCATAAAAATCAAAGATCAGAGTTGGCACTCAGTAAAAGCACCCGCTGAAAGTTAGTTTATTCAGATTAAACACACATTTTAATTGCATTAAAGACAACTACTATACTGATTCCATCAACATCCATACATTGTCCTCACAGACCCTGCTTCTCTGACGTAAAGAGGATATCAATGATAGAGAAAGTCAAACCAATTCATCTTGGAGCAGTTTTAACCCATTAAAGGATGGAAACACAAACTGTAGCCAGAAAGTTCTAATTTTTTGGAACTGAAATATTTATTTTACTGTCTACTGAAATCCAAAAAAAATCTAAATTTCCATAAAATTTAACATATATATTTTTTGTTTCTCATTTGATACATTAGGTGGTTTTGTAACTGATAATCCACTTGATGGCATTTTACCACTTTTCTGATTTGTATTCTAGTAATTTAGGATCATATTAATTAGAGTTATCATAAAAGTATGTATCAAATATGATACAACAGGCTTTAAGGGGTTAAAGCAAAATATTATAATAAACAGTGCTGAATCAAATTCATGCACTGGTGTTACTGGTGTTACTGGTGTTACTGGTGTCACTGGTGTTACTGGTCATAATGAGGAAAAAAAATTGCTGTTAAGTAGTCTGACATTGTAACTGAAACAACAGTCCATCAATATAGGCTACCTAGAGCCTGTGTTACATTCTATGTATTTTTTTTAGTCCCGATGTTTTTGACAGCACCGGGTCTGTCCTCATCCATTATCTGATATGACTTTATTACAAAGGATTTATTTTCATTTGTGGGTCTGATCTGTACTTTGGTTGAATATGTATACCTTCTATAATTTGTTGGTGTTTTCTTATTAAAATTAAGTGTTCAGACAAATTATTATCACACTGAACACTGCTGTCACTACTGAAATGATGCTGTAACATGGAATGTTTTCTCAAAAATAAAAATACTGAGCCATTAATTTTAATTGTTGAGACTGATTTTGTCCTCTTGTTTAGGAAAATATGGATTGAAACTGATGAATCGTTCTTAAAATCAATTCAATCAAATTTATGCTTTTCACGAGGAAAAATCTTATCAAAAATGCAAAAAACCCACAAAATATTACTTAAAAACATAAATTATTTCTATGAATAAAAATATAAAAATGAAAACATTTATTTTAAATTTGCATATGAACTTCACTGTAAACAAAATCCTAAACGTGTTCGAGACTGATTTTCATTCTGTCATTAAACTTTGGCTTTCAGGAGTGACAAATTTTAGAAGATGGAAAATACTGGGGAATGGTTTAAAATACAGAGAGGGATTAAAGTGTAATCATTTACAAATGTGTCCCTTGGATGTTTATAAGTATACAAGCATGAAAAGTTTTTTGAGAAAAAAAAAAAATTCTAATATTTCCTGTGCTGTTTTTGCACATTTTTAAATAAAATTCCTAAATATGTTCTTTTTTAAATTCTCACGTTTGATTTTAGTGAAAAATGCTTCTGTTGTATCAAGTTTGTAATATGTAATGCTCATATTAATTAGAGAAACAAACATTTGATATAATAGATGTGCACCTGCCTGGGAGTAAAATACATAATGTGAGCTGGACAGGTCACCATTACTATTGTTTACAATCAGTGGAGCCAGATGGTAAATTAAACCTTTGCTGAAGCCGAACTGGAGAAGAGCAAAAACATCTTTTCCACCAAGAAAACCTTGCAGGCCAGCTTTCTGCTCTTCTTTTGATAAAGATGTGCCCTATTTTGATAAAACTGCCACTGTTCCCTGCTCATCTCTTTACTGGCTGCTGTGTTTACAGGCTTACTGACTCATTTTCCTCAAATGTTACTTATCAGCCTGGTCATTCTGACTGAGAGCAAACATTTTAGCTTGAACTTCTGCTAGATGGCTCCTTCTGATGACAGACATGGACTGTGGCCAGTCCGTCAGTTTTGCAGGGTTACACATTTGTGACCCTCTCTTGGTCATAACCCCGGTTCCACAAAAGTTTGGGTGCTGTGTAAAATGTAAATAAAAACAGAATGCAATGATTTGTAAATCTCATAAACCCATGTTTATTTACAATAGAACATAAACAACGTATTCAATGTCGAAACTGAGACTTTTTTTTAATTTCAAAAAGATATTAACATATTTTGAATTTGATGGCAGCAACGCATCTCGATGGATGTAGTCCTCCTCTGAAAGAGACGATGTCTGTATGGGAGCATGTTGCTCTAAAACCTTTTGAACCGTGCGGTGATATCTCCTCTTCAGTCTGCAGGACACAGTGGTTTCCATTTAATTTTATCATTTTAATTCATCTGACCACAGAACAGTTTTCCAATTTTTGCCTCAGTCCCTTTTAAATGAGCTTTGGCCCAGAGAAGATGTCCTTGTTTCTGGATCGTTTTCTCTCACATATGACTTCTTATTTACATGATGCACCTTTAATTTGTATTTGTTGGTGGCACAGCCAGCTGTGTTGACAGAAAATTATTTCTGGAAGTGTTCCTGAGCAAATACTGTGATTTCTAGTACAGAATCAGGCCTGTTTTAATGCAGTGTCACCTGAGGGTCTGAGGATCATGAGCATCTATTGCTGACCTTCAGCCTTTTCACTTTGGCACAGAGATTTCTCCAGACTCTCTGAATCTTTTGGACTGTAAATGGTGACATATTCAAAGTCTTTGCAACTTGTGAGGAAAATTTTCCAGATGTTCCACAATTTTAAGACACAGTTTTTAGTAGACTGGTGAACCTCTGCCCATGTTTACGTCTGAGAAACTCTGCCTCTTAGTGCTCCTTTTATACCCAGTCTGAACTGTGGCCAATTAACCTAATTCACTGCAAAATGTTCTTCCAGCTGTTTTTCATTGGTACCACTTACTTTTTCAGTCTTTTGTTGCTCCATCCCTACATTTTTGGAAGTGTTGTTGCAATTAATTGCCATGAAGCCATACAGTTGAAACCAGAAGTTTACATACACTATATAAAAAGGCACATAAACTTTTTTTTCTCACCGTCTAACATTAAATCAGATTAAACTTTTCCTGTTTTTGGTCAATTAGGATTACCAAAATTATTTCTATTTGCTAAATGCCAGAATAATGAGAGAGATCATTTTTTAGACAATTTTTTATTATTTTCTTGAGAGTCAGAAGTTTACATACATTTCATTAGTATTTGGTAGCATTGCCTTTAAACTGAATGACTTGGGTTAAATGTTTTGGATATGCTTCCAGAAGCTTCTCACAATAGTTTGCAGGAATTTTGGCCCCTTCCTCCTGGCAGAACTGGTGTAACTGAGTCAAGTGTGTAGGCCGCCTTGCTCGCACATGCCTTTTCAGCTCTGCCCATAAATTTTCAATGGGATTGAGATCAGGGCTTTGTGATGGCCACTCCAAAACACTGACTTTGTTATCCTTAAGCCACTTTGTAACCAGTTTGGCAGTATGCTTAGGGTCATTGTCCATTTGGAAAACCCATTTGCGCCCAAGCTTTAACTTCCTGGCTGATGTCTTGAGATGTTGCTTCAGTATTTCCACATAATGTTCTTTCGTCATGATGCCATCTATTTTTTGAAGTGCACCAGTCCCTCCTGCAGAAAAACAACCCCACAACATGATGCTGCCACCCCCATGTTTCACAGTTAGGATGGTGTTCTTAGGCTTGCAAGCTTCCCCCTTTTTTCTCCAAATGTAACGATGGTCATTATGGCCAAAAGGTTCAATTTTAGTTTCATCAGACCACAGAACATGTCTCCAAAAATTAAGGTCTTTGTCCCTGTGTGCATTTGCAAACTGTAATCTGGCTTTTTTATGTTTCTTTTGGAGTAATGGCTTCTTCCTGGGAGAGTGGCCTTTCAGCCCATGTCGGTACAGGACTCGTTTGAGTGTTGATAATGACACACTCTTACCAGCTTCAGCCAGCATCTTCACAAGGTCTTTAGCTTTTGTTCTTGGGTTGAGATGCACTTTTCGGACCAAAGCACGTTCATCTCTGGGACACAGAACCCGTCTCCTTCCTGAGTGGTATGATGGCTGAACATTCCCATGGTGTTTATACTTGCGTATAATTGTTTGAACAGATGAACGTGGCACCTTCAGGCATCTGGAAATTGCACCCAAGGATGAACCAGACTTGTGCAAGTCCACAATTCTCTTCCTGATATCTTGGCTGATTTCTTTTGATTTTCCCATGATGTTACACAAAGAAGCAGTGTGTTTGAGGTGTGCCTTAAAATACATCCACAGGTGTGCCTCTAATTAACTCAAATGTTGTCAATAAACCTATCAGAGGCTTCCAAAGACATGACATCATCATCTGGGCTTTCTCAAATTGTTTAAAGGCATAGTAATCTTAGTGTATGTAAACTTCTGACTTTGAAGAAAGTAATAACAATTGTCTAAAAAAATCCTTTTCTCATTTTTCTGGCATTTAGCAAATAGAAATAATTTTGGTAATCCTAATTGACCAAAAACAGGAAAAGTTTAATCTGATTTAATGTTAGATGGTGAGAAAAAAAAGTTTATGTGCCTTTTTATATAGTGTATGTAAACTTCTGGTTTCAACTGTATGTGGACAAGATACAGAAATGCTACTGTCTTCTCTGGGCCAAAGCTCATTTAAAATGGACTGAGGCAAAATGGAAAACTGTTCTGTGGTCAGATTAATAAAAATGTGAATTATTTTTTGGAAACCACAGATGCCATGTCCTGTGGATTAAAGGGGAGAGTAACCATCCAGCTTGTTATCAGTTCAAAAGCCTGCATCTCTGATGGTACTGAGTTGCATTTGTGCCTATGGCGCAGGCAGCTTACACACCTGGAAAGGCACTATTAATTAGAGCTCAACGATTTGCAAAAATAATCTAATTGCAATTTTTTCCCAAATATTGCCATTGAGATGTAATATGCGATTATTCTTGGGTTAATCTTGTGTATTTTTCAACAAACTCACAAGTAAACAATTCCATAAATAAGACCATGTGTATTGAAAACAAGGAAATTATTTCTGAAGCAATTAATCCATAGTAGCATGAATCTGAATATGGGGGTGCAACAAGCTTTAAGCTATAAAGGAGGTGGCTGGGGTGGGGGAGGTAAGGCTGGAGATCGCAGCTGGGTCTTTTGTGAAGTAACGCTAGCCTTCATCAGTTTTAGATAGAATGAGCTAACTACTTTCGCTCATATTGCAAATGTGATGTCATTTGCTTTGTTTAAGGGCATTATCCTTTTTATGTCACTCATTTTGATTGAAAAAACATACATAAAACACAAAAAGGAGAATTTTTGTAGGCCTATACCATTATAAAAAAATTGACACTTGAATGTTTGCATAATACGCAAAAATTTGATTTCTTTAACTTGTAATTTAACACATTTTAAGTTAAAGAAATATTGCAACTTCTGCGATTTGAAAATCGCAGCACGCCATATTGCGATTTAATCTAATCTGCGATTAATTGCCCAGCCTTACTATTAATGCTGGAAGGTAGCTGGAGATTTTAGAGCAACTTATGCTCCCATCCAGATAATATCTCTTTCATAGAAGGCCTTAACTATTTCAGCAGGACAATGCTAAACCACATACCACATCCTTCACAACAGCGTGGCTTCACAGAAGAGTCTGGGTGCTGAACTGGCCTGCCTGCAGTCCACACCTTCCACCAACAGAAAACGCTTGGAGACCCAGGACTGCTGAGCTGCTTGAATCCTACATCAAACAAGAATGGGACAACAGTCCTCTCCCAAAACTCCAGCAATATCATAAAAGAAGAGGGAATGCTACACAATGGTAAACATGGCCCTGTCCCAACTTTTTTTTTCAAAGTGTTGCTGCCATCAAATTAAAAATGAGCTAATGTTTTTTGTAATATGGTTAAAAATATCATTTCAAGATCTGATATGTTTTGTTCTATTGTGAATAAACTACGGATTAATGACAGCTGCAATCATTGCATTTTGTTTTATTAACATTTTACACAGCGTCCCAACTTTTTTGGAATTGGGGTTGTAATTTATTTTTTATTGACATAGGATTAAATTAGATGCAGCCATGTATTCAGCTTATTATCAAGGGGAAAAAGCAACTAAATAGGCTAGACAAAAACTCTTCTGGTCTCGTGCTCCCTCGTTGTCTGATCACTTGCTCTTTACTGCCCCCCTGAGGACGTTTAATAAAGAGAGTGATTTCATGAAGTGTTCTTCAGTGCGCTCTCCTCTTCTTCTTCTTCACTCTCATCATTCCTGATCACTCTCAGTAGGCTCCCTCAACTCTCAGCACTGACTTAGATCATTTTCTCAGTCGTGTACGATGAGTGAAAGGCTGCACATCCATGGAGTTTTGTCTGAATCCATTAAAAGTGCACCATGCCTTTGTTCGGATGCCTTTTTAAATATTAACAAGTTGTCATGTCATCTTTGACTGGAAGAGGAGACAGATTTACAGCCTCGGTCAGAGGAACACTGAAGGTAAGTCACTTTTATCCATCGTGCTGACATTTCCTCACATTTGAACATTTGTAGAGTGTCTTAAAGGACTTTCTTTTAGGAGTGATGTTGTTGCGCTGAAGGATAAACATTTGGGTGTGGTTACAGTTGCCCGCGTCGATTGATATCTAATTTCCCGCTGCTAAGCCCACATCCACCCCACTTCTCCTGATTTATCTCCCAGAACTCAGAAGTGCACCATCACGGTGACTCCGCCGTCTTTCCATCAACTCTCACCGGGAAGGACTGCCAACCTAAAGAGCGCCCCGCGCCCGAGGGTGCCGGAGGTGTCCAAGGCGACCCGTATCGGAATATGTGGCCGAGAGGCGAAGCCGTGCCGTCATACAGGACCTTGACAGGGAGCATCAGGAGTTCCCTGTCCTCTGGAAACGGGACTTTGAGCAGAGGCAGCATGTCGAGGAACCCCGGCTTTGGGAGGTCTGACAGGAAAGTTGCGTGTTGTGAGAAGTGCTCAGCGACCCTTGTTGCTCTGAAGAAACAGGCTCTGAGTCTGGCGGTGCACCATCACTTCTCCTACAAGGTCAGTATCCGGGACGCTCTGATGGAGCTGATGGAGGTTAGTGAGGCTGAATGCACGGAAGATCAGGACGCTCACTTAGAGGGTTCTTACAAGGGGAAAATATCGATCTAATAAATGTATGAATCAAAGGTAGACGTTAATAAAACTCCACGTGACTTTTTCTTCAATTTAGAAGATGCTAAAAGGTAACATTTGGATCAATAACAGAAATACAATGATACCACTGCACGCTCTCGAATTAAGTCTTTATTTTTAAATATTAAAATTAGGCCTAAATTAAGCTGATTTTAACAATTAAGACATTTATTATGACTCCAAAGAAGAGGCTAAGAGTGACTAAAATAGCAAAAATAACAAATAAAACGATTTTATTGTAAAAAATGTCTGTTGAGAGGTCCTCTGCCCCCCCCCAAAAGCCTTAGAATTCCTCAATGACACCATAAGAGCGAACAGTAACAGGTTGTTAAAAAATTGATTGTTCTGATAATCCCAAATACTCATTCAGCTCTATTTTTCTGATAGAATACATTTTTAGTTTGAAGTAGTTTTTAATTTTAGTTTCTACATAGTTTTCCCAGAATGCCTTTTGGCTTTAGACACTTTTGCACCATGGGTGAAGTTGCCTCCTCAGTTAGAAAACCAACTTTAACATTGCAATAAATCTCAGAATTTATGTTGTTGATCGCATCCTATTTATCTAATTTAAACTTCCACTGTTTTACATGTAGAACCGCTGTGGGGTCATATTAGAGTTTTCTGCTAAAAACTGAAGGTAATTGACTTCCTAACTGGATACCTAACTTTACAAAGCAGATGGATTGGCCAGATTCCATGTCTGTCATCAGACAAATCCATCTTGCAAAGCTCCAATCTGGAACGACTGTGCCAGTCTGAAAGTGGTCTTGACCAATCAGCATCATTTGAGGAGAACAAAGCGACAGCGGTTGGGGTTTAGTTGTACTGAAAGCCAACAGCACTGGCTGCTGCTAGTGTAGAGTTTAGCTAGGATGTAGCAATAGTATAGAGGCACTTCTTTCAGAGCTGGAACACATTTTGTGTTACTAGTTTCTAGTCTTAATCTTAATACAGTTACAGTGAAGTAGATCCCTGCAGACCTATTGGAACTGTAAATTTATGGCTTCCAGAGTGATAAAATGTAGAGGCTGATGCTGCAACTGATATGTTTTTTTACAGCAAAAATGAGCCTTTAGAAAGTCCAGTCATTTCAGCATTAGATTTTATCTAGTAGGATTTTAACTTGTCATTTAATAAAGCTTTGTCTTTACCACTCACTAAAAGGGAAAATTGCTATAATTTGTGATGTTGATGTGGAAGTGCCCAGAATGTGCTGCGCATTTCCTGGCTGATTGGAAGCGCCTATTTCAACGCTTTCTCTGTCACTTTGAGAAATTTATGAATTAAAACAGAACGGACGTCGGTTTTCTGTTTTTAAGCTATGGTGTGCTGTTTATAAAGAACAAAAGTCCTCATTTTAAAACGGGCAAACAGCAGAGCTGTGCAGCGCTGGCCTGCCATTCTGTTATTGTTTTTGATGAGAGCCCCCTGGTGGCTGAATTTTACACACTGCATGTTTTAATATATTTAAAAAATGCTCAAATTGGATCATTTTAATGATCAGTGGTATCAGAAGGTACAAAAACGCAATGATCTTCACTTACATTTTTAACCGTTAGAGAATGTTGCCAAATGCATTGGCAACATTTTGAAATATGAGCAGAAGTGACAAGAAGCGAAATGTTGTTAGCTGATTTGTGTCATTGACCATGTGCGTGAGTTTTCCTGCAATATTTGATAATTAAAACCAATAAATTTCCCAAAACAGGTTGGCTTGGACTTCTGTTTTTATTTCCAAGGTGTGAGCTAGTGCTGCACAATTACTCTAATCTCAGTTGCGATGTTGGGCCTTCAAATCATGTAAGCCCATAAAAGCACTTATTTTGTATTAAGTTGTTCTTGTTTGCAAAAATGCCTGCAGGAAAGTCTTTATGTTTACAATAGTGCTGCTGTTGCACTCCGGCAAAGTACCTTTATTTTAGAAAAGGAAAAAAAAAATCTTTTGGACAATATGAAGTTATTCCAGAGTAGTACAGTAAAACTTCAGGTTTTGTATTTTCTATGCTACTTGACTTTTATATGTTTTGAGTTGAGAAAAACACACTTCAAAACTATCAGATTCTCTGCATTTTTCTTGACAACCAAGCCTACCACTTGTGTATTATATCATAATTGCAATCACAATATTGTCTAATACAGGGGTGTCAAACTCAAGGCCTGGGGGCCAAATCTGGCCCATTGCACAGTTATACCCGGCCCACCGGATCATATCATATTTTTATTATAACTGGCCCACCAGTATAAGGTCTGCAGATTTCCTGCAGTATAACAATGTAAACTTAACCATGATGATTAAAAATATCCTTGTTAAGTCAAAAGAATTAGAAATAGTTAAAATAATTTGATAAAAGGTCAGGAATGTGGAAAAAGAAATTTGTGTTTTCATTTTTGAATTTGCATCTCACAATTATGCCTTAAAGTTATGGTTTTGACTTTTTATCTCATATTTTGACCGTTAAGATTCACAATTTTAATTTTTAAGTCATATTTTAACATTTTAAACTCATGAAATTGAATGTTATCTTACGTTTTGACATTTTTAACTCCTAACTTTGAATTTTAATTGCAAGTATATCCTTTTCTATCTTAAATCTTACATTTTTAGCCCATCTTTGCACCTTTATAACTCAATATTTTTAATTTTATCTCATATTTTGATATTGAAAACTCATTATTTAGAATTTTATCCTATATATTGACCTTTAAAACTCATGACTTTGAATTTTATCTTGATTTTCTTGATTTATAATTTTTTTTCTCATATCTTGACATTTTCAACCCCTAAATACAACTTTTAATCCCAAATATTGATCTTTTAGATTAAAAATGTTAAATTTTTTATCTAATCTTTTGATATTTTAAACTCTTGATTTTAAATTTTATCTCATATTTTGACATTAAAACTCAATTTTGATTTTCTAAAAAAATACTTTAATTGTTAAAGATCACGATTTTAACTTTTGACTTTTTTCTAAAATCTCAAAATCATTTATCATCAATGTTACATTTTTTTCCCCCTATAACTTGTTACCGGTAAAGATGAAGTTGGCAGTTAATGAGAAATTTTGACCAGTTAGACCCTCAGGTTAGACTCTAATTCAGAATTCGGCCCCTGCTGTGATTGAGTCTGACATCTCTGGTCTAATGTAATCGTAATCACACATTATTACCAAATCGTTTGGCACTAGTTTCAAACAGATATCAATAACATGCGATTTTGAGTAACAATAAAACCGTTTCTTAAATAAATACAATGATAATTCTCTGTTTTTTCTACCCATCTCATTTAGATTATCCTGTGGTCAATATGCATATAACTGTTAGTGGTTCTGACTGTAAAACAATTTTTTTACTGAACATTTGGCCTGGCATCTTTCCTTTATCCTAAATAATTTATCCAGCATTGCTCTCACTGATGGCCAGATGAAGAGGAAATGTAAAACGTCATTTTATTGTAACATATCAATAAAAACAATATTGTCTGACCCATTTACTTATGTGAAATACACCAATATATCCTCAAAACGCCCTATCTCACGAACCCTATCCAAGTCACATTATAATCTGCTAAAATTTGTTAATAAATTGACAACAAAAATCACTCTTCTAACCCATTTTCTCACAAGTGCTGTGTGTTAAAGTCAATTAGACAGTGTTATAATATTCATGTGTGTTCATCAGTCTTCACAGCGCTGCCTCTGGGAGGTCCACACACCACCCATCTGTACATTTGTCACCACCAACATCCATCAAACACACTCCAATCGACAAAGTAAACCAGTGCCATTCCTGAGCGAGTGGTTTCGAATGAATATTTTATCTCCGATATCCATGTGTCATGTCCACAGTGCTCTCCACTGAGAGAGGGCGATTTATTTCTGTCCTGCTAAGTGGGTGGGACACAGCATGTTTTTAAGGGAGAGACCACAGGACAGAGCGGAGCACCGTTTGAGAAACAGAGAGATGCTACGGTGCTGCCGCAGACATGGTCAGAGGAAATCTGATAAGCTGATTAGCTTCTGTCGGTTTATTGATCTGAGGACAGATTCTCAAAAACACCATGGCTCCAAGATATCATCGGTCTTTTAGACAGGTTTGAGATCTGGTTCAGTCTGACTATATCAGCTCATATCTTGATTTGTCATCATTTCTATGTGATAAAATGAGCTTCTCTGTGTTCCTGTGTGTTTAGTCAGTGGGTCACACATCCATTCACTTGCCACTGTTAGAGCACTTTTGGAGCTTTTAATGATTCTGTTTCACTACATGATAGAGAACTCCTTCAGTGCTCCTCTGGGGGAGTACGGGTCACTGACGATGTGCTGGCCGCTTAGAGGATGGATGTGAGGGATGTGAGGAAGGAGAGAGAGAGAGTCTGTTGGATGTAATGTCAAGGGCAGGACAAACAGGATGTGGCCCATGAATGTCTTTGTCATGGATAAAAGCAGGATAGGGCTTTGATTTTATTAGATCAGATTTGACAGCGTAGTTCTGTCTGAAAATCTCATAAACTGAAACATCTTTTCTGTAGCTTCATGGACTTATGATGGAGCTTTGATTAACCAAATCTTCTTTAAATTGTCAGAATGATAGTATTTGATTTCTGCCAGCTATTCCAAAGCATTTTAGTTTGTTAAATAAAGCAAATTCACGCAGAAATGAATCGTCTTCTTAAAAAATCCAGAAACAATAGTCCTACAACCAGCCAGAGAAGAATAACCTTAGTGATTTTATATACAGAGCACATTCCATCACAGGCAAACCCAGTGTGCTTTACATTGCCATAGAAGTATTAAAACATTCATAAAGTCAATTTAAATATAACAAAATAAAGCATTTGCACAGTTACAGCTGGTAGAGCACATAAAGCACACTAGTGTGATTTGGCACCAGATTCAGAGAACGAGAAAAATGCCCGTACTAAAAGTCAAGACTAAAATATCATCACTTAATGCAGACTAAAGCTGGAGTAAAATGTTTTTGAGTTTTTGTTGATTAAAACTAGACAAAAACTTAAGAAATTACTAAAAAGTGACTAAAATTAAAGCACATTTTAATCTTAAAGGGGTCATGTTATGCAAAAATCCCTTATTCAGGCTTTTCTAATGAAAATATGTGACCCTGACCTGTCCACATCCCCTCGAGTACCAGAAACTCCGCCCCTCTTTCTCCACCTTTCAGAAAATGTGTGCTGAAACAAGCTGTTCTCAGATTTTCCCCTCATGATGTCATGAGGGGAGTTAGCCCTGCCCCAAGGGTTCAATTGGCCCTCCCCAATTGGAAGAAAGTCCCGCCCTCCTCTCCTGATCCTATCAGGACAGCCACATCCATTTCCTGAAAGGGGCAGGGTCAGGGGGGCGGAGTCAGACAGTTTAGAAACATTTAAAGGCACAGACACAGAAACAGCTTGTTCTGAGCAGGGCTGAAACAGAGGGTTTATGAAACATGCGTAGATACAAATACTGAAGTGTTTCTTCAGCAACAAACTTCACAGGCATGTTTTGGGGACCTCTGAGGACCAATATAAACTGGTCTTAAAAGGGTAAAATATGTCCCCTTTAAGACTAAGACTAGGACACTAACTAAAAATAGCTGGTGTGCTCCTTTTATACCCAATCATGGTACTATCACCTGTTACCACCTAACCTACTCACCTGTTGATGTTCCAGGTGTTTTTGAACATTCCACAACTTTCCCCACTTTTCTTTCTTCCCAACTTTTTTGATTATTTTGTATGCATCAAATTTAGAATTTGTGTATATTTCCACAAAAACAATACATTTTATAAGTCTGAACATTAAATGTCTTAGAATTGTTTGTATGTTGTTTTCAGGAAATGGAATAAAACTAAAATGATTGCTGCTGTCTTTTTTTACAGCAGTACATAACATTTTACTGCACTTTTAATGATGGGTCAGTCATCCTGACTCCATGATTGCTTTGCTAAGTGTTAAATTGCCTTCACTGCCTTCCTACGACTGGATTTCCATGTGCTTAGTGATCATTTACTGTATGGTAATCTCAAGACACAAATCAGACTGAGCTAATTAGCTTTGCTATTAGCTTTGTAATTATATCTTGAAGAAGCCTGTGCTGAATCGTATTAGGTGATTCTCTTTTGTGAAGATAGGGCTTATCTCAATCACAGACTTCTTCAGCCCTCAGACAGCTAGGTTTGACTTCAGTCATATGGAATAATTTCCTTCATGTCTTTCTGCAGGACTCTGGTGACCTGTCTATGTTCCTTCATGACAACCTTCGTGTCCATAGTCGCTCCACCAATGAATCCAGAGAGCGAGAGAGGGAGCTGGGTGAGTGTGGGTCCTGTGGGGTGACCCTGAACCATCTCAAACAGGAGGCTGTCCTCTTAGCTGTGGGCAGGGGTCAGTCAATAGCGAAGCCATCCTTTGAACCCAGCTTTAGCATCGGTTCACTGCTGGGACAGAGTGAGACAAAGCATGGAGACCGAGCTCGACGCGAGACAGCCAATCAGTCACGCAGTCTCACCCAGAGCCCTCACAGCCCACGAAGTCCAAGAACACCTCAGAGAACCCCTCAAAGGACCCCCCAGAGGACCCCTCAGAGTACCCCTCAAACCCTCAGACGTAGGGGGCCAAAACCGGTGAATGTGGACATGGACCGCTGGGTGGAGGAGCAGCAGCAGCTGGTGGCGTCTAAATCTGTGTCCAACACTGATGGTGTCAGCATGCATCCTTACCGTCAGGTACCCCTAAAAGCTTCTCTTAACATTAAATCACAGATAACACATCCTCCAGTGGGCATCCCCCCTTTAATGAGCTCTATGTGCAAAGTACATCTTTATGGGTGCACGTGTCAGAACAGCAGTGATTTATGGGACCTAATCAGAGCCTATTTAGATCCCATGGCCCAGGACGTTGTTTAAAACTACTTTTGCTAATGGAATGGAATTGGCTCATGATTTACTCCTGTCATAAAAGCTGCCCCGTCAGAAAGCACTCGTGATCAATAGGGGGTGGTCATATTTAATAGAGACGGCTAGTGAAATATGCATTACTGTGATGGAAGCCACACTATGCTGAGGCCCCATTCCTTAGTGAAAAAGGTTGCAGATCTATAGTCGGTGAAAGAGTTTTTGTGTTTTTTATTAGAAAGGTTGTTGGGTCATCTTCGGTATAATGAAGGCATAATGTGAAGGTGCACATTCTAAGTCAGTGCTCCAATCATCAGGTCTTAGGAACAAAAAGGTCTTTATGAACTTTTAAGGGACAAAAATGTGAACACAGAAAAACTGAAAAGAATTGAACATCATGAAAAAGTTTTCTTTTTCCTGTGATTTAATTCAAGAAGTGACACTTCCACCTATTCCAGATACATCTCATCAAAGGGAATTATTCAAACCTTTTTTGGATTTAATTGTGATGATTACGGCTTACAGCTCACAAAAATAAAAAAATAATGATCTAAAAACATTAGACTACGACAAAACACCAATCCAAAAAAGGATTTCTAACACAGAAATGTTGCACCATTTACTGCATAAATGTGATGTGTCATGGAGCCAATCAGTCCATGGCACTGCTGGATATAATGAAGCCCAGGTTACTCTGATAGCAGCCCTTAGCTCATCTGTATCGTTGAGTCTGGTGTCTCTCATCTTCCTCTTGATGATACTCCAGATTCTCCATGGGGTTCAGGTCAGACCAGTTTGCTGGCCAATCAAACACAGTGACACCATGGTCAGCACACCAGTTTCTGGTAGTTCTGGCTTCACTGTGGGCAGGTGCCAAGTCTTGCTGGAAAAGGAAATCAGTATCTCAATTAATTTCTCAGCAGAATGAAGTGTGAAGTGCTCTTAAATCTCCCACTAGATGGCTGACAGCGTTGGCTCTGGACTTGATAAAGCACAGTGGACCAACAGCAGATGACATGGCACCAGAGCACCTTGGATTCTTTGCCTCTCTGATCCTCCTACAGACTCTGGGACCTTGGTTCCAAATGAAATTCAAAAATCACTTTCATCTGAAAACAGGACTCCGAACCTCTGAGCAATGGTCCGGATCTTTTTATCCTTAATCCAGATGAGAATCTTATGACATCTGTAGTTCAGGATTGTCTCCTGTGTGTGGTGACTCTTGATCCACTGACTCCAGCCTCAGTCCACTCCTTGTGAATCTCCCGTGTCTATAAATCTGTTTTTTTTTTTGACAATCCCCTGAAGGCTGAACTCAGCCCTGTTGGAAGAGGAGGCTGATTCATTACTCAACAAGACACGTTTCCACTGCTCCACAATCCAGTGCCAGTGTGTTTTACACCTTTCCATCTGACGCCTTGGCATTGGACTTGGTAATGTGAGGCTTGCATGCAGCTGCTCAGCCATGGAAACCCCTAAAACAGTTTTAGTGCTAACATTAATGCTGGTGGAAGTTCAGAACTCTTCAGCTTTGGATCACCAGAGCGTTGGCGATTTTTACCAACCATGCCTCTCAGCAGTAGTTGACCCCACTCTGTGATTTTACGTGGTCTTCTGCTTTGTGGCTGAGCTGCTGTTGTTCCTAAACGCTTCCACTTTCTAATAATATCACTTACCGTTGGCTGTGGAATATCAGGCAGGGATGAAATGTTTGCAAATGGCTAGGTGTTTGATTTTATACGCCTGTGGCAAATGGTCTGACTGAAACACCTGCATTCAATAATTGACAGTTGTGGCCAAATACTTTTTGTCTTAATAAATTATGAAAATGCCTCCATCCTGCTTCTTATTGGATAAATTTGATTGGTCCGTTTTTACAGGGTAAGATGAAAATTCTACTGACTTAGACAGGTGCCAGACACATTTGTCAAATAGCACATGAGCTGGCATGTTTGTTATATTCTCAGACTGCCCTTGAACAGGATTCTTGCCAGCCTCCAGGATCAGCAGTCTGATAGTGGCGTGACATGGTCTTAGAGGCGATATTTTAAAAGTTCTATTTAATCAAATCTGACAATAATAATGGAATATTTCACTATAATGAAACTGTACTGCTGCTCTGACCTAGACTGTACGAGAGATTAGCAAGGCGGGTCCAGTCAGAGGGCAGATCAATACCGCTTTGTGTGGCTGATGTGAAATCATATGACAGGAGTGAAAGTGGTGGACAAAGACTGAGGAGAAAGGAGACAAAAAAGGAGGGTGAAAGGGGGGAAAGAGATTTAAATTAAATGTTTAAGATGGGAGGCAGGAGAGAGCGCAAGGACAGAAAGTCCAATTTCAAAGGAAAGGAGTGGGCGGGACAGAAAAACACCAAAAAATAATAAAGGTTTATATTAAAGCAACAACATCAGGGAGAAATGAGAGCAGACAGGATGAGAAAGTGGAGAAAAAGGGTTATGAAATGAAATATGAGTCAACAGGAGGACATGAAGAGCGGAGGAGGGAGTATCTTTACATTATCCAAATGAGCTTGGCTTTCATACTGTATATTAACCCAGCCCTGACTTCATACTCCTCCCAGCCTCCGTGCAAATCAACCTCGACTGCGTCTGTGTGCCGCACTGATTGGCGGTTTATACTTGGACCTTATTAAAGGAGAAATATGAGCTGACGTTATGCTGCTGTGAAAACTCTGAGTTATCTGTGCTGTGTATGAGAGTGTTGGCTCTGTGGCCCGCGGCGAGGCTCTGTGACTTCATGTTGAGCAGTAGCATGTTGAATATGTCACGCTGCCTACACACTGCTGTGTTTTTAATGGGAGTGTGCTTTTGATTCATGGTTAAAGCTAAGAAAGCAGTCACTGCAGCCATCATAGACTATTTCTTACACTCCACATCCAGTAGGATCCATAATAAAGCTGATAGTGTATGTTCAACCCACTGTGCTTTCAGCTCAGATGCCCTACTTAGACAGACGCACCCATACTCGTCCCTAGAGTATTACCCTTGATAATAGCCCCTTTTGAAGGGGAAGCAGGAGTGCAATTACAGATTTGGATTTTTATAATGAGCGTCTCCCCCAGCAGGCTGCAGATGATGCTACGCTGGCCTGTGGTGACATTGGGACTGTGCAGACAAACTCAAAGATCCCTCACATATCCAGAGTGGTGAACATTGCCAACACGGCTGCAATGTCTCTTTTAGCCAGGTAAGTTAAAAAACAAATCTAAACCGTGATAGTAGTGTGTAGAAATGCTCTAATCTGGCTTCACCACAAGTATGAGTGGAGTGACATGCCACCTCCCTCTGTCTCCGCAGGGCAGCCGAGAAGCTCAACCTGACACTGAGGAAAAAAGGCCAGGCTTCTGATCCAGCTCCCGCTCATTTCCCCACATGCTTCAGGGAGATGATCCAGAAAAACCCACCGCCTGTACCCTCCTGCCTGCTCCAAGCTGCCACAAGGACCAAAGACTCGCCGAATCTTGGCAAGGTAGAGCAGATTTTCCACTGAATGGTGTTTGCTTTGGGTACAAATTCATGACAGTTTCATCAGTCCTTGAAAATGAATTGTAAAATTAAAACTCCAATTCCAAAAAAGTTAGGACACTGTTTAAATTGTGAATAAAGAGAATGCATTGATTTTCAAATCTGAGACATTTTACCATTTCATGAAAAAATATTAGATCATTTTGAATTTAATGGCAGCAGCACATCTCAAAAATGTACGGACAGAGCCCTCTTCTTTTAAAAACAGTTTGCCAATGTCTGGGAGTGTAACCATTCTTTGCTGGATTTTTCACTTTATGATGCGCCAAATGTTTTCCATTTGTGAAAGGACTGGACTCTTCTGTGAAGCCAGGCTGTTGTGATGATGCAGTAATTGGTTTAGCATTGTCCTTCTCAAATACGCATGGCTTTCCCAGATATTATCTACATGGGAGCATATGTTGCTGTAAAACTTCTATCAGTGTTTCCAGATGTGTAAGCTGCCCACGCCATACACACTAGGGGTTTAACAGTATTTGGATACATCCTGAACCATCATGTTTCAAGGGTCACGGTTCTGTGTATGTTGTCACTAGTGATGGGAATTATGGCTCTTTTCAGTGATCCAGATCATTTGGCTTGGCTCCCAAGCGGCTCATCATTCAGGTATCAGTTTGGCTTCATGTGACCTGCCAATTTTAGCAATATCATAACATATGACTAGTATTTGGGCATGTATTTTACACCAACTATACTCAGTTTTTATTTATTAAATTAATTATTTTTAAAAATCTCCTGAAAACACCTTGTTGGTCAGATAAAATTTGCTCATTGGCTGGGCTGTATGACACACCTAAAACAAACACAAGTCTTTCATGCATGGTGTACCTGTGGTAGAGGATAGAAGATAATGCCTACTAATCAATCAAATAAGACACAGACACACACAATCTATGTAAAAATAAAGTTGGTAATGGAATGGCTCTGAAACAGGATCCGGGACATATCATTCACTTAAAAGAGTCGGCTCTTCGAACCGGCTCGTTCATGATTGACCCATCACTAGCAGTCACATGAAGAATATGTCTGTAACATGAAAAAATGAAACATTGGCACCAGCAATCTGGGTGACAGTAATGCAGGAAACATGTACTAACCGCTATTGAACAACCACTGAAGAAGAGGAAGAAAACAGAAGAAGAAAAGTTTGCTCTGCAGCAAGAGCACTGGTCTTTTCTTCCTCCCCCGTCTCTTTGATGTTTTTAAAAGCCTCCGGATGCTAAAGCAGAGAGGGTTGAGGACATTACCACTGCTAATACATTTTGAAGACTTGATGGACTGAGAGAAATAGAGAACACTGACTACAAGCAGGTATTTATGTGCTCAGACTCTGTCTTAACATCCCATCCTGTGTTTACATGAGCCAGTGGGCAGTCATTCACTGTTAGAAACACCAATGACTGGCTTTCTATGATAAGGGTGTCACAGCACATTTCATAAATGATAATTATGATGCATTGCTCCAAAATGCACATATTTTAATTTCCATTTTATATTGTATTTACATTGTATGACCCCCAAACCATGTGACGAATAGAACCATGACCTCTGTGAGCCATTATACCTCCTGTAATAGCCAATAATTTAACTCAATTCTATCAGAGATGCAGGCTTTTGAACTGTGCGCTGATGCTGGATGTTCCCTCTCTTCTTTAGTCTGCAAGACACAGCATCCATATTTTCCAAAAAGAATGTCAAGTTTTGAGTCATCTGACCACAGAACAGTTTTCTGTTTTGTCGGCATCCATTTTAAATGAGCTCGGGCCCAGAGAAGACAAGGGCATTGATGCATGGTGTTCACATTTGGCTTCTTCTTTGCATGACACAGCTTTAACTTGCATTTGTGGATGACATGTTGAACTGTGTTGACAGACAGTGATTTCTGAAAGTGTTCCTGGGCCCATACAGTGATTTCCAGTCCAGAATTATGCCTAATTGACCTTCGGCCTTGTCCCTTGTCCACAGATTTCTCCAGATTCTCTGAATCTTTTGATGATATTGTGGACTGTAGAGAGTAAATATTCAAAGTCTTTACTCCTGAGAGACTCTGCCTCTCTAAAATGCTCCAGGTCATACTGACCTGATGCCAGTTAACCTAATTTGCAGCTTTTTCATTAGTGACACCTTTCCAGCGTCCTGTTGCCATGTCCCTACTTTTTCAGGATGTGTTGCTGCCAACAAATTCAAAATGAGCTGATATATTTCATGAAATGGTAAAAAGTCTTGGTTACAATGCTCTACTGTGAATAAAATATGGGTTTATGAGATTTGAAAATCGTTGCATTGTGTTTATATTTACATTGTACACAGTGTCCGAACTTTTTTGGAGTTGGGGTTGTATATCTATGATGATGTATAGCACCATCTTCGCCCACATCCACCACCTTGGAAGTGTTTTTACCGCCCTTGTTACAGTATAAAGAGATCACAGTCAATTTGTAGGAGATCCTATATCACCCGTTCTTTATGATACACTGTAATGTGGTGCTAATGTCTCCATCTTGCTCCTCCCCTCCTCTACCCTCCTCTCCTCTGGGAGAAACCAGGCAGATCAATATGGCTGCCTGCTCTCCCCTTGTCTCAGATGGATGGACTCTTGGGTTCAGTCTAGAGTTACAGATAAAGGCTCAGACAGACCCCACACCTGCCCGAGCACTCAGCTCTGTGAGCCTCTGCGTGCCTGATTATCTCTGTGTAGAAAACCGGCAGAGAATCTCCTCCACTTGTAAAAAGGGTCTCTTGAATAATTGAAGCCCCGTAAATAGAGTTTGACACATGTTCAATAGAGTTAGGGAGCCACTTCTTGCATAAGATATGAAAATTATGAGGAGGACGGAGAAAAAAAATCCTTACAGTTACCGGGAGCTCATCATGTGGCAGATGGACTGAGGCTCTCAGGATTGCATATGGTCAATAAGAGATGATGTCATGGTTGGGTAATGCAGTCCTGGATAATTTCAACAAAACCACATTCAGCTGGGTGTAACAGCAGACATGGTTAGTCACAATCTTGCAGACCCAAATCCTGATCAGGAGGAAATTCTAATCGCTTTATGTACCTTATTAGAGCTCATTGTCTGTTGTGAAGTACATATTGCTTTGTCATCCTGCAGACTAAAACATATGAGCCTTGTTAAAAGACCGCAAGAGTCAAAGGCTAACTCAATTTAAGAGCTTAAAACCCTTAAATCCTCAAACTTCCGGTAGAGAAATGCATTAAGGAATTAATGTCATGACATGTGGAAATATAGCAGGTGGTTTGCATAGCCATGCAGCTGTAAGTGCATGTATGGTCTCTGCTTTAATTGGATCAGCTGGCTGTCTTCTGCTGCTGAAACAAAATTTAAAAAGAGACAACACAAGGCTCATTATTAAAGCTAGAACTACTGCCTAGCAGTTCAATAGCCTCTGCATGGGAAACTATTGATGTACAGTGAAAGTGCAGTTGTGGGTCAAGAACATTTGCTGCCATTTTTTGTGGAAGTGTGATTTGTGGAAATTTTTAAAAGCAAGGGCTAAATACAAGGTCAGATGACCATGACCTTTAATGACAATCCCTCAAAGCAATCTCAAGATATGGATTCAAAAGCAAGGGATACAGTTGAGCCCTATAAGCTTGATCTTTGACCTGTTCCCTCCAAATTCTAAGTAGTTCACCCTCGGGCCACAGTCTACACTTTTGAAAAGTTTGACAAAAATGTCTTGGAGGTATCTTGAGATATTTATCCAAAAGCGAGGATACTATTGACTTCACTTGACCTCTGACCTCTAATATTGAATCAGTTCATCCTTGAGTCATAGTGGATATTTGTGCAATGTTTGAAGATACTCACTCAAAACATTCAAGGGAAGTTACCTTTACAAGCAAGGGATTAACATGATGCCCAGTGTTCTTGACCTTTGACCTATGCTCTTCAAAATCTATTCAGTTTATGCTTGAGTCATAGTCAATATGTCTGCAAAGTTTGAGGAAAATCTCCCAAAGCCTTTCTGAGCTATTGGGATCAAAATAATGGCATTGAAAGCCAGGGATGAACATGAGGCCCGATGACCTTTACCCTCCATAATCTAAACAGTTCAACCTAAAGTCAGGATGAACATTTGTGCAAAGTTTGAAGAAAATCCTGAATAGTTTTTCTAAAGATACATTAACAAGAATAACCCAGGAACCGTGTTAATCCTGACAGCTATTTTGAATGTAGTTTGACCTCCAATTTCCACCTACAACATGTACCAAAATTCACTTCCTCTTTAGTCAGATGAAGCAGTTCCACTTCCTGCACTCCAGTCCAGCTCCAGCACCAGTGCCACTCTGCTCCCCTTTGTTGGAGATGGGCTGCAGGTCTGTTTTTAGCACTGGCTGCCGCCAAACTACATCAATCAGCATAGAGTAGATTACCTGTTCATCTTTGAGTCAGAGTCAGCCCTACAACGTTGACCTTTGATCTATAACCTCCAAAATCTGATCACTTCTTCTTTGAGTCATGGTAGATATTTTTGATGTTTCAGAGTTTGAAGAAAATCTTGAAAAGCTTTCCTAAGATATTGCATTCATAGGGGTGCACAGTCTTCCATAGTCTTCATCTTTAACTCTCAAAAATTAATTAATTAATCCTTGAGTCTGGTTGAACATTTGTGTAAAGTAAAAGGAAAATTCCTGAAAGTGTTCAAAAAATATATTTTTTTATGAACTGCATTAAAATCTAGGAATGAACAGAAACCCCAATGGCCTAACCTTGGGCCTTTGACCTTTGAATTCTTATCACTTCATCCTTGAGTCATATTAGAAATGTGTCCGTAGTTTGATGACAGTTACCCAAAGCAATTTTGATATATTTTTTAAAGCAAGCGATGCATTTAAGGCCTACAACCAAGACCCTTGGCCAATGACTCCGTCAAGCCATCTTGACATCTGGCATTTACAAACAATGGATACACTAGGGACCCTTGGACTTGACCTTTGACCTATACCCTCTGATATCTAATAAGTTCATCCTTGAGTCAAAGAGAACATTTGTGCGAAGTTTGAAGAAAATCTCTCAAAGCTTTCTTCAGATATTACATTCACAATAATGGCATGGAAAGCGAGGTCTGAGTATGAGGTCCAATGACACTGACCTTTGCCCTATGTCCTCCAAAATTTAAACAGTTTACCCTTGAGTCAAAGCAGACATTTGTGCAAAGTTGATTAAAAACCTCTCAAAGCTTTTTTGAGGTATTGCATTCACAAGCAAGGCATGCACAAGAGCCCTACGACTTTGACCTTTAACCTATGACTTCCAACATGCAACCTTTTCATCCTTCCATCAGGATAAATATTAGTGTGAACTGTGAGGAAAATCTGTCCCAGCATTCTTGAGGTATCATCTTGACAAGAATGAACAAAAAGGCAAGGGATTAACGTGAGGCCCAATGACCTTGACCTTCAGCCTTTGACCTCCAAAACCTATTCGGTTCATCTTTAAGCCAAAAAAGAATTTTGTGCACAGTTTTAAGAAAATCATGTTAGGTGTTCTAAAGATATTGTTTACAAGAATAACCCAGCAAGCAAGCGATTTGCATAAAGTTCAAAGATCCTGACCTTTGACCTATATTCTCAAAAATCTATTCAGTTTATTCTTTAGTCAGAGTTGACATTTATTCAAAATTTAAGGACAATCTCCTAAAGATTTCTGGAGATATTGCATTCCATTACAAGAGATGCTGAGTGTCATGACCTTGACCTGTGACCCATGCCCTCCTAAATCAAGACAGTTTATCCTTGATTAGGGTGAACATTTTTGCAAAGTTTGAAGAAAATCCACAGAAGTGTTTTGAAGATATTATGTTCACTAGAATGTCCTAGACGAACAGAATGAATGAATAACCCAAAAACATGATGCCTCCGGCCATGTTCATCACCAAGCAAACACATTAAAATCAATGGATGTCTCTGAAGCACAAGAACAAATCTGTTAAACTGCTCAGATCTGCTTCAGTTAAGAGATGCCATAAACATTTACGAGCCATCTTAAGCTCACCTTCAAACCTAATCCTTTTTGACTTTAATTTCTCCTGGAAGGTTTCTCTCTTCCAGCTGATGTCTTTCACAACCCGTGTTGCATAAAATATCATCCTAGCCTCCGATGGTTGAGCATCAGGGACTCCAAGAGAAACTATTACTTCCACTTCACGGCTACATTTGTTGTCTGTCTCCTGAGCTGAAACCTCTGTTTTAGTAAACAGTAAGTCTCAGACAGCTCAAAGAAATGGTAAACATAGAAGTCGATGGTACACTCTAACTGACTGCACATTTAGAGGCTTTACTTGGCCAATCTGAGAGTTCTGTGTACATACTTTTCAGAGTTTTCCCTCTCTATCAACGTCCTCACATATCTGGATGCAAACAGTCTGGGATGACTAAGACTTGCTGAATTTTACATGAGGATATTTTTAAACTTGCTGTTTTCAAACTCATTGTTTTTTAATGCTTCCCTTTGGTGCTCAGATTTACTTTAAAAGTTTGTTACACCTACTCAGCTCACAATCTTTGCTAAAGATCGCAGGCTTCTTTTAAAATCACTTACAAGTTTCTGTGTAAAAGCTACGCCGCCATTGCTTTTAATAAATAATAGAGAACTCCTTATAAGATGTCTCAGAGTGTTTGAAATGTTTACTCTTTCTACATAAATCCTTTCATTTATGCTTTACATACAAAAAAGATGCATGTGTTTCGTATACAACCATCATTCCTACATACTTGTGTTGTTGTGGTTGTTGAAAAATTAATCCACTGGAGGTCCCTGTCTCTCACGGACCTCCATATCTCCTGCATTGCTGCGCCGCCCATCCGTCCTTCACCCAGCTGTGCTCTTGTTTGTCTCTGTTTGTTTGTTTGTAGTTTCTAACAACTCACACAATTTTTAATGATACTTTCTCTGAGGGATCAATTAAGTTCCACCATTTTCAAATAATTCTTGTTGTGTTTTGCTGCTCTAGCTTAAACGGGCTCAGGGTTCTCATCAGTGAGTCTAGTTGTAAAGGCACTTTATCAAATAACCTGTCTCTTCAATAACTATTGTATTCACACGGCACAGACCACTTGATCCTCTGAGCTGCGTAGAAGATGAGGAAGTAGGAAGAGGGTCATCATCAGTATCTTCTGAAGTTGTTCCAAGTCTGAAACCAGGGTTGGAAATATGTCTGATACTGCTTAAAATGCAGGTATTGGTATCTGTGAGTACACAAGTCTGTGCACTGATCTGATACCATTCGGTTTAACTCTATATATTGCTTCGTTTAGCCATGCTAAATGTTAGTGCTATAAGTGACACAGTTCATCCGAAGTTAAGTAACTTTTGAACAATAAATCGTTGCCTCTTATTTGTATTTCCTCTTAGAATTAGCCATTGTGCCTTTCCCATTGACACTATTGATGCCTTTGAATCCCTAGTGGCATCATTTTCAGCAAGCCTGGAACTCTTGTTACTTTTCAGAACTTTAATGATTAAATCCACACTGGTAAACATGATATTGAACACCTTTAATCCATTTTAATCCAATTACAGTCACTTATTACCACTAGCTCAAATGCTTGAATGCTAACTGCCATATTGTTTACCCTTTGTGAGGATCTGTCAACCAATGGCAGGCTGTTCTGTGATCATGTGATGCTCCCTGAATAGAGCATAATGGAGAAATAGAGAGAGCCTGTGACGCAGCCCCCTGTATTGTTATTTGAATATTTAGGAGTAAAACTCAAATATCAGCAAAAAAAAAACAACTTTAGAGTCACAGAGATGCTGTACATTATGATTCTGTTCGTTGAGCCATGCTCTGAGTCAGACACGGGTCTAAAACTAGAAAAGCACTCGGAGATAGTAAATAGTAAAGAATCCTTTAAAAAATTCCTGGATCCAGATGGTGATCCAGATCACTCCCAAAATCGAATTAGTTCTTCCTCATGCCATTTCTGACATTTCCTAAAAATTTCATCAAAATCCATCCATAACTTTTTGAGTTATGTTGCTAACAAACAAACCCTGCCGGTCACATAACCTCCTTGGCGGAGATAATAATTTGCTAGTCTGCACAGTCAGTCCAGAAAATTCACACTGACATCGGATCGGGACTTACCTTGTTAACAGAATCGGTATTTGGAAGGAAAAGATGGTATCAGAACATCTCTAGTATCTTCTCAATAATAAAAACATCTGTAAAAGCATGCAGAACAGACAGCATTGTCTGCACAGTGCATGAAGAAATTTTGATGCAAGTAGTGCCATGATCACATCTTCTTCTTCCTTCCTCTTGGTGGATTTGCAAAAAAACTTGGGGGCAGATCCTTTACAGAATAGTGTGGCTTTTTGCACGTTATTTAGCTCCAAAAATGGCAAAAAAAAAGATTGCACCAGATCCACAGAACACACACAATGGGAAATCCATGCTAACTGCATATAAAATTCAAGCAGTCTGCTCAAATGAGCAAACAGCGCTGTGTCCTGTTTACATGTATGTAAATGAGGTATAGGGGCAGAAGTATTCAAAATTTAGAGCAAAATTGCACCACTGACGTGCAACTCAGCCTCATTAAAAACAGCACCTTAACCCTAACCCTAAGACCAGCGCTAACTGCAACAGGCAGTAAAAGTGGTGCAATTAACACCGAATGAAAGCAGGTATTAAAATCAGCGCTATTTCTCCCTCTCTTTTCTGTGATACTGTATATCCCAAAATAAACTCTTATTAACAACAGTGTGCTGTGGAACTGGTAGGAACTCAGCATGAGCCACTTTAGAATAAAATATAAATAAAGCCATGCTTTTCTTGCTTGCAAAATGCAAGTTGACATCCGTTGATAGGATGGCCTTCAATTCGGCCCAATAGGTTTTGCATCTACAGAACCAATCCAATCCAATCTGGATGAAAGCATCTCAGACCATCTCTGCTTGTAGTTTGGTTTATCAGATAGTAAACTGATTTCAATACGCATCGAGGTGCATCAACACAAAGCATTAATTACCACCTGATATCTGAATACCTAGACTAGCTTTAAATCCTTGATAATGCTTTGTTGATTTAGGATGCATAGTGTGAAAGAATGTGGTTTCAGATACAACCCTGGTCTAATGGTGCCAGACTAAAAGTCAGTGTAGAGATCACTGAAGATACTACAGCCATTAAAGCCAAATCTCAAGTCTATCTGTCAAATATTTGTCAGTTTAAATGGATTATGTCAAACATATTGACATTAACATCCCTATGGGACTACCCTGCCATATCATGCCTATGGTTATCCCATGCAATTTAATTAATCAGTGTCCGTTTTATGTTCAGTTTCTGACATGCTTCTCCTTCTTGTATGCAGGTCAAAGTCGTGCTGAGGGTGAACCCAGCTCTGTTCACGGGCCAAAGTCAACCACCTGTTCTCCGTGTTGAATCGTCCAAGAACAGAGTCACTATAGTGGAGCCAATCAGCAGAGGCAAAACACACTCTACAATGACTCTGGACAGGGAGGGAAAACATCTTGTGAAGACCTTCAACTTTGATGCTGCTTATCCTCAGGAGTCGAGCCAGGTTTGGCTCTTTATCCTGATTACTAACACTGATACTGCACTCTTTTATTGATTTGTTTAACACAGAAAGATGAATATGACGGGCACATTGTTCAGCATTCAGGACATATAAGAGAGGTTTCCTTTCCCTTTCTGATGACCTGAAAACTGATAGGGCAGCCACAATTACATGGCTCTTTAATTAAATTCAACTGTCTACAAACTCGCTTACAGTGTCTGAGCTGAAGGTAATCTACAGAGCCAGCATGCATGCCTCCTTTGCTGCAGATTTCACTGGATGTACTTTCTCAGTGCAGTTATGAATCATAAGATTCCTTGCTGCTCTTTGTTCTCCCTGACCAGGCTGAGGTGTGTGCAGGCGTCTTGGCTGACGTCATCCGCTGTGTGCTCAGCGGCAGCGATGGATGCGTTCTGGGTTTGGGATGTGCTGATGTGGGTGAGTAATCGGTCACTGTGAGGGGCCAGGGGTTAAAATCTTTAGATGGGAGGGGGACGCTTTTATCTTTAACCCCTTCCCCCTTGTTCTCTGTCCCACTCCTGCAATCATTCACCCTTTCTTTATCACTTAAAGCCCCTGTCTCCATTCACTCTCTCTGCACTTTGGATGCACATTTTCTGTTTTCTTTTCCGGTAATGACACAGAAGTGTTCCTATTTTAACTCTCTCTCTCAGTCATTCATCTTTTCTCTCCTAAATAAAACCAAACACATTAATTATGCAACACTTTTGCTTTTTTAAAAGGTTACCACAAGCTGATAGATTTCTACATGAAGCGAGAACTGACAAATATTTTCTTGATTTCACTGAGGCTCTGAGATAGCACAGGACTGCAGACAAAATGGACTGTAATACGCTGCTATTAGAGAGATGGAGCCCTGCACTTAGCATCGGTCAGGAGGTTTAATAGATTTGTGGTGCATGCACACACACACAGAGGGTAAGGACAGGGTCTCCTTGGCTCTGCTTTTTCACATGACGCCATTCTCTGTAAATCTGATTGAATTAGGCAGCCAATACAAACTACATGTGGCCCCCAGCCAGGGGATATCAATCTCCTCCACAGAATACTATTCTCTCTGAATAGGCAGCTTGGCCTTTAATTCAAGTAAACCAATTCTCTTGTCCTTATTCAATTAGAGTTTGGATAAGACAAAAGAGAGTAAAATAAGGCCATAACTCAGAATGTGGGGCAAAAGTGCACTAGGTTTTATCCAGCCATATAAAATACAGTGAATAAAAATGGCTGGGTGATTTTACTCAGCAAAGGTTATAACATGGCAGTGCTTTGAGCTATATCAGTAAAATGAATGTAACCGTTTGACTTATACATTGTGTTGTGAAGACAGACCACAAAAAAACAAGAGACAAAACTGTTAATGTACTACAGATGCATCATATTGGAATTTTGCAAATTTATCAAAGATAAGAAACTGAAATATCACAGACGTAAGTATTTAGACCCTTTTTAACAACATTTGCAAAGGGTTTATAAAAGGCTTCACAGCTGACAATGCATATCAAATAAAAACTAAGCCACAAGAGGTCAAAGGAACTGCCTGCAGAGCTCAGAGACAGGGTTTTTGCAAGGTGCTGATCTGGGGAAGGATACAAAAAACTTTGAAAGTTCTCTTGAGCAAAGTGGCCTCCATAATTCTCATATGGAAGAAGTTTGACACAACCAGGACAAGAGCTGATCGCCCGGCTACACTGAGCAATCGGGGAGAAGGGCCTTAATAAGAGAGGTGGCCAAGAACCTGGGGGTAACTCTGGCTGAGCTCAAGAGATCCTGTGTAGAGATGGGACAAGTTTCCGGAAGGACAATCATCACTGTAGCCCTCCACTGATCTGGACTTTATGGCAGAGTGACTAGAAGGAAGCCTCTCCTCAGTGCAGAACACACGAAAGTATGTTTGGAGTTTGCAAAAAAGAAGCAAAGGAATCTCAGAATGTAAGAAACAAATTAGCTGGTTGGATGAAACCAAGATTGAACTGGTTTGCCTCTGTTCTAAATGTTATGCCTGGAGGAAACCTGCCAAATACCGTCTCAACAGTGATGCATGGTGGTCGCAGCATCATGCTGTGGGGGTGTTTTTCAGCAGCAGGGACTCAATTAAACCCAATTAAAACCGGTTCTGCAGCGCTGGGCTGCAGTTTCACCCTCCAACATGCCAATGACGCTCAGCACACAGCCAAGACAGCATAGGATAACTCTTTGAATGTCTTAAAGGGGCCCAGCCAGAGCCTGGACTTGAACTCTATCAAACATCTCTGGAGAGACCGGAAAATGTCTGTCCACAAACGGTCCCCATCCAACCTGACTGAGCTTGGGAAGATTTGCAAAGAAGAATGACAGAAAATCCCCAAATCAAAGTGTGCAAAGTTTGTTGTGTCATTTTTAAAAAGACTAAACTGTAATTACTGCCAAAGGGACTTCATCTAAATACAGAGCAAAGGACCTGAATACTGATGTCAGTGTGATATTTCAGTTAAAAAAGAAAAAAATGCAAGAATGTTTAAAATTCTGTCATTTTGACATGATGGGGTGCTGAAGGTAGATTCATGAAAAATTAATTTAAATTACCGTAGTATCAGTCTGCAACATAACAAAATTAAAAAGTGAAGGGGTTCTGAATACTTTCTGAATGCAGTTTAGGGGTTGTCACACATGTGCAGAACATTCTGCTATCAGAATAAGTTATTTCACATTGCTCCAGGCTTGAATCTTCAACATAAAAGTGGTTCCTTTATTAACCAGCAGCTGCCTTTCTGTTATCTTCTTTAGCTCTCTCCCTTTTGGAAACTAACAGGACTACGTGCTGTGGCTCCCTCTGCTAAGCACTAGTGAGCACAGCTCTATGAGTTTGAAGGCTAGCTAGGCCGTGAACTTGATGTCTGTATCTTTAAACGTTGAATTCATACATCCTTCTGCTATGCTGTCTGCTTCAGGCTCCTGGTCCAGCATGGTGGGGAGCAGTGAGAGCATCCAGAAGCTCGGGCTGATTCCCTTTGCCATCTCCTGGCTGTACAGTGCCATCGAGCGAAAGAGGGAGAAAACCTGGACCGAGCTGACGGTGTCGGTGTCTGCTATAGAGCTCTGCTGTGGAGAGGAGGACACTCTGAGGGATCTGTTAGGAGAGGTGGTCCCCTCATCAGGCAGCATCCACGACAGTCCAAAGGCTCACATAAGACTCCTGGAGGACCCCGTCTATGGAATACAGGTAGAAGGGACTGCTCTTAAATCTCTGGATTAACTCTCTTCATTTTTTATTTGGAGCGCTACTGCTACAACCATAAAAATCTGTTTTGCTTCAAAGAGCATCTATAAGTTTTTTTATTGCAAATTTTTTTTCAGTCCTATTCTGATTTCCAACAGCACAACAAGACATCTTCTCTTCATTTATTTCCTCTGTATTTAAGCCACCAACTAACCTAAATTATTGTATTTGTTCATTTTAGTATTTTTCGAAATTCCAACAGTATATTGTAGGTGATACAAATACAAAAGGCCTCATTCACCAACACCTGTGTCAGATTCATTACACAATGAGCTGTATGCATGTGTTCTTAAACTGATAAGTACCATGGCCTTATGCTGGAAGCTTGTGCATGTTTTTTCCTTATTAGCATAGAGAAAAAGCATCTTTTATGCCCATATAAGGGCATGAGACAGTAGTGCTGTGTGCAAATACAGTGGGGAGAAGAAAAGTAGCAAGATGTAAGTCATGTCCAAGTCAGAATATATAAATTATATGTTATAAGAAAATACTGATCCAGAGTGGATGTGCAAAATGGATAATTTAATTACATCTTCAATACCTGCATTTGATATTTAATATATGCCACAAACACATAAATTAGATGATATCAGTTGTTCAGTAAGCAGTAACCTCAGAAGCACCATACATGATGCACGACAGGATTCAAATCTGTAGGGTGTGTGTCTGAGGGGGGCACTGGTTACATCTTATGTTCTTTTAGAAACTAATATGATTTGATGAAAACCTACATTACTCTGTAGCTGATGCTGCAAAATGATGAAACATGATTTAAACACATTTACATACCTGTGTGGAAAGGTTTTGAATGTTTTAAAGTGTTTCATGAATATTTTTTATTAAAGTGCTGAGTAACAATGAAACGGTTAATGGCGTAAATGAGGCTTCCCTGTGTCTCTCCTCTTTCATGCCTGTACCACTTACAGTGACGGTCTGTCTGAGTGCACAGACACAGACAGACAAGTAGGCCCTTTAGCCGAATGCTAATGAGCATTATGAATCAAATTAAACCAAAACGCAGTAGCCTACCTTTAATTGTTGGCTTGATGAACAAAAACAAAACCCTCAGGCTGTGTAGTATGCACTCACTGGCTTTAGCTGCTCCTCATCTGCTCAAACAGTCCATGAAACGCCCTCCCAAACTCTAGTACAGTATTTCATGTTCTCAACTGTTCAGATGTCTTTGTTTGTTTGCCTGAAGTAAACATAGGAAAAATCTAGTTTTATTTGTGTCTGAGAGATTTAGTTCAGGTGGGAAGAGTCCATGACTGAATGTTCGAGGGCAAACATGGAGCCTAACAGAGATGATGTCTGATGTAGTTTGGATAATTTTTTACCCAAAATGATTTAATTTTTGGGCAGCTCCAAAGAGAGTGAAATAAAGTGCCCTCCTCCAAACCTGTCCCTTTTTAAATTTTCAACAAATTATTTCAATACCATGATAATACTGATAACAGCAGTAGTTTAGGCCATGACAATCATAACATACAATTTTAAAAAATCTCTGGTGCCAAGTTTTTTTTTCATAATTCTGCATTTTGAAGTTGAAATAAAATATGACATGACTTAGATAAAGACCGTTTTTTATATTATATATTTGTTCCCATTATTTCATAAAGTAGGTGCTTAACTAAGTTAAAAATGTACTAGAATAAATAATCAATAATTTTGTATTTTTTAATTTAGTAAAGTAAACATTTTACCATACAGCAACACTCAAACATGTTTAAGAGCGAGTGCTCTTAAGTGTTCTTAGATTGACACACCAGATAGACTTTGCCACATTTTCACAGCATGGAGTTCATTTCACAGCCAATAAAGTGTGATCAGCTGCAGCAGACTGCCAGACCTTTTAAGGGCAGCGACTGTGCACATTTTAAACACAACCTGTGGAACTTAAATACTTCAATCAATCACTCAGTCAAACTTTATTTATATAGCACTTTTCATACAAGACAGTGTAGCACAAAGGGCTTTACACACAGACAGATAAATTAAAAGAAGATAAAAGGGGGTATGACCCAGACCCACTATGCCTGACCCCCTTACCCACCCCGCCATAATCCATTCACAGTATTGGTAAAAATGCATCATAAATGAGACACTAGTAGAACAGGAAAATATATGTACCCAGTATGCACCGAGGAAGCGCCATCTTGAAGGTTTAAAATGAGTCAACACTGGAGGTTTGGTTAAGTGTAGAAGAATAAAAGGGTGCTGTAATGAGAATAAAAAACACTAAAAGGTAACGGCAATATGCTCAAACAGGGAAATAAAACACTTAAGAAGAACTTGGGAAAAGACAGTAAGACAAGAGGATAAACTACTAAAAGATAATTCTGAAATTAAAACAAAATAAGATAAAACCTAAATTACTAAAACAGATTAAGATTAGCATATTAAATTCAGGTAAAAGCCAGACTAAAAAGGTAGGGCTTGAGTTTGCCTTTAAACCTTAAATACTTGATGCTAAAACGTCAAGATTTGCACACATAGGTGTTGATCTGAAAAAAGATGATCTTAGGTTTTAGTTACTCTAAATTTTGTGAATTGTTTTTAAGAACATTTTTTTCTTCGTAACAATTGGTGAATGAAGCCCAACAAGCCTAAAAACGAGTCTTTAAAAACACAGAAGATCCTCCTGTAAATGTAGAAAATTGACTTTTTTATGTTTCCATCAATATTGATTTCTTGGCTCTATTTTCACGATCCATTTAAGAGAAAACAAACTAAATCCATGTTGTCTGATGGATAATAAAAAGCTGTGATCTGGACATGGACTTGTATTCCTATAAAACATTTTTACCATAAACTGTTTTGCTGCTAATCATTAATCAGAAGTTTGGGATGTTATTGAAACTGCTCTAGATATTTTATCGTAACACTTTTAGGGTTAATATCTATCCAGTCATTTAGTTAATGGTCTACACATATGAGTAGATAATACAGGGAGGGAATGCTACTTATTAGATTGGAACAAGATCAAATCTGATTACATCATGATTGTGGAGCTCTCCTCCCTCACTCTGCTGCATTTCTCTATTTCTTTGTTGATTACTGTTAGAATAAAACCTGCTGTATGAATGGAGCTATTATTCCAAAATGTGTTATTACTGGCATAAATGAAGTACCAGTCATCAATAAAGTGTCCTAAAATGTGCAAAGCTCTGCCCAGAGCGGGCCATTCTCTTAATGAGTCATTTCAAAACAGAGAAAGTGAGGGACCATAATGACATAGATGTGACAGGAATAAATCAAACAGCCGAGGGATGTCTTTTAAGCTAATAGAACGATCCTTTCTTTATAAGACTCAACGACTCTCCTCTTCTGTCTCCAGCTACGTAACCACAACCGAGTGAAAGCTCCAACTGCCGAGCGAGCTGCTTCCCTCCTCGACGCGGCCATCGCAGCCCGTCGTCACAATGACTTCATCACATATCTGTCCCACAGCTCCATCATGTTTTTCACCCTCTACATCCAACCCCCTCGCACAGAGAGCAGCACCATCGGCAAAGGTTGTCATGAATTATTCAGTGGCTTGGGCAGCTTGTCCCTGTTGAATTTGCTTGTTTCCCCATGAATTATTTTCATGGTTAACCCTTAATGCCTAAATGCATTAACATTCTTTGCAATCCACTGCTTCTTTATTTTGCTTTCCAACTATCCTCCTTTCTTTAAAATTTTGTTTTTAGGTGCACGTGGGCCCACGAAGCTGACCATGATAGATGTATGTAGCGGTATGAGGGGGATGAGACAAAATAAGCCTCCTTTTTCTGAACTGGGACCAGTGGTCTTGGCTCTACTGAGTGGACAGAAAACCATCCCCAACAAGTAAGAATGGAACTCCTATATACATTTACACATTTTAATTTGTTTGTATTCAATTAGTTTAATATATATTTTAACTAATTTCTGTGTGTACTGTCACATAAATTGGTTTCCATCAATACACACGTTTTTGCCTGTAAGTCCATTTCATACTGGCTAAAAACCAACTCCTGCGATAAGCGTCTTGTGAAGTATATGTTAGAATATTTTTTGTTGTAATGAGTAATGATGCATGCTAGTTCTGCATTTAAGTAATAATTTATGTATTTTTTAAAATAATTCCTTAAATGCCATATTTTTGTTTACCTTTGTTGCAAAACAAACAAAAACTCTTGAAGCATCTGCACTGTTTCTGTTTCTCTCAAACTTACAGACAGATAGCTTATAGTCCAGGCATATTCAATTAGCAGCCCGGGGGCCACATGCGGCCCAGAACCAACCCCCAAGTGGCCCAGCCTGTGGTCATGCCAGAGATGCAGAGGGCAACCTGTTCGGCAAAATTTTATAAATTCCCACAGTATTTCAGACTGTGAATGCAAACCTCGGTGTAGCTTAGCAACAGTCTACCTACAATGCACTGTGTTGTTTTCTTTTTTCAAAGATGGGCCTTTATCGGATAGAGGAGGACAGTGGATAGACTCAGAAACAGGGCTGAGAGTGGGGGAAAGGCATGCGGCGAAGGGCCTCAGGCTGGATTCAAACCCAGGCTGCCCGCGTACATGGTGCACGCCCTAACCACTCAACTACCAGCGCCCCTGCACTAAATTACTTTGAAGCGTGGCTAGTGATGCTGACAGAAGTAGCCCCAAGATACCGAGCATAAACATGTACTTTTCAACTGTAGCTACAACTGTGCAGATTTAGTTTTTATGCACTTTAAGAAATGCCTGGGTAAGATGTGACCAAAATTATTTTTTACAGAATTTCATTTTATTTTTTCATTCCATTTCTTTAATTTTATTTTCATTCAAGTGAAAAAAACATTTCTACTACTTCAGGTTATGTTCAAATTTAGCTCTTTTGTTGTTGTGTTTTTATACACTTTTTGATGTGCTTTTGTCACACTGACAATTTAAAAGGGAGACTATGAATAAAAAGTGCATATTTTTCATCAAATTGATCTGTATTGGTTCCAAATTTGACATTACCTGCTGCTTACTGGGCACCAAACTGTCTGGCCCGGCTACATTTCTTGATTTTAAAATTTGGCCCGGTTGACTTTGTAATTGAATAGCCCTGTTACAGTAAACCTACAGTTGCCAATGTGCATATGTAGCTACAATAGCTAAGGGTCAAGAACTACATCCTGATGAAACTTTGGTTGAGGAGCACATGAATAGTTTTCATTGAAACAGCTGTGTCTAATTCTCTGTGTCTCTGTCTCTGTTAGATCTTTTGCATAGAACAGAGTTGCAAAGGTTAAATCTCATGTGTTATTCCTGTTATTAGGCTGAGAAGTTGCACATTGTGTCAAACTGATGAAAATGTATTTATATAACACATTTAAAAGCTGCCTGAGTTGACCAAAATGCTTCACAGATAGAGGCCAGACAGAGATGCAGATAAACGTGCATAAATGCATAAAATACATACATTATGATAAAGATAAGCTAATTATAAGGACTGTAAAGTAGGCTGTACAGAGACAATAGAAAAGACATACTGAAGACACAAAGGTAGACATACCAGGGCTGAGCGATATGGCCAGCCAGATATGGTGATATTTCCTGCCTTGAAAAATATAAATAATCAGGGAATGCAATGTGCCATCTGGAATATCTATATTTGAAATTCATAACCAAAGGGTTTTGGTTTTTGGTAACGCAAAAGTACTCTAATCTGTTGCTTTTCTCATTATGTAATGAAGTGATATAAAAGCTGCATCATTTAATAAAAAGTTACTTTATATGGCAGTGATCTTAAGTAACAAGATACCTTTAAAAAGTAACACTACCAACACTAAAAACCATTTACTTTTAACAACTTCAGTAAAATGTGTATGCTAATAGATATGGCTGGGTGAAGATTTAAAGAACTTCTGCACACTTTTAGTTAATGTCTGGTATGCTCTGTCTCTCTTTAGGGGGAGTAAGCTGACCATGCTCCTTCAAGAGTCCTTGGGTCATGTAAATTGCCATACCACAGTGGTTGCTCAGGTTGCTGATTCTTTGGCACATCTTCAGGAGACGTTATCCACCATCCAGATGGCTTCTCGCATGCGAAAGACACAGAAAAGGACAAAGGTGAATATCATTGATATATGGATTGTCATCCTTGTGTTTGGTCTCTTTTTTGTCAGTGACTAAAGGTGGATTATTTTCTCTGTCTTAAAATGAACGAATGCTCTAAAACTAACTTAACTTCTTGATTTATGTCTGTCTGCAGTCCACTTCATGCTCTCCCTGTGGAAGGAGTCTGACAAGAGAAAAAAGAGGTCCTACCACTTTCTCCCTGCGAGCCTTTCACTCTACCGAGGAGGTAGATGTTGACGTCCCTCGTTTCCGCCTGCGTGGAGAAGTGGGCGATCACTCCAGTAGTGACCAGTCCTGTGACACCGTCATCCAACTGGACTCATATGGCTTGGTCCAGTCCAAAGCAACCCCAAGACTGACACAACCTGAGTTTGTTCCTATTATACCTTCTTTGCATCCAAACAAAGCTGACATGGAGGATCCAGAGTTTACCGCTCTGCTCCAAGAGCTTTTAAAAATACCTCAGCTGCAGGGAGCAAAGAAGAAAGAGGAGACAGTTCAAGGGAGTATGGACGTGCTGAAAGGAGATTTGAAGCAACCAGGGAGGGACTGTCTGAAATGTGACACATTTGCTGAGCTTCAAGAGCGTTTGGGCTGTATTGATGGAAGTGATATGGATGTGTTAAAATCTTCCTCAAAAGGCCCTCCAGTTAATGACATAGCAAGCAAATCACAACCCTCCAATGAAGCAGGGAAGCAGGCAGATGCTGCATCCTCAGATGCACCACAGAAACATCTGGATCAGCCTTTAGGCTGCAGCAAAACTTCAGCCGGAGAGCAGCAGACAGACGGAGCCTTACCTGGAGACAGTTTTCAGAGGGAAGATTCAGGCCTGTATGACTGTGAGGAGTGCAGTGGAACCAGTTCCAGCGAGGAACTCCTGAACCAAACTCGGTCTGAGCTGCACAAAAGTGGAGCGCCTAAATCTGAGGATGTGAATACTCAGAGTACAGCTGCCAAAAATTCTCCTGCACATCAGCCATCAAACAAACAGGAGAGTCCTGAAGCTGCCGAATGGTTCAAACCGGACAAAAGATCCTCACCAATCGGCAAAAGCTCCCCCATATCTCCTTCTTCTACCTGCTCCTCTTCTCACTCCAATGTCATACTAGGAGATGTCTTACCAAATCGCTCCACCGAGGATGTTAAGGAAATGAAAGCCACTATCACAGTAACAGTTCAACAGCCACTGGACCTCAAAGGTCAAGATGAGCTTGTCTTTTCGATGGTGGAGGAAGTCACCATTAGTGGGGCACTGGACAGAGGGAGAACAGGGGGGAACATCATTTGTATCAGGGACAGTGCGCAGGCACAGGTTCAAGGGTCTGCTAGCTCACAGCCAATCAGGATCATCAGCAATGTCACTGAAGAATCGGCAGCTGGAAGTTCCTCGGTTGCAAACAACGGCCCTCCGGCTCAGTCTGGTGCAAAGCCTGAACAAGACTTCAGGAGAGAAATGAGGTTCCTGCCTTCTTTTATAAACCCCATGCTGATAGATACAGACATGAATTGTGAGCTGGACTGTGCAAAAGAAAAAGACTCTTTTCCAGAAGTCAGGTCATCATCAGATTTTAGAGGTAATAATATGAAGTGTCAAGAGCATAGTAAGGCTGTAAAGCAGAGGACTGGTGCTGTTGATTCTGAGACACATGCCAAAAAGCCTGAAAAAGTGCATGGATCACGTTTTAGTCGAAGCTCTGATGACCTATTGGGGTTGGAAGACTCAGCATTCTGCAATGAAGCTGCAGAAAACAAAATGCATGGAAAGAGAACCAGGAATACAGACAAGAGTCACTCAAGAGACAAGGAGCATGTTTACTCTAATAGCTCCCCAAGGGGATCTGAAGGCGGCGATGTCAGCTCCAGACGTGTTGGAAATGGCCCCAAGGGAGACGCTGTTGCACCTGGTAGCCTGGAAACTGTCCCTGCTTACTTTAAAACAGGTAGTCTGCCTAGAGGCTGGCAAAATGCCAATCTCAAGGACGGCTACCATGATGCGCTCATGATGGAGTATCACAGAGACCCAAGGGGGGTGACTTCATCCACTTCATCCAATCCTTGCAGCCCTGGGGTGACTCTAGAGAGGAGGCAAGGCAGACAGCACTCCCCAATGAGCCACCATTCCTCCTCTCCTCGGAGATATGGAGCAGAGTATAAACAGCATGCTCCTAAAAAGGGTGTTGAACCTTTGTTTGAGATGTCTAGTGTCAGAATAAAACATGAAAACCTGAGGCTTATGTCACCAATAGAGGATGGTGATAGGCTTTTCAAACTGGAGCATTTGGGTAGCAGGTCTAGTTCACTCGGTAGATCCTCAAGAGACTTTCCAAACCTTGACAGAGGAAGTAGCAATAACTCTCTGAGCTCTAAAGGCAGCTCTAAAGGAAGCATTGAAGGAGCTTGTAAGCGAGGTTATAAAGGAGTTAATGACGACGATGGGTCATTACCCAGGGCTGGCAGGAGCACAAGGAAGAACCCTCGATCTGAGCAGTCTCATCATTCTGAAACCCATTCTGCTCGGTATATCCACTCCAAGCTTTCTGCTGTAGGGAAGCTTAAGATGGCAAGCCCTAAAGTCCGTCGACTGTCTGCTCCAAGCATCAAGAACCTCAGTTTACCCCATAAAAGCCTGCGGCAGTCTGTGAACCGCAGTGCCAGCCTGTCTCCAGACAGTAAAACTGTCAGCTTTGAGCAGACATCCTGCTTTCTCTCCTCTTCCCCTCCTCACTCCTACCGCTCAATCAGTCGCACTCCAAGCCAGAGCTCCACATGCTCCTCCACGAAATCCGCTATCCAGGGGTTTGTCAGCGGACGCATCACAGACCTCTTCAAGGAGAGATCTTCCAGCCCCACTTTAAGCGGATTAGACCTAATGGCCCCGCTTCCTTCACCATACAGCCGAGTGACAGCTCCCCGCACGCCCGATCACCTCAGCGGGCATGCCAGTGACACCACCAGTGTGTTAAGTGGAGATTTGCCCCCAGCTATGGGGAAAACATCCCTGCATTTCTCCAACAGGAACAGTACGGTGAGCAGTGGGTACGATAGCATGATGAGGGACAGTGAAGCCACAGGCAGCAGCACGTCAACCAGAGACTCTGTCAGCGACCGCAGCGGCTCTCTGCTCAGTGTAGCTCGCAGCAGTCGATCGTCCCGGAGGAGGGGGAACACAGGTAAAGCACCTGCAAAAAATAGGCGTTCATGAACTGAGCTGGATGACTTTTTCTTCTGAAAAGATCAGAATCTCATCCAAGAACTGAGCGCTTATTGTGTGTAGTTGGTGTTGTTAGTTTTCATGTCTAGTCCCACAGTTAATTCATGTAAGAATGCATGTTGAGTGTTTTGATAACCCCAAAGACCCATTTTAGGCCGACTCATGTACTTTCCTTTTTGTAAAGCAACCACTTGTTTCCAGTGTTGGGTAGCGTTACATTTAAAAGTAATCTCTACGTTACTGCATTACATACTGAGAAAAGTGATGGGTTAGAGTACTCTGGCAATACTAAAAAAATACTCACTTCACATGTTGATTATAAAATCAGCATGTTTCTTAACTGTACATTTGCCTTTGAATGTGTTGACTCTACTGCCATTCTACAGCCTTGTTTAAGGCCTAAACTCTGTGACTCTGCTGACTAATAACAGATCAACAGACCTAATAGGACTCAGCTCCTTGACACGCTCACAATCTGACAGTGAACAGGTCGAATCAGGGTTTTTTCTTGCTTAATATTTTACTTTGATACAGGTTGTTTGAAATCATGTGATCCCGAATGTCTGATGGGGGGCAGGAAGTGAATGATAGGCATTAACAATGAATGAGAACAAAGGAAAGTTAGTACTTTAAAGCTCTACATGGATCTGTATACAGCAATTATCAACAGAAAATTTTTACATACATTGAGAACAATCCCTACACTTAACAAAAAAAGTGTTTTTTTTTTCCGCAGTTGAACTGATTATCTGCCGTGTACCTGTACCTGCAGCCAGCTCTGGTTTGAATGACAGTTTTACTTCCTCCATCCTGTGTCATTTTTTAATCCACATTAAAATCCAAACTGTTTAAAAATGAAGAGCCGTTTGGGAGTCAAACAACCAGCTCTACTGATCTGAATCAAATTATCCAGATCTCTTAAAGGGATATTTCAGTATTTTTGAAGTTGAACCCTATGAGGTAGCAATAGAAGTGGCATTAGCCTCCAGTGATTTCAGTAAGCATTGCTTCTTTAAGAAGGACTCACTGGTTTTACCAGCCAGGAAGCAAGGCCATACAGCGTAACAGATGGGTACAGTTTCTCCCTGGACTATAGTGAGTTTTTGGTTGAAATTGGCCACAAAACAATGTTTGCTCAAATGTACACTCTATTAAAAAGTTTTTCAAGCCTTTGTGTTTTTGTTACTACAGTATTTGCAATGCAAGAGCACATAAATGGTAGCCAAAGCCTGCATTGCAAAATAGTGACAAAAACACAGAGGCTTTCTGGGTAAAATAATTAAATGCTTCAAAGGTTTTCATTAGTGCGTATGTTTGAGCCAACATTGGTTTGTGGCCCATTTTTATAAAAAAACTTGCTAAATGCTGCAGAGAAACTGTACCCATCTGTTACACTGCATAGCCTAGCTTCCCAGCTGGTACAACCAGCAAGTCCTTCTTAAAGTAGCAGTGCTCACTGAAATCACTGGAGGCCACTACAACTGCGAGATACTTCTTACAGCCCAACCTCAAAAACACTGAAATATCTCTGGAAAAAAGAGACAGATTTCCTGTCACAATGAGTGAGACTGGATGGACAGCAGGTGAGGAACCATGTAAGATCAGAGTTTAATGAGCTAAACCATGGCGAAACTGTACCAAGCTGGACCGCTTTGTCAAAATAGACCGTAAACTCATCCAGGGCTAATATGGAGGCTAAAGGTCCATTCCAGCTCATCATCTTCATAATGGTGATTCAAACAATACTGCACCTATTTTTTTTAATATCCTGAGATATGGTATAACAGTATTACCGCCCATTCCTAGGTTAGCATGCATGAATTGTTGTGTACATGTGCCATCAAACATTTGTACAAGCAGCGCTATTATTTCTAATAACCATGTAACAAAGACAAGACCAGGACTGAAGGATATTGGAAAAAAGCTGACATTGTAATATATTTTTCTTTCTGCGACATGTATTGCAATTTTTTGATAAAAGGGGGAACTAAAGCAGATATATGCAGGATATTTTTATGAATATTGGATAATTTTTAATCAAATTTAAATGCTGCACACTGTAGCATTATGTTTGCACTGCCATTTTGCTCCTGTGACTCTCTGACCGACTGCTGCCCAACCACAGGATAGGACGTAATCTTAAAACAGTGACGGGATTCTATGCCTTATGCTATATTTTATAGCTGACAGGAATTTCCTACTGTTCTCATTCTTATTTGGGTCCATCTGGTCCATTTGTATTGACAGGTTTTAGCCTCTGGGCTGTGCGGAAGACAGAACTTGTACAACCGTATATCTTTTCTACAACTATGCAACACCTAAAGACACTTTAACGTTTTTTAAAGAGGCTAATTTGCGTGGATATGAACATGGTGTTACTTGAGATTTTGGCCTGATCTTAGATGTGCCTTGGGCAAATGAAAAGTGAAAACTACTGCTTTAACAGAGTGAAGCTTTACGGGGCCACTGCTTTAACAAGCACTGGGATGAGGTGTGGCTAATGTTGGGAATATGCTCACTTTAAAATCTCTTGCACACAATGTCTGCCTCCAGTGTCATACCAGTGTATCTGTGATGGGAGCAGCACTGCCCATAGCCATTTTATGTGCTGGGAACACTGTAGGCAGGATGTTCAGTTCTCTGATTACTAATGGTAATATCAGACAGACTTTGACTTTAGATTGGTCAACACAATCAGAAAACTCACAGTTTTGGTTTTCATCCAACAACACAGAAGCGGCAGCATGACATGTTCTGGACCACGTGATTAACATCACACATCCTCGCTGTGACTATAGCACATGCTCATCTAACTGCAGTTGTAGAATGATATATCATTCAGCCCTGAAAAAGTCAGTTCTGTTAAAATAAACAAATGTGCCACCATCACATGTGCCATTGCAGTTAGAGATGTCAAATTCATCCAGTGCTGCCATTTGAAGATGGTATTCTTTGTGAAAACTGACTCTGATGATGGCTATGGTGGTATGAAATTAGGTTGTTGTGACCACTACCAAATTCTGAATGCAGGAAAATCCCTGGAAAAGGAACACAGCATCAGATATAGGTGTTTAATGAAATCAGTACAACACAGGCTCTTAAAACGTGATGTTCCTGTCCTTTTGTCCTAAAACCCACATAAGGGGATGTTTCCACAAAGTAAATGCTGTCCTTAGGATATCTTACTAGCTGGATTAGCTCGCTACATATGCACAATGGCGCAGCTGTAGGTTTACCCTTGCTGGCAGGGCAGAAACTCAAAAAGAGCAGATGCTTTGGGGTTTCCAAAGGGAAAGATTGAGTTTTAAATCAGTTTGGGTCTGAAACATTGGGACATAATTGTGATAAAGGCTGTTGGAAGGTGAGCCTGATTAGTAGCAGCAGCTGTATGCAGGCGAGGGCTTCAGTATTATTAAGGTACAATCTATCGTATGAAAAAAATACCCCAGATAGAAGAGAGAAAAAGGGAACTCAGAAAAACATCCTGTAATTCTGAGATAGTGATGCCATTAACTAACTCAGAAAAACATTTTTTTCCCATTTGAATGCAATATGCTTCTGTAATACTATTGTTATTGCAAAGAATACAATTGAGGAGATGAAAAGTCCAACTGCTGATTCAGCTGAGTTAGAGGACCGGGAAATTTTTTATCCACTCATTCAGCAGCTGAGAGAGACATGGATGCAGAAAAGCACGTCTGATATTTTCAGATGCCAGCAAGTAGATTTGACTAAGTGTATTGCAGCCATTCACCTTTCACTAGAGTACACACAATTTGCCTGCAGGCTTTACTCAGACTGACAGTCACCAATGCACATACATTTTTGAGGAGCTGCATGTCGGCTACATGTCTGTTTTCAGGGTTCAGGGCTACAATGCCTAGAAGAAGTGTTCACTCGCTTGGATGTTCTACCCTTTTATTGAGTTTATAAATCAATCATGGTCCAATAATTTGGCCTTTTTGACCCCCAAATATACAAAAATGAACCTCTTTAATGCCAAAATGAAAGTATTACACTTAATCCCACGTAGTAATGTCAATTAAATAAAAATATGTAATGTAAAAATAAGTGACTGCATAAATATTTACCCCATTTAAGTCAGTATTTAGAAGGGTCACCTTTGGCTGCAGTCACAGCACTGAGTCTGTGTGGATAGGTCTCAGTCAGGCGTGCACATCCTGACACTGAAATTCTTCTCCATTCTTCGTTGCAAAACTGCTCAAGCTCTTTTAGGTTGCAAAGGATAGATTCTGCATTGGACTGAGGTCTGGGCTTTGACTCGGCCACTCCAGAATGTTCACCTTGTTGTCATTAAACCATTTCTGTGTAACTTTCTCTGTATGCTTCAGGTCGTTGTTTTGCTGGAAAATAAATCTTTCCCAAGCTACAGTTCTCTTACAGACTGAAAAATATTGTCCTTTCCATATTTTACCAAATTCATTTTTCCCTCTACCTTTACAAGCCTGCCAGCATCCCTACAGCATGATGCTGCCACCACAGTGGGGGTGGTGTATTAGTGGTAATTTGCAGTGTTTGGTGTCCGCTTGTCTGATGGCCATAAAGCACCATTTTGGTCTCATAAGACCAAAGAAATTTCTTCCACTTGACCATAGTCTGTCACATGCTTTTTGGTGAACTCTAGTCAGTTGTTGTATGCCGAGTCTCTCCCATCTCAGCTGCTGAAGCTGTTAACTCCTTCAGAGTAGTCACAGGGGTCTTGGTGGCCTCTCTCACTAGTCTCCTTCGGCCTGATCTTGGCAGATTTACACATGTGCCATATTCCTTCCATTTATTGTTGATGGATTTAACTGAACTCTGGGGGATGTTCAGTGCCTTGGAGTTTGTATTCACCCCCTGACTTATACTTTTCAATAATGTTTCTCAGAGTTGCTTAGAGTGTTTTTTTGTCTTCATGGTGTAATGGTAGCCAGGAATACTGATTAAGCATTAACTGGACTTTCCAGACACAGGTGTCTTGATACTACAATCACTTGAGACACATTCACTGCACTCAGGTGATCCCCATTTCACTAGTTGTGAGACTACTAGCACCAGTTGGCTGGACCTCAATTGAATTACGTCAGATGCTTTAAGGGGGTGAATATTAAGGCAGTCACTTTTTTACCTTACATAATTTATTTAATTGAAATTGCTTTGTAGAAATCTGTTTTCACGTTTACATAAAAAGGTTTTATTTGTTAAAAAAGCCAAATTATAATGACCATGATTGATTTATAAAATCAATAAAAACGGTAAAACATCCAAGGGAGTGAATATTATTTATAGGTACTGTGTGTGGATGTAGGGCATAGGCTACAGCGTAGGTTCAGCACAGAGGGATAAATCAAATATTTGAATAGAAACAAATTAATGGATTACTTTAATAGAAAAGTAATGCTTTAAGTTAATGAACAACAAAAAGTACTCTAAAAGATTACTTTGTAACGCGTTACTCCCAACACTGTTGGTTTCTTATATTTGATTTCAGTGTAAATGTCAACTGTCAGATTATTGTATGCAACGTTTCCCTTCCCTGGTGTTTTATTTATTAAATGTTTCATGATAAAACTGTTGAAGAAAGACGTCCGCTTTCAAGAGGGGAGATTCACACCTGTCCAATGAAATGGTAATGTATGATTGTCAATGAAAGTGCTGAATTCTCTGCCATTTGAAGAATGTATTTTAAGTTTTGTTGAACTTTCAGTACATTTAAAGTGAATAACATTCAAAGGTGATGTTTACATTTGACTTTTTGGAACCTGCCATATAATAAACAACACCGTTTTTATGAATAACAGTTTTGAGATCACATTTCTTGGGTTGTAAACGGACCACATAAGATTTTAATGTGACGTTAAGCTGAGATGACACACATCTGTAGAATCCAGTCAGACCTAGTTTTCTTACCGGCATTAAGAGCTGAATTGTGTAGGAGGTCACATGATTAATTTATGAAGCCTGTGATGGCACTTTCACATCCTAGAGTAAACTCATAAGAGTGTTTGGCTGATACAGTAAATCTTAGAGGTTATAGACAATACTCACTAATGGAATAATGCACTGAGAATCTCTTAATAAAAACAATGCTCTGGTCAGCAAAACCTGCTAATGGGGAAAAAAAGATATGAGCTGGGTTTTGCTGGATGAGCTCATGGATTTTAGATTCCCTGTGCATCATCTACAGTTAATCAGATGATTTTATTCTGCCTGTGCTTCATTTCTCCTTAAGTGTCTCCTAATAACTCATCTTCAATCTGATCAAGCTTCAAACCATATCTTTTGAGTTAAAGCATGTTTCAGGATCCAAATGGCATAATCCTTCTCCTGTAGCTGCAAATTGAGCCAGTCCAGATATATCAACAGAGATTTTTATAGATAATATGAGATTCCTGGCATGCTGCATTTAAAAATAGGAAAACTGTTACTAGGATCCCAAAGAGATATAGATATACTGTAGATTGCAAATATGCTGGGCATTAGATCAACTTGTGTGTTGGTAAGTGGCATTAAAAGTTTTAAGTCAGATAAAATACAGCATGATACATGAGGATAACTAACAATAACATGGGCATTTTTATTAAGTAATGAATTACAGATGAATGTGCAATATATCCATTATACATAATATTTCATATTCATCTAGGACACTTTCCATAGAAAGTATATAAGACGGGCATAACTAATCAAAAATGTTTTTAAAGGTGATTGGACAAACATTCTGTCTGTCACATTTGTTTTGGGCCAATCAGAGTGACAAAGACAAACTGACATAGCAAGCATGCGCAGCTCCAGATGTAACCTGATCTTGACAGAAAGGTGCTAGAATAGTTTATGAATGGTGGACTTCTTATGGCTAAAACTCATGTCAAGGCCAGTGAGGAGAACTGCAAAAATGTCTTTTCTGCCAATAGAAACTTTCAGTGTTTCTCATTTTTTGTTTTAAAAAAGTAATGTGGTCGAGTTCTGATAAAACCAACGCCATACTGAAGCTACATCCCAGCTAAACTTGACACTAGTGGCAGCAATTGCTCGGCCTCTAGTACAACTAAACCCTGCTTGTAGTTACTGCCTTGTTCTCCTCAAATGATGCTGATTGGTCACATCCTTTCTAAGACTTGGCGCTATCATTTCAGATTGTAGCTTTGCAATATGGATTTGCCTGATGACAGGTATGGAATCTGGTCAATCCATCTGCTTTGCAGGGTTAATTAGGGACGGCATCTGAGTACACTCGACCCCGAAGTGTGGTTCATTTGAGCAGTGTGACAGTGAACCGTAATGAATCATACTTGGGCATATGCCCAATACTGCTTGAAAAGATTGTCTGAGAGGGGTCTGACATAGTAAGACACCACCTTTGTTTGGACAGAAGTGACATAATTTGCCAGTACAACATATTTATCGTTTTTGAAGTAGCTATGCCGATGGTAGTTTGCTATAGCTTCCTTAGCCTATGTAGGTAAAGCTAACATAGCTATGATTGCTACAGAGTTAATATAGTTGACATAGTAATGTAAGGTATAGCAACATAACACGCAGCCACATTAACTATGTTAGCTATGCAAGTTCCATAGCTAGGTCAGATAACATAGCTTTGTTAGTTACGTAGATGTTAGCATTGTTAGCGTGTTTTCATTGAGGACAAGCTTTTTCCTCAAACCAAATCAACATTTAGTTTAGCCCCATGTTTAGATGGCCAAAATTTTGTAATCAGGTTTTGGAGGTCAGGTTAGTTACTTAACTCTTACTCATATCCTAACCAGAAGTGTAATTTTTTTTTTATTTAGAAAGCTCAGGCGTGTATTTCTGACCTGACAACGGGGGTCTGCAAAGCAGACAACCTGACTGTCTAGGGAATGGCGTTGAGCAAATTTTATGGGTACAGGCAGGTAGAAGGTGGCAGGAGATGTGAACTCAACTACTCCATTGTCTGCACAGAGCATAAGAAAATGTCACCCTGATTAATTACCAAGTAATTTAACCATCTTTATACCTTATGATAAAGTGTTACTGGAACATTTATGTTGGTAACTGGGAACAAAATGTACAGACAAATAAAATACTCCCTGATTCATAAGGTATCTTCTCAGAGAAACCATCCCATCTGTAAGTATCCCAGTGGTTTCATTGTGAGTGTGGTTGAGGAAAATACCCCCTAAGAGAAAGACAACATGCTCACATGCAGCATCTCACTGCAGCATCTTTCTTCCTCATCCTGCTGTAGGTTCTCACCATCGTCGTCTTTCCCATGATACACCGCTGTCCGTGAGACGCTCGTCTAGTGGACTGAGGTCTCGCTGGGTGGACCGGGGAATCCCGGAGGCCTACGAGATCAAGGTCTATGAGATCGACAATATACAAGGGATGCAAAAAAGAGCAGGTGCTGACAAACAGGTGCTGGGTTTACTTTGATTTTTATGAGGTTTAACCTTAGATCCCTGTGGTGCAACCAGACAATAATCCAACTGAAGCTTAACTAGTTTCAACTTAGGGTTAAGTGAGACTGAACATTCACATAGCCGATGCAACAGGACTTTATAATTCTTCAAACATGAAGTCTGGACTCTTAAGAAATATATAAATGTGAATGGCTATTTCCTGATTCAGTAGCCATTCTGCAGATGCCGTTGTATACATAGACATAATGTACATAAATGCTGCATTGGCCAGTGGGCTGTACGTCAACGCCGCCGCCATTTTGCCAGAGGCATTCCTGGGCAAGATGCCTCACTCCTGTGCAGCATGGTGCTGACAAGATCACGTGTAATAACATTTCAAACAATAACAAAGCCCTTCATCCCCCTATATACTTGCATTTGTTTATGGAACGGTCTTGCCTCTGGCAATATGGCGGACACGTTGACGTATAGCGGCAGGGGGCAAACACAGTCAATGAGGCGTCTACGTATATGTCTGTGGTTGTATATAGAGTTTCCGATTTTGAAGTCAATAAAATAAACATTTTAACCTTAAACTTTTGTCTAAACCCTGATATTCAGGGGAAATCTTAAGTTGGCATGACAATTGAAGGATTTTGTCGCATTTTTATGTCTATGTGTTAAGTCATGATCAGTAGATCTAACTGGAAATTTTCCTTCTGATTGCGTGGCCTTGGGTATTTTTGGTCTCATAGCAATCTACCAAGGATATTTCCCTCTCTTAATATATTAAATGTAGTGCAGTCATTGCACTGATTAAATACAATTAGTCATACATGGAGAGGGCTTACTGGTGAATAGAAATCTTGTTTGCTTTGTGTTTTTCCCTTTAGGTAAGTTAAGCTAAGTCAAAGACTCCATTTAGCACTGAAGAGCTCTTGAAAACAAAACGCAGCGGTGCATGTGGTGACGTTAGGTCCCCCTGACAGGGGGTCCGGCCTCATGAGACTTCCCCCACCAGTCTCAGGCTCAACACTGATACAAATTTAATGACCACATGGGGGAAATTGGGTCAGTGCTGAAGTGATGAAAACAAACTAGACCTGTTTTTACATTTTGCAAAAAAAGAAAAAAAAATTTAAAGAAAGAAAGAGCCACACTAATGTTGAGGTAAAATAGATTTTAATGATCTTTTCTTGTTTTTATTTTCTCACATGAGCAAAAGTTACTCATGATTAACAGTATGTATTTGATAGAAGCATTTTTGCAATGATTATAGCTCTTATTTTATCTTCTTTTTACAGTACAGTGCATGTTTTGCTCTTTTAGCTCTCCCTAACGCATAATAGAGTTAGAGTAATCAGAGATAATTTATTTAGTAGCCTACAGACTCTTCAATCTCTCTTCCCAGAGGTGTCGTCCCGTCCTTACATGGTGTTTATGAGAGTAGAGAGCAAAGACAGAGTAAGGGAGGAAGAGAGAGTAATGACAGATGTTGTTTTTCTGCAGACCTCATTAAGCAACACTGTTTTTGGATTATATCTTCATTTACCAGAACAGTTAAGATTTGACTACTTTAGAAAAGTTATGATATTAAGAGGCTGACTTGTGTTCTTCATTTCCATATGATGGGGTATTTCCACATGGTTGGTTTGTATAGGGCAGAATTTTTTTTTAATATTGTAGCTGCCATTATTTACAAATTCAGTTTGAATGAAGAATCATACGGGTGCTTTGAGAATTTAAAGACAGCAGTGAAATGTGTATGTTTGTGTTTTCAGGAGTCGGCCTGCTTCAGTGCCAAACTGAAGTTTTTGGAGCACCGACAGCCGAGGATCTCAGAGGTCAGAGCCAAATACGACGAGCTGAGGAGAGAGCTAGAACAGGCAAAACAAAACCTCATGCTGGAGCCCGACAAGTGGGACCAAGAGTGTAAGTGACTTATACTATATGTAGAATTATCTAGCCTATTTTTAAACCAATTTTACAGATATGCTATAACAAATGGATTACCTAAAGGGAAGGAAAAAAAAAATTAGGGCTGCAACTCGTGACTACTTATATTTTATATTATCAGGTAATTGTTTTGTCAGTGACACAGAAGCTCTCTTAGACTCTTAGTAGCATCTTCAAATAGTTCATTTGGTCAGAGCATACAATACAATTTTGACATTGTTGATTACAAATTAATCTTTTCTACTTCCTGTTATGACAAATGTTTGATCTTAAAGATTCTCAAAATTAGAAATGGTCAATATTAGAAATTTGTTCCAGAAAATGAAGGAAGTACAGCCCATCATAGCAGGGATATTTGCACAGTTCATTTAAAACATTTTAGTCATAAGAACAGTGGTGATTTGTTAAGTTTTATGCTGTGAATTCTGAAGACTCAGGTTTAATAAATAGCAAAGTAATAATTGGCGTGGACTGATGCATTAGTTTGGTATTGGTCAATATTAACCTGACATGCCTGATAAACTGTTTCACATATTCATGGCATGGGATGTATTTTGCATCCATTTGGGAAACAGTCCATAGATGGTGTATTGTTGTTCACAATTAGTGAGCCAGTTGGTACATCAAATTCACATCAAAGCAGGTCAGGAGAAGCATAAGAACCCATTTTCCACAAAAAATAAAACCTTTCAGTGCTGTTTGCCCTCTTCTTCTCATTAAAAGAAATCTGCATGATCAGACAAGTTCATCTTGTTGGATAGATATTTGTATCTCTCATATGTATATTGAACTTTAAAACTCACTAGATATCTGCATTTTGAGTACATTTGAGCTTATAGACTCACCAGGAGGCCGCCATGTTTTGGTCTGCACTGGTAGTGTGACGTCACTTAGCCATCGCGCTACTTGCCTAGAGGGCCTAAATGCAATGTGCAACAGTGCTCAAGGAGCGTTTGACACCATCCATCCCTCTTTCAAGCTGCTGTCCAATCAGATGTTTGGTCTACATCATTACGTCATCATCACCCATTGATCAATGTCTTCACGTCCGCTATCAAGAAACAGGAAGTAAACAGTGCACTACAAAAATAATATCGAATGGAAATTACTCATTTAAAGAAAACATTTTTTTTAAATATATATGGATATATGGATACAATTCATGTTTTTTTAGTTGCTATCATCTCCACCTACAGCGTTCATATGTTTCACGCTCAAACATGCGTTTGCTTTGCTTTATACATTGTATTCACTTCAGGATTACAAGCAGGCTAACCAGCTAGCACTGTTAAACTACAGCTACAAATGAACAAAAATATTTACTGAACTTTTTACCATTTATTTTCAAAAAATCTATTACATAGTTTATAATACATAGTTTATAATATAGAAAATGTAACACTCATAGACAGATTAATCTGATTTTAAATATTCAAATGATTTAAACATTTTTTATCACATTAAAATCAACTGTCACTCTATTCCATTTATTTTGCTGTTATATCTTCAATTATCATGTTTTTATTATGATCTATCTATCTATCTATCTATCTATCTATCTATCTATATAACTCAATTATCATGATTTTTATCACGATTTTTATCATGATAATTGAAGGTATAACAACAATTTAACTGGAATAGATTGACAGTTCATATACATATATATATATACAGTGGCAGTGGCAGATTTCATTTTTCCTTTCAATGAACTGATCATCACTATAACTGTTTCATTCCCACCTCACTGAATGGGAAAAAACTGTGCCTGTAGTTTGACAGCCTTCCAACAGATGGCAGCATACTGCCATTACACACAGAACCCCAACCATTTGTCATGCATGCACTCTGTAATTTCCTGCGGTAGTGCTTAATGTGTGGACCTCTGTGACTAATGAATGGTCAGCCAGCAAGTTGAGTTTAGACAGCATAATTCACTGCACTTTTAAATTGAGGTCTCTTGAAATCCTAACAGCTGGGGTGGTTTTAAAAAAGAGCATACTGGTATAAGGTAGACATTGTTTCTGATTAGTCTGCATGACTTTGCAATTTGTTATTAGTCGTATAATTCAGGAAGTTCTTGTGTAATGCAAAGGGTAACTCAAACTGATGATCATGCAATGTCTCTTATTGCCTCTTTTATGTAATCATGATATCATGCATCATGTAATATCTCTTATCGCCTAATTTATGTGACTCTGGACAGAGTACATTGCCACGTTTAAACTTGCCTTTGTTTGTCACACTGTAAATAAGCTCATGTCACCCTGCAATAAATCGAAGAGAATCCTGGAAACATGCACTTGTTTGTCGGTCATCTTTCTCTTCCCTCTGAATCAGAGCCGCTGGCAGAGCCAACTTTTGCATGCAGGGCAGGGCCCATACTTAATAGTTATCTAGCTAGGTTTCAGTTATAGCACATACATGTTTTTTGTCTTCAGACGACTCACGTTTGTTATTTTTCAAACCCTTTAATGTAGATGTAGAAAATGTTGTGTTTGGCATCTCGGCTCCCATCTCATCACTCCTAGTGCATGAAGAATTTGAGGAGTGATGAGATAGCATCACTGTCAGAGCATACAAGGGGATGATCAGGCGAAACAAGAGGGCAGTGCTGAATCAAAGCAGAGGTCAATAGCAGCGGGGAGGACCAAAATCTTGCAGCTTAAATAGACTGCCAACTTGGGTGAATGTGTGTTATGTAGTTTGATTGAGATGCATATAAGGCGTGAAATCAGTGCAGCTAGAGTTGTCTGGCTGAACCAGCTTTCAGGCCATTTTTGACACTAGAAGTATCCTATGCAGAAACTGACTGTTTCACCTTGCTGTCCCTCCCCAGTTGACCTGTGGCAGACCTTCGAGGTGGACTCCCTGGAGCATCTGGAGGCCCTTGAAGCAGTGACAGCTCAGCTGGAAAAGAGGCTCAACATCTGCAAAGCCAATGTTATGATGGTCACCTGCTTCGATGCTTCTGGCACGAAGAGACGGCGTGAGAGGAGACGACAAAAAACACCAGAGAAGAAAGCCTTAAAGGGAATATGAGCTGAAGTGATACACAGCTAAATACAACTGAGCTTCCTATGTATCACTGAGGTTTTTAGATGAAAAATTCAAAATGTGTTTATTTGCCACACACTTTAAAATGACACAAATCTGTGCCACATTGCCGATGCTCCATTTCAAGGTGCTACAGACTAGAGTCGTGTTCAAAGCTGTCCTCCCCGTCACATGATTAGGGTTTTGAAGACATTAACAGAGATCATCCTAAAGCTGGAGGATTCTTCAGACACATTTTAAGGGCTCATAGTTGCTTCAGTGCAACATCAAACCTTTTGTAGAAAACATATTAGGATTTCTGTAAAACTGTAAGCTGTCATCACACTTATACGTCATTAAACATGTCAGTTATTGCACTTTTTTAAACGTTGGTACACTTCATAGTGAGCTACCAGTTCAGATACAGCAATATGTTTTAGGGCAATGATTCTCTAGTTATGTCAGCACCTAAAAGTGAGTCACGAATGAGAGCCTGAAAAAAATGTGGCATAAAGTCTAAGTATGGCAGCCCTAATGGACACCCTGCCATGCTTGTTATTCTACTTAGTATTCAAGTTTATTTCAGTCATTTTCTCAAGACTTATTTTTCTCGTTTTCTGGGGATCCATTCTGCTACTAATTCAGATCATAAAAATCATACCTTAAGGTGTTTCAGGTACTCAGACTATGCATTGATGAGTCTTTAAAAGCTGCTGACTGAGGGTCTGTAACACCTGCAAACGTAATAACTGCCCACGAATGTAATAAACCACACTGCCCCTTTAAATGTAATAGTCCCACTAACATAATTACCACTACATTTGCAGTAACTGAATACATTTGCTGGAAGGTAAAAAATCTGTGGCTCTAAAATTTTTTTAAATTCCCACAAATGTAATACGAACATAGAGATGAAAGTTGCGGTCATTGTTTGTTGTGGCCTTTTTGCCAGTGGGTTCAGTCAGCTTAGCTCCAGCACATCAAAAACCGCAGTCCCGGTGATTTTTTTTTTTTTCTTTTTGCCATTAAAAAGGAAGTAGTTTTTTCAGAGTTTTAGAATACTTTTAGAGCCATGATTCTTAGCACAAAATATTTTAATGAGAAAAGGAGGAGGATTGAAATCCATTTTTGAAAATTCTGCAAATTCAAAGTAGTTCTTCTTGAATTAAGCCCTCAGGGGGTTCATCGGATCCAAATATAAGTAATTTACTGTTCATTGAGACCTGGAGAAAACCCACATATTTCTGCATGGAGACAAAATGATATATTTCCGTTTGATTTTAAAAAGTTTTCCATAAACACGTGATCGTTTCAGGAAATGTCCTTGTAAGCACGGAACTACTAAAATCAACTGTAGTATGTATGCCAAGCCTGTGAGTGGGGCTGTAACACTGTCATGGAAATGCACCAAAAGAGAGAAGAAGATTACAGAAAACTGCCCAAAACTTTCTCCTGGTTGCCCTTCTGGTTGTTCCCTGCGTTGGATTTAAGAACATCTGGTGTATGTTGTTCTCGGTGGTGGTAAAGGAGCAGTAGATTTTGCTGTCAAAGCCATAATAAGTTCAGTAGCTTCTGCAGCACAATCACAACCTTGTAATCTGCCATTGTTGTTTTGGTTTGACAAAAACAGTAAGTGTTTACAGATTTCTTCACTCTGGGACCTGGTATCCAAAAAGTAGTGTGACAGCCTCCCAAAATGCTGTTTCTGTGTGGATGAAACGCTAATACGACAAAAAACATTTGCATATACTCCTGAATTTGTCTCAGTGTGGACGGGGCCTTAAACATACTGGGTTCAAACTTCCTGAGACCAAAGACTAATTTTGAGTGGACATGGATTTAAAGTTATTGTTAAATAATTAAACTGGCTGGGTGAACTGTGTTTATGTACAATTTCCTTAGAGCGCTGTTTTGACACGCTTTAATCCATTCGGCTTACATTCATGGCTCTAATAGTGTTTAAAGACTCTGACAAAACTACTTCCTATTTTATGGCGAACAAAGCATTGCCATGATTGCTTTTTTGGTGTGACTTGAGCTTAAGCTGACTTGAACCTCCCTGGCAGTTGTGAAAAGACTACAACAAACAACAGTGATCTCAAACATTGAGTTTTCATGTTCATATTACATTTGTGGAAAAATCATTCAAACTTTCAAAAGCTGGAGATTTTTACCTTTCCACAAATGCAATAAATCCCTGCAAATGTAATAGCTACATATGACCTTAGCTATAACATTTGTGGTAAATTTATTAGGTTTGTGGGATTGTTATGCTATAAACTGCAGATTTTTATTGCGTTTGTGTGCAGTTATTACATGTGCAGGTGCAACAGGGCCTCTGAGTGAATAAAACACACAGTGCTGCTTCCCTTCCCTTCAAAGCCCATGTGTATTTGTTTCATAAAACCTACTGCAGCAAAGATATAGTGAAAAACCAAAGAACCACATGGACTGAGAAGATAGAGCAATATTAACGGACTGTGGGCAAATATGACTGCTATTATCTACAGCCTGTTGTTTTTAATCTGTTTACATGTGGAGTATGTGTGTGTGTGTATTCAGACGTTGCTGTGATGTCTAGAGTGTGTGGCTGAATGGCTACATACAGAAGTTTGTGACGGTCCAAACCCAGGAGGATCAACACTGAAAATTACAAGTTTTTGGTGTAAAATGACTTAATTTATTAATTTTAAGCAAACTTGAGTCACGATTTGACTTCTGTGATTTTCTACACCCTATAAAGCTGCTAAAGATTTAAAAATGATTACTATGAAGATTCTGATAGATTGCTTTTTGTCCAACTTCTTGCTCAGTCACTCCCTCTCTTTTCTTCTTCATCCCTCTCTTTCCTTTTCTGTCTCTTAGCCACAGCCATCGTATTAAACAAACAGGCTGACTGGCTTCTTTTTAGCTGTTCTGGTGTGTGGACTAGTGCTGTTAAGCGGTACCCACTTCTTACAGAGACCTGCTGGCAAAGGTACACTGTGCTAAAAGCATGTGACCAGGGCCCTCTGTGGAAATGGGATAGATGCCATCCTCCTGGTAGAAATAGACTGTTATATTGACTTTAAAGCTACTATTTTAGGATAATAATTTAAGAAGATTATATGTTTGTGTGTAGGGGTTCTCCTTTAGCCCACCGTTTGCTAATAATCTGATTTCTGAATGGTTTAATGTAAAATCATTGTTTAAAACACTTCTGCTGACAGAGCACTGTTGGAGCAAAGGAAGTCAGGTTGTAATATTATATGGGATCATTTCACTAAGCACAGTGTTAGGAAGTATTTGTATTTTTTGTGTCTGTTTTAAATGAACTTTATCTTGATTTTGTCAACTTTGCAAAACCTGAAGCATTATGGGACAAAATGTTAAATGTTTACTTGGCCTAAAGGTACAAATTTTCATCCTTGATTAAGAGGAGGTTTGAGCATCACTGTTACCACTGTCTGGGAAGAGTAATCAAAGGTTATGTACCATTTTAAGGATATAAACCCTAATGGCAAAAAGTAGACCCCATGTAAAATATGAAGAAAAACAGAACACAAGCATCTGCAAATCATTTTTAACCCATATTCAAGAAAGAAAGACAGCACAAAGACAAGATATTTAATTTTTCAACTTTTTTTATTAAATTTAGATTGACTCTGAATTTGAAACCTGCAACAAGTTCCAAAAAAAGTTGGGACAGGAGCATACTTACTTCTGTATTTCATCACCTTTTCTTCTAAGATTATTTTTGGGTACTTTGCCTCTATTTTACAGGACAGGTAAAAAGAGACAGGAAATATGGGGAGACAGAATGGGGGTAAACATGTACCAAACGCTCCAAGATGGGGAATTAATCCTGTGACCAGTGTGTTGAGGACTACAGCCCCTGCTCATGGTTGCCTGCTCTGCCCACTGAGCTACACTAGTGCCCATTCACCTTTTCTGTAAGTATCCTGGGACTGAAGACACTTACTGTTCAAGTATTGAAGGTGGAAATATTTCCCTGTCTTGCTTTCTGTATATCTTAAATTATGAAACAGTGCTCGGTATCTGTTGTCATTATTGCACTTTATAACACATTTTCAATGAAAAACAGGCCGGGTGTGCATACAGTCTCAATCTTTTACTGTGAAGCCATCTTGCAGAATGTGGCACTGCATCTCTTGCTAATATATCCATTGCATGGATATATTTCACATTCATCTGGGAAAGCTCCCATACAGCGTATTTGGGAAGGGCAGGATTTTCAAAAAATCTTGCAAAGGGATTGGACAAATATTTTGTCTGTCACATTCATTATGGGCCAATCAGTGCAACGAGACAAGATGAGGTAGCCTGCATGGGCAGCTCTGGTAAGCTCAGCAGTAAGGCACTTTCATGGTTTACCTACTGTGGAGATTGTTGTTGGATAAAAAGCAAGCTCCGAGAAGAGACTTCTGGGAATAATTTGGTCTTCTTTGCTCTTGTTTTAATAAACATGGCACAGTTCAGATAGGTTTGCTGCTGTAGCTTTATACAAGCGTATTGTTTGTGTACTGGCTCACAGTACAACTAAACCCTGCCTGTAACTCAAACGTATGCCAAAGCAGGTCGGGAGAAGAGCAAAAACATCCTTTCCATCATGAAAAGCTTTCAGTGCTGTTCTTTGTTCTAACTTTGATTAAGAAATGTGATCCAGTTCTGATAAAACTGCAACTCCCCTATAGCTACATCCGAGCAAATCCCTACACTGGCAGTAGCCATTATTACCAGCTTTCAGTACAGCCAAAACCCACCTGTGGCTACTTCCTCATTCTCCTCTAATAACACCGATTGGTCAATCTGGCAAAAACATTTCAGATTGGAAATATGCCTGATGAATTTGTTAGATGACAGACCATTGGTTCTGCAAGGTCATTGTCTTGCTAAAAAAGGCAGGAAAAGATTAACCTGACCCACCAGATAGACTGTTTATATATCTAATGCATGGATATAGTTTGGCAAATCCATCTGCTTTGCAAGGTTAAGATAAGATTGAGGAATGAGCAACATATTAAGTTGCTCCAAAAACTGTACTGATTAGTATTAATGATGCCTTCACAGATGTGAAAGTTACCCATTAAAGATCCACACACTATCACAGATGCTGGCTTTTGACCATTGATAACAACAGAATGGTCCTACATTGTTTATATTAGACCAATCAATAACATTTCTTGTCTTTGTGCTGTCTTCAATTGAATTTAGATTGTAAAGATTGTTTTGAAATTGATAGTTACAGATTATGGTGCCAAAATCTGAGGGTTTTTCTTGCTGTTTAAATATCTGTCTAAAACAAGGATCTTGGGTTGAGGCAATCATTTAGTGGGAATCTGTATTATTTATGTGATCTGTTTCAACAGAAACTGGGCTGTAATTAAAGAAAAGTGCAGATTTTAAGGATGTGGTCTGTGATCAATAAAGCTGCTGCTAAAACACATTAGTCAGTGATTGGTGGTAGAATAAAAAATGTGGGTTCCACTCTAAGTGTAATGGAGAAGTAATTACATTAAAAGAATGCCGTCATCATGTCTGCTGTGGCTCTGAAATCGTTTAGGAAATAATAGAGGATGGACTAGTGCATGCTAATCAATAGACAGTGCTGGGTTCTCTACCTGGATCAATGCCTTTAAACATACAGGGAAGACACAAACACATAAGGGAGGTCTGTTTTGTAAATCTGATTATTCAGCATATTGTATGCTGCACCACCCCTAATAAATACAGCTCTGTTAGTTTGTGTTTTCACTGACATTGCAAACTTTGCATCCTTTGTTTTGCATAAATGAATTCATTATGCACTTCTCATGCATGCTTCCATGAGATATAACAGTGTCTGTGTGCTGATCTCTCAGACTTCCATGTGTGCATGTTTGTGTGTGTGCGCAGAGAGATGCCAACGATATTGTCATACAAAATGACCATAGCAGGATGACTTTTTCATGCTGCCACAGTGAAAAGGTAATGAGAGGAGGCAGAGCTGAGCCCTTAAGCAGCCCAATTATAAAGACAGAGTCACAATAGCAGAGAGAGAAGAAACACATACACACAAACATGTTTCCTTCCCTTACTTGCCCTTCCTCTCCTTCTGCTCCACTTCCTCATTGTTCAGCCTCCTTTCATGTCCAACAAACTTGAGTGCAGAAGTGAAAACCACAGTCCTCCATTCATGCTGTGGTGCCTTTAGATTTAGAAAAGAGAGGGGAATGGAGATGAATGCCACAAATACAAACTTACACAACGAAGACAGAACATCTGTTTTGGGACAAAGATGTGGGAATGCATCAATTTAGGTTTAAATAACTAGTACATTGAAAGACAATCAGGGAAGATGGATGCTGCAGTATCTCTGCTTTTTCTAGACAATATACAGTATGCGGCGAAGAAGACCTAAAACTTTGTCTGACCTCGCTATATCAGTTTGAAGGAATTACAGAAGCCCTACAGAAGCATACAAAAGCTAACATGCCCTGCTATGTACAATGTAAAAAAAAAACAATGTATGAGAGATTCATTTTTTCATCCTTAAAAAATACAGTACCTCAAGTGCTACATTTTTATGCCTCCATGCCAACAGTAGCCAGGGCCAGAGGCATTATGTTATTGGGTTAATGTCTGTCAAGGCCATTATTTACTGCAGTATCTCAAAATCACTTTGAGGGATAGTCTTCAAACTTTGCACAAATGTTCACTCTGACTGGAGGATGAACTAACTAGATTTTGGTTGAAGGCCTCTGGGCTGATGTTCATGCGCTGCTCATCAACGTGATACCTTTAGATTGCTTTAAGGATTTTTCTTCAAACTTTCCATGAATGCTCACCCTGACTCAAAAATAAAATGAATTCACTTTCAATGTAAAAAGCTACTCCAGCCTTTCTTCTTGATCCCCCAGTATCATTTTTCTGCATTGTAGTGTCTTTGAGTTTTATGAAAAGGGCTTTATAAATAAAATGTATCATTATTATTATTATCAATAAAACTGAGCCAGTAGAAACCGAGCCTGATGGTAAACCAGAGTCATTGTTACCCAGTTGTTACAGCCTGCTTGACACATATTATTCATGACTGGACCATAGGAAAAATTGTTTATTTGTCTTTGTGTAAGGTGTCTAAACAAACACAATAAAAACACAGTAAGTTGCACAGTATACGTCTATGTTTAACACATAAATAACAACAGCATTTAGCTTCACATTAGCACCATTAGCTATCAGTAAGCCCGTTAGCACATTAGCTGCTACCATAACTTAGCAGCTTACAACAGCCAAATAACAAATTATCAAAAGAAATAACAAACTAGTGCCCTGTTAACTATAAACCACCTTAAAACTCTGAGTCCTACCGTCAAAAGTCCCATATTAGTCCTCATATACTGATGATCTCAACTGTAACCGCTGCTAACACAGTAAATCTGGCCATGGTGGTTCATCTGGAGTAGTCCCAAAGAAAGTCAAAGGTGTCCACTGTGGATATTCCAGTAGTCCTCCTTTCATCGTTAACTCTTCCCTCACTGCTGCTGCTGTTTAGCCAGGATGCCCTGAGCATGAACACCCAGCTACAGGGAAGTTACATCTGGCTTTCACAGTCAACACTAAAGACCCAAGCCTTTCTGCATTATGTGATTCTGTGTTGAATACAGTTCCACTTCATCTTAGAACTGGTCAACGGTAGATTTACCCACTCATCAAAGTCCACTACTGATAGGCGCCGGCCTTCTTGTCCTGGTGCCACTTAGATACCTGCAGTTTCCTTTACGGGAAGGCTTGACCTCAACCCATTGAGCACCTTTGGGATGACCTGGAATGGAAAATGTGAGCAAGGCTTTCTTATCCAACATCAGTGCCTGTCCTCATAAATGTGTTACAGAATACAAATTCCCATAGAAACACTCCAAAACCTTGTCATTAAATGTCTCTATAGTCTCTGTTGGTGTAATGGACAGGTGGACAAATACTTTTGTCCATATAGTGTACGTCACTGCAGGAGCTGGAGCTCAAATCTCACACCTGGTAGACAGACGTTTGACTCTATACCACCGATCTCCTGATGGGTTACCAAGTAGTTCATTTCTCATGTGTTTCCTGCTACAGATTCTCATTTTTCACCTGGTAATAGACAGTTTTTGTCTATCTTCTTTGTAAAGTGTTAACCCTGGAATATGAGGTTGTATGAAGAGTTTTCCTTTAAGGTCCAGTCTTCCAACCAGAGTGATGCCATTAGAAGGCTTCATTTTGGTTGTAAGGCATCATTTCCAAAAATAAAAACAAAGATTAAGGATTTAGACTCATTCTTTTAAGTGTTTTTTGCAGGGTGACATATTGTATACTTGGGATACCAACATTATAACAGTGAGTGCTTGATAAAGAATTAGAGGATGAGAAGAAGAGGTGGGAAATAATGAAATAAAGGGAAATATTCGTAAATTTGCACTAAAATTTAGACTGTATCGATCTGATAAATGGAGGACTTTAGTGGAGGAAACAAAACGCAGAGCCGTTGCACATTTTCTCTGTTTCCAGTGTAATCCACGGTTTAAGGGCTTAACAGCCGCATCATATGACCGCTTTCATCTGCTGTTACATAACCGCCAACACACAGCCAGCAGCCAGTGTGACACCTCTGCCAGGAGATGGCAGCCTCCTCCACATGCTGAAATAAATAAATAAATATGACAGGCAGAAATATATATGTTGCAATGAGGACAAGCAGAAAAATCCCCGGATTGGACCGTAAACAACAAGCATGAGAGAGTGCGAGAGACGGATGACAGATTGAGGTTTGCGTGGATGCTGGTGGTGAAAAAACGCGGAACCCGGTTCAGTTTGAGGGCGTTGATGTTCAGACGACAAACTGTGAGACATCATCCCATGGTGAGTGCACCTCTACATCATACACTACCGTCCTGTGTCGTGCTTTCTGTGTAATTATGTGGCATTAACTTAAATACACGGTAAATGGACATTGTGGTGTTGATGTGGCTTACCGGAAGAAACTCAAATTCTCTCCTGTAACTGATTTAAGACTGACACGCGGAAAGAAAAGCAAAACCGGAGACAAATGTGAAAGGAATCGAAGGAAAATCCTGAAACTCGATAGGTTTGCTGTCATTAGGATGCTGTGCTGTTTAAAAGAGCTGCAGCTTCTTTCCACCGTACGTGTCAACGAGATAACCGATAGAGAAACAAGACAGACTCATCAAACATGAATATAGGCAGGTAAAAATGAGCACGAGGTTTCCCTGTGCACAAGCGTCACTTGCGCGACCAATACGCACACACGTGCACATGCACGCACGCTCGGCCACCCAAGATCGACACGAGGGACTTTTTTGACATGCTGTTTGAAGTTAAATAAAAACCTTCGTCCTATGAACATATCAGTACAGATTTACATATCAATTATCCAGCTTCATAAAAATAGGCTACTTATCGTTCAGTTCTTTTAGGGTATTCACGTCTTCAGAACACTTTTTTCTGACAAAAACATTTATATTTGTATTTAGTTGTAGCTTGTTGTTGATCGGTTAGTGTCTTAATATGGACATTAGAGCACAAAGTATTTAAACTGCTTCTTCTTGTGTTACAAATTTGCATAACGACTGCCCTCTACAGGTTGAAACTTTGTACTGCAGCTGACTATGGTTGATTTTTCCATTGGATCCCGTGGCATCCGTCGTCATCACAGAGCTTATAAATTACCGCCCACTTTATCCATGACCATTAACTTCACATAACCTTACAAAGCCGATGGACTAGACAGATTTCATGTTTGTCATCAGGTGAATCCATCTTGCAAAGCTTCTATTTGCAAAGATTGTGCCGGACTATTCAGCGTCACTGAGGAGAACACGGCGGTAGCTTCAGTGGGGTTTAGTTGTACTGGAAGCTGATAGCAGTGGCTACCGACTGTGTAGTGTTGAGCTCTGATGTAGCTTTAATATAGCAGTAGTTTTATCAGAACTGGACCACATTACTTTATGAAATAAAGAGCAAAGTACAGCATGACAGAAAAGACGTTTTCTCTCTTCCCCTTGAGAAGAGGTTGTGTTTAGTAGTGCTGTAAGTCAGCATATACAATAGCTGCTGCTGGTGTAGTGGTTAGCTTAGATTTAGCTATAGTATAGCGGCAGTTGTACCAGAGCTAGGCCACATCTCTCTGTTAAAACAAAAGTAAGAGTCACATTGAAACCTTCTCTTGCCGGAGGAGATGTTTTTGCACTTCTCCCAACCAGCCTCAGCTTGAGTTTTGTCCACCAACAAGTTCCACTGTCCAAAGACTAAAGCAGTCTGTCCTTCCCATAAGCTTTGTATGGAAAAATTCTAAAATTAATGGGAAATATATCAATGAATTGGATATATGAAAAAGCCTGTCTGGTGTGTTCGATTAAACTTCACTTACAGCAGCTGACAACCAGTATTTTAGGATAATTAAGGGCCATGACCCACACTTTGGGAAGCACTGGTGTACAGTATATATTATTTGTAGATGACAACAGTGAAGATAGTCAGATGAGGCACAGAAAGTGATTTCTGCATAGAGAAACACTATTAAAATGCTGACTGTTGAAATAAAAAAACCCTCTTGAGCAACTTCTAAATCCTGAAAGAGAGAAATATTGGCAGACATGGTTTAAAGGCCTCTGTCTGAAGCCAGATGAGCAGTGTCAGACAATGCTCATGCATTGGTCCATTTTTTACCAAACAGTTTAGTTTGGTTCAGTACAGTCTGTCATGCCTAGACAGTGGAAAATCTGGTGTTACCTGTGTTTCCACTGCCCATATCTGTCCAGCCTCACTTGTTGTGGTGGGATGTCTGCTCTTTTCAAAATCTAGTTCATTTGGCTCAACTCAGTAACCCTCATATTCCACATACTCTGTCTCTGCAGTGATCCACACAGTAGAAAACAAATTGCTCCCTTTCCAGTTAGTTGTTGTGGTTCCTCTGCACGTGCTTCAGTCCGTCTCATGCATGTGCCAGAAGTGCCTTTCCACTCCGCACTGCTTCAGATCCATGCCAGGTCTGTTTTTGGCAAAGACCTTTCCAAAAATGTACCAAATGTGTGGAAAATACCCATTGCACTCAGAATATCACTTTATATTATGCGCTTTAAACCATGCACTTTATCCAGCAAACTTTACATTTATCTCATTATTGCATGTTTCACATTGACATATCAACATTTTTTGTGTCACCTGTCAAGGACGTTTACATAGGGCATTTACGGATGTATTTTGTACTTATTTCATTGTTAATGTGCTCTGTCCCATTTTGATAAATGGATAAATAAATAAATAATGAATCATGGTAGAATGGATCCATCCAAACAGGAGGAATTCTAGTGGCACATACTACAAGTTACATTCAGATGGTCACAGAGACAATACAACACCATGGACAAAGAATAACTGTTTTAAGGTGGAAAATGACAAAATTTACTGTGAAACTAAACATTTGTTCAAGAAAACATAAACATTTTCACCTTTTCCTAATGTTCTCAACCAAAGTAGAAGCAAAAAAAAATCACAGAATAATAAAAGTGGTATATAAAAGTGAATAGGGAATTAACTTTGCAAAGTAAATATCATCTGTTGGCTACTTACTATTCCTGGGTGAACTCATAGCTGTGTGATCATGTGATCTCTTGTCTCCAGTTGCTCAGGGCTGTGCCTCACAGGACATCAATACAGAGAGGCATCCAGTGAGCGAGGGTGTGCACTATCATCAGAGCAAACTGCTGCGACAGCGCAGTTGCTGTATGTGGTAGATCCCATGGTTCACATAAAGAGCCGTTTTAAACAGCTTATTTGTGATGGATACATCATTACTCAGTCTCCTACCCTACAAGGTTTATTTACTTTATTAGTATCACAGCGTTTCTGTTAAAGTCATGTTTTTTGACAAAATAAAGAAGAAAAGCTGATAAAGAGCAGCAGCTAGCATCTGAGTTCAGTACAAGATTACTTAAGACTTTTGTCTCCCTTCATCCGGCTAGACGTGTAATGGAAGGTCTGTAGGACTAAGTAATCTTGGAAATCGATTGCCTCCAAGCTCTGCAAATTGTTTAACCAGTTTAAAAAAAATACAATCTTTTTTTTTGTTAAGTGTAGGGATCATACCAATTGCAAGTAGTCATTTTCAATGATACAGCAAGCAGGCCAATTACTGCTTACTGGTGTTCTTCATTTCCTGTCTAAGATTCCCATCTAAGATTCTCAAACAACATATAGGGAGCAGGGACAGGTCTCAAAGTTAAAGGCCAAAGCTTATCTAATTTTTGGAAGACTATAAAAAATAGAAAGTAATATGTTAATAAAACCTAAAATAATAATTCCATTTCAATATATTTAAAAATCCACCCCTACGGCATCTGTCAAGAAACAAGCTGGCTCTTGTAGAGAGGTAGTTGATGATCCCTGCTCTGCAGAGCCTGGCAAACTGTGATCTCTCTGATTTCATAAGCTAAGTGAGGCTGCACACATGCAACCAATAAGTGAAATCACTGAAATATAACGTTGTACACTCACTGTACATCTTTGTAAATGGTCCATCCTTACTGAATAGTGAATACTGGTTGCCCAAAAGCTTTGTCAAACAAATTAAACTGACATTACTGTGTTGTAAATGTGGCATCATTAATATTAAGTAATGCAATCTGTATTAGATAGACTGAAAAAGGCATAACACTGATATGATCACAAATGTTAATCTAGTATTGATATAAGAGCTTGTAGCAGGCTAGAAGAGAAGCATCACAATATGAAAGGAAACCCAGATCTGTCATAGATTATTAAAGTTAAGTTTACATGAATTTTCATCCTGAGTCTCCCTTGCTTTCATATTTAGCTCCACGTCCTGAGTCAGACACGGCTTCCAGCGTTTGTACTTTATGTCACATTCCATGTAGCAGAATCCACGACGCTCATGTGACTGCTTACATGCTGTGTGAACACTGTATCCCACAGCTTTCATGCCCTCAGACCACTCAGGCTGAAAATGTAAGTTTTATGAAGCGGAAGTATATTCATCTAAAGCCAGGGAGAGAGAGAGACATGCCTTTTTAGCGTGCTTTTAGAGGAGAGTGTGTTTAAATCTGCACCAGTAAATGTTTGTGGGGATGCTCAGGCAGATGGAGGCAGGTATTTACCTGTAGAGTGAAAATAGAGGAGTGTCTCTGATGCCCAGGGTGAAAGGGGATTATGAATGGAGAAAAAATTCACAAACACCAAGAGATAAGACACAAACAACAGTTTTTTTAGGGGTAAGCCAGTAATGATTCTTCAGGGACAATACTGATTATTGGTATTTCATTAGGTTGAAAACTGATATTTGAAAATGTAAAAATGAGTCTCTGGTATTTCAGTCATTTAAACGTTAGATTAACATACTATATAAGCTACTTCATTTCTATAGATGGACCTGTCAAGATTAATCATGATTAATTAAGGTCCACAATTAGTTCACTTTAATAGCATGTTTTTTTCTTTACTCGGACAGCTCAGCGGACAAGTCAAAAGCCATCTGTAACTTGTATTATCAAACATGTACCCTTTTACTGTTCCTTCATTTTCTTTTCGATCCATAACAAATTCTTTTTTTCTGTGGTTAAGTTCATGTTAAAATCTTCTAACTACCTGTAAATGGCAGGTCTGTATCCAAACCGGATAAGACAGTCTGGCTGCAGACAGTAGCTCTCAGATTGAGCTGTCAGAACGGAAGTACACGATAAAACTTCCAAAATAACATTGGATTAAACTTCTGGTAAGAGTTAGGGTACAGGCTGAGGTAGGGCTAGGAAACTGAATGTTGAAGGTTAAAAACTTGAAGTGCAAAACCTGATTCCAGAACAAGTAAAGCTGAGTAATCAGTCTGCTTACAGGAAATAAGCTCACCCTCCATGAAAACAATGTAACACAGCCAACCTAGAGGCTAAAGCTAACAAGCAACTGACGCTAGATTAGCTAAGTCAGCTTAAGTTTTTTTGTTAAATCTCACATTGCTAAAGCTAACATAGCTATATTGACTTACATAGTAACTTTAACTACTTAGCTAGCATAGTTACGTTAGCTTTAGTTTAAGCTAACAAAGCTAAAGCGAGCCAGCGTTTGCACAACTACTACTAAGGCCCCGTCCACATGGAGATGAATTCAGGAGTATACGCAAAAGTTTTTTGTCGTATCGGCGTTTCATCCACACAGAAACGACGTTTTGGGAGGCTGTAAACGCCACTTTTTGAAACCAGGTTTCAGAGTGAACAAATCTGTAAACGCTTACCGTTTCGTCTCCATGTGGACAGCCAACCACATCTTTCTTGAAAAGGTTACGTCATACATAGCATAGCCCCCTTAAGGCACATGTGCATGTCAAACCAAAACAACAATGGTGGATTACAGGGCTGTGTTTGTGCTGCAGAAGCAACTGAGCTTATTATGGCTTTTATAGCAAAATCTGATGCTCCTTTACCACCCCTGAGAACAGCATACACCAGACATTCTTAAATCCAATGCCAAGTGGTGAAAAGTGGCAAAATTTGGTTAGTGGCAATAAAAATATGGTCAATCGTCAAGAAGCGATAAAAAAGTGGCATAAATGTAGCAAAAAATGGGTGAAAAGTGACTAAAATGGGCAAAAGTCAAAGACTGGCAAAAATGGGGAAAAGTGGCATAAAGGGGTAAAGATTGCAAATAGCAAAGAGCAGGATAAAAGTGGCAAAATTGGTGTAAAAGGGCAATAACTGGATAATTAAAGTGGCAAAAATGGGTTAAAGGGGCAAAAAATGTATTAAAAGTGGCAACAAAAAGGGAAAAAATGGCAAAAAAGTGTGGGAAACAAACTGATTATTTTGATAATTTCTGAGGTCAACATGCCCCTTTTTTAAGGTTTTCTGGGGGAATAATATTTCAAATTAAGATATAAAAGAGCCACAAATGATCACAAAAGACCCACATGTGGCTCACTGATTTAAGCCTACAAAAAAATCAAACTTCATCCTGTGATGTGCTGACTTCAATGGTCCCTCCATGTGGCAGGCAGGGCCCCAGAAAGCTCTCCTCTTTTTCCTTCCTTTATGATCTGTCTAAAGTGACTGAACTGGCTAGGAGGAAGAATGGCTGACCTTTCAGAAAGGTCATTCATTCATTCTTTTCTCAACACCTACAGGTCCACCCTGGTGAACTTTCTATGCAATGCCTTTAGGGAAAATGCATAGTATTTTGGAAAACAGTGTTCTCTAATGTAGTACCATTGCAATCTCAGGGCTTGATTTCACCTTTAAGGGGGGCAGGTTCACTCTGGAGAGCAGGGAGGGGTGCGTGACTGCTCTCATGAATTGTGAAAAATCATAAAGCCTCTTGAATCAAATGAATGACTACACATTACAAAGCCCTTTTTTCTCTTTGCCTCCCTTAAGTTATGCTCCTCTTCAGCAGAATAATGCTGCAATATTAGGCAAGAAATTAATGCCAAACGCCCACCTCTGAACCTCCCTGCCTGCTAGAACAAAGTGCTACAATAGATTGTCAATGGTACACAGTGTGCAAACTTAATTCTGTGACGCTGTTTTCTAGTTATTCAGCATACAGCACCCTGCCATTTTTGAACGGCAAAACACAAAGGCAACCTTTTTAGTCAATGACATAACTGCAGTTCCACCAGAAACACTGCTTTTCCTTGCATTTCTCTCTGAGCCCACTCACTCTCTCAACATGCTGCATACATGAAGCATACATTGTGCCCTGTTTTTTAAAAATGCTCTTGTTTTTTTTTTTTTTTGACAGCTGCCTGAGAGCACACCGAGAACGCCCCCGATCCTGTCAGCAAAAGAGAGGAGAAAAGTCAGCAAGAGGAATGTGAGAAAACTGCAGAAAAATAGAACTCCATCATCCCAAATCCAGCCTTCTTAGACTGTAGTGGACATTTCAAATCTCCCTTTTCATGACCACCCAGGAGAGGCATGACGGATTAAATCACATGCTCCATCAAGAGTGATCACAAACCCAACCTGCAGAAGCCTCTCTCTCCACTACTGGAATCTCTGAATGCTTTCCAGGAGCTTAGATCAACTCAAACTTCCCCAAGTAGTTAGCTTATCTCACTCAGAGGAAGTGCTGATAAAAGCAGGAACAATTAATGCTTTCCTACTGAGGGCCTGAAGAAGAGGCAGAGCCTGGAGGGTCTCAGAGACACTTTTTGGGACTCTACTGAGAGGAGAAGATTGCTGCTGTAACAGAGGGGATGGGCAACAAAAATGCAACCCCACCGAAAGGTCCCAGCACCGGTGCTACACCGAAAGACGGAGCAATGAGCGTGGACAGTGGATCAGGTACAAACTGATAGAGTCACCTCATTATGTTTATGGAGCATTGCTTTTTTTAACAGTTTCAGCTAATGTTGATAGGTAAAATATTATGTCCTCTCAGAAGTACAAACCCCAATTCCAAAAAAGGTGGGACGTTGTGTAAAGCGTGACTAAATGAATGCAGTGAAGTGCAAGTCTTTTCAACCTACATTTAATTGAATACAGCACAAAGACAAGATATTTATAAACTTTGTAGTATGCACATATTCTGAGGTTGATTCCTGCAACACACACCAAAAAAGTTGGGACACAGGAGCATGTTAACCACAGTGTTTCATCACTGTCAATGTCTGAAGCCTGAGGACACTGATTGTTGAAGTACTGAAAGTGGAATTCTTTCCCATTTATCCTTTATATGTATCTTAAGTTGCACCACAGTGCAAGGATTCCATTTTCATATTGTGTGTCTCATATTGCTCCATACATTTTCAACAGGAGACAGGTCTGGACAGTCTAGTATCCTCACTTGTTTTCTGCGAAGCCATGATGTTGTAACTCATGCAGAATATGTTTTCAGATTATCCCCCTGAAATAAGTAGGGGTGTCCCTGAAAAGACAAAAACATATATTGTTCCAAAACCTGTATGTACCTCTCAGCGTTAATGTTAGCTTCACAGATGTGCAAGTTACCCATGCCATGGGCACTAATACAACCCCACTGCAATATCGATGCTGGCTTTTGAACTTTGCACTGATTACAATTAGGGCTGTAAATTGCTTAAAGTTTTCAGCCTCTAGTTAATTGCAGTTAATCTCCCCATTTTGAAAAATCTACTCCTTTGCATGTAATTCTGTTACTGTTTAATTTTGGGTTTTTGTACTTTCTGAAACTAAATAGAATACAGACCTGTTTTTACTTTTTATAGAAAATTAGAAATTTGGGTGGAACAACTATCAGAGCGTCTTAAATCTGTACATCTGTTAGTATACTGTAATATAGAGCACTTACATGCAGAATAGAACACTAAATCACAGTGGGTTAGTATTGTCCTGAGCCGTACTCTCCCATTTTGCTCTAACAGAAAATGACGACGGTTTAACGGCATCTGTTTTCTTCTTCTACTTATTTTTTAACAGCAGATGTCCTACTGATATTAGGCGATTATGATTGAATTTCAACAGCTATTTTCATTCATGATTGATTTCATACAACTTCAAATAAAACAAAGTCATTTTTTTTGCCTTAAATGCCCCTTTCCTTAAATTGAATTGTGCTGCCATTGCTAATAACAAGTTAGCTAGCTAGCAGATGCCAATGTTAGCAAGCACACAAGCATGCTAACAGTACAACATCCAGAGTGTCCCAAATCACAGATCTCTGTACAGAATACTAAAGATTCTGAGTGCATAACTGCGTAGTCCGTTCACACTGAGAAGTGTATTTAAATGCAATATACTACTTAAATAAAAAAATGTCAGAGAACTGAGAACTGGGAAACCATTTGCCCTTCACACCCTCAATATTGCACAGTTAGCATGCTAGCGCGCTAGTTAGCATTAGCATCAGCTTGGTAACTAATGTGTTATTAGCAGCAGATTTTGATCAAGAAAAGGCATTCAAGGCAAAATAAGTTCAATTTTTTTTTATTAACTTAAAATACAAGTCATGTTAATCTTATAGTGAGTGAAAAAAGCTGTCAAATTTCAAATAAAATCACCTAACGTCTATTTATAACTTGATGTTAAAAAGAAGTAGAAGAAGAAAACAGAGGTGGTTAAACTGTTGTCACTTCCTGTTATTGTAAAATGGTAGTGTGAAAATTGAGACAATTCTAACCCGCTGTGATTAAGTGAGTATTTAAGTGGACTGTTTTTCAGTGTACTAACAGAAGTGTGTGACTTGAGATACACTGATCCTCTAGGCCGCCATATAGAGTTGTGAAATGTTTATCGGTCCACACCTGTTTCTTGGACATTTTTGAGTGAACTAGTAAACTCCATTTGAGCATACTTGCCACTGTGAATACATTTAAAGTACTTTTATACTCAAAATGTTAAGTATTTAGTGCAGAAGTCTGCAATTTGGGACACACTGTATGGCAAAACTGAGTCAGGGAAAAAGGAGCTTGTTATGGATTGAAGAGGAAAGTAAGGGAACAGTAAAAAGGTGATATTTGATATCACAAGGTACAGATGACATTTGACTCGTCCAATGTACTGTCTGTGAATAAGGCACTGTCTGACAAAAAAGCGTAGAATAAATGCGATTGATAAAGATTAAAACACTAATTATTGACCTAAATTAATTGTAATCAGCACATTTACTCTGACAGCCCAAATAACACAGTGTCCAAGAACGATTTGAAGTAAGAACTTGTCAGACCACAACACACTTACTCTTTTGATCAGTCCATCCTAGAGGAGCTCAGGACCAGAGAGGTCAGTGGCACTTCTGGATGTTGCTGATATCTGGCTTGTCTTTGCATGCTAGAGTCTTAACTCACATTTGTAGATACAATGATGAACCGTGTTAACTAAGAATGGTTTTCTGAAGTGTTCTGAGTCCACGTTGTAATGCCAGTTTTTAATGTGGGCCTGGGGGATTGAAAGTCACAGATTTCAGTGCTTTTTTTTTTTTTTTTTTTTTTTTACTTTGTCCCTTGCATCTGGAAATATCTCCATATTCTCTGAATCTTATTCTTTTTAAAGATTATTTTTGGGCTTTGCCTCTTTTATTAGGATAGCCAGAGAGAGACAGGAAATATGGGGAGAGAGAGGGGAGAAGACTGGTACCAGACATGCGATGAGATTGGAATTGATCCCATGACCAGTGTGTTGAGGACTGCAGCCTCAGTACATGGGCGCTTGCTCCACCCACTGATCCAAAACAGCACCCAAATTCTCTGAATCTTTTGATGATATTATGGACTGTAAATGCTGAAATCTCTAAATTCCTTGTAACTGCACATTGAGGAACATTGTTCACAATGTGTTGGACCATTTGCCCATGTAGTTTTACACAAAGTGGAAGACCTTGCGCCATTGTTGATTTTGAACACTTGAGTCCTCAAGGACTCAGTCATGGTTCTATCATTTGTTATTAATTAACTGACTTTCCTGTTGATTGTTCAAGATGTTTTTCAAGCATTCAGCAATTTTCTTGGTTGATTGTTGCCACTGTCCCAACTTTTATGGAACTTGTTGCAGGCATCAAATTCAGAATGTGTGTAAATTTTCTAATCAACAATGAACTTTATCAGTTAGAACATTAAATATCTTGTCTTTGTGGTGCATTTAATTTACTTAGAGCAGGGGTTTCAAACTCAATCACAGCAGGGGCCAGATTGTGGATTCAGGACTAACCTGAGGGCCTAACAGGGCCACCTTTTAACCATAAACTGTCAACCTTGTTTCACTGGTAATAAAATCTGAAAAAAACAAACAAACAAACAAAAAAAAAAACAATTTAGCACTGATAATAAACAATTTTGACATTTAAAAAGTTAAAAAGATAAGTTTAAAGGCTCACAATCTGAGAAAAGTAAATTTATTAGTTCAAAAAGGTTTTTTAAATGCAAATATATCAGAAATAAGTCAAAATCATTAGTTTAACAGGTCAAAATATGAAATAAAATTTGTAATCATGAAATTAAAAATCAAAATATGAGTCAAAATTTTAAATTGTGAGTCTGAAAAAGCAAACTATGGGATTATAAAATCAAAGTCTGGAGTTGAAAATATGAGGTAAAATAAAAAATATTTAGTTAAACAGGTGAAAATATGACTTAAAAATTAGAATTCTGAATCTTGAAGCTCAAAATATTATGTAAGAAGTCAAATTTATGAGTTGAAATTCTCAAAGTATGAAATGAAAAGTCACAATCCTAAGTTTGAGTTGTAATTGTGAGATGCTAAATTGAAAATGTGAAATTAAAACACAAATTAATTTCTTTTCCCACATTCCTGACTTCTTATCTGAATATTTTTACTCCTTACTTTTTCAGATTTTGTGACTTAACAAGGATATCTTAAATCATCAAGGATAAGTTTACATCTTTATACTTGAGGAAATCTGTAGACCTCATACTGATGGGCCAGGCAAAACAGAAATATGAGATTATCTTGCGGGCCTGATTTAACTGTTCCACAGGCCGGGTTTGGCCCCCGGGCCTTGAGTTTGATACCTGTGACTAAGAGGATTTGTAAGACACCGTATGTTATTCATGTTTACACAATGTCCAAACTATTTGTGATTTGGGTTTGTGGTCCATCATCCTTAGGCTGGCTTTGTTACTCTTACAGCATATCAGAGACACATTAAAAGTCTACACACATTATACTATAGAGTTCTGCTCATGGAGGTCTCTTCGGTGTGGCTCAGAGCTTATCATCCATCACTGGGTTGTAGTTTCCCACAAACCACTCCAGAGCTCCGGAAAAAACAGAGCTTAACGTGATCAGGATGATACTAATCTGAAAGGAAGTTATTCCCAATACTCATGGATGTTTGTAATATACAATACAGATGGAGATGATGGCCTGTGTTACGTAAGTGTCGCTCTACAGCTACAGCTGATAGTGACTAATTGTCACAGTAATGGCTGCAGGCGAGGGGTGACAGGCTGTCACTGTGCATAAATACCACTCAGACTTTTGTGTAGTGTGTGGCACTTTAATGAAACATCATCAGGTCATGGACATACATGCTGAAAGTATAAAGGTTTATAGTATATGACAGCCAGTGTTAGGAACCTGCTGAGCTAACAGCTGCTGTGTCCTTCAGCATTAGCATCCACCACATCTTCAGGACCTGTCAGGACACACAAAGACGACACACAAGGTAAATACAAGCAGGGTGACAAATGAAAGACCTGCTGCCTTTTTCTACTTCTCTTTAATTTTTCTAGTCTGTTTTTGAAAACTTCTGAAAGCAGTGAGGGTCAAAGACATAACCAGTGAGAATAGACTTTAAAGGCTATGTGTGATAATACTGTCTTAGACTAGCTGGGCTTCAACTTTGGATTAAAAGTGCTCCAGAAAGTTTAACCGTACATATGATGCATTTCTCCAGAATGCACATATTTTATTTTGCTTTCATTGTTGCTTTTATTTTGCATCATTTTGTTCAACACACAACAGACTGCACCAACATTCACAGGTAGTCCTTAATAACACAACATGGAACAAACTGCAGCTACTGACGGTGCAAAATAATAAATATTTGGGTTCGGAGAAAGGAAGCATGTAGGGAACGAGAGAGAGGAGCACACAGCTGTGTACAATCAAGATAGAGCAGAGGACACAAACACAGCAGATAATATTATTATCTGATTGTTTCACACTGGTCATGCTCTGAAGAATCACCCTCAACTGAACAAAGATTAGGATTTTATCTTTTTTTCTCTGTCCCAGCCTGTATTCCCACTGCCTTTTTTATTCTCTGGTTGGCAAATATGATGTGTTTGTCCAAGAGCAAAGAAAAGAGACAGCAATATCTCCTAAATTTTAAAGGTTGCACTTAAATGCCCAGCAGTGGTCAGAATGCATGATGGCAGAGTGACATGTTTACAGAATTATCCATAAAAAGACATGAAGGTGTTAGACACAGAGAGTCAAAAGTGTACTTGGACAGTGGGCTGGGGACAAGGTTCATTTGAGTTGACAAGCTCTGAAATCAGAATAATGTCCCCCTTATAAGCCCTGTGATTGACTGGGGACCAGTCCAGAGTGTACCCTGCCTCTTGCCCAATGACAGCAGGATAGGCCCTAGCACCCCCGTGACCCCCACGGGATAAGCGGTATAGAAAAATGGATGGATGGATGTCCCCCTTATATGAAATGTGTCAGGTAGAAACATGGAGCTGTTCTTGACCTATAGGTGCTGATTGCTAAGAGAGTAAATGGTCAATGGAGTTGAGCTTGTATTGTGCTTTTCGAGCCATCTGACTACTCAAAGCACAAATGTTTGAGTGCTGATTTGATTGAAAGACTCCGTGATTCAAGACAGCTGAGCAGGGCTGGTGTGAGGGGCTTTTTAAAAATCTTCTTCCTTTTTTTTTTAATCTTTTGTCTTCTGACTTTTTATCTTTAGGTTTTTGTTTTCTACATTTTTTTTTGATAGTTTGATAAAATGGAGGGAAGTCTGTTACCAGGCAAAACTCACCAACCACTCGATGTTACATGCTGTAACCACCCTTAAAGGAGCAGTCCTGCAATTTTTTTCTCAATTTTCTGCAGTTGGGAAATAGCTTGAGCTTGTATAGCGCTTTTCATTTTTAGCTCTACGACTGACGCAGCAATGGGAGCAAATTTGGGTTAAAGGATACATTGACATGTGACTGCATGGGCTGGGGAATGTGCTGTAACATTTGCACATTGTTGTACCTAAGCCAGCAGATATGGAAGCTTCTGTTCATTGTTCATGCTGGTGAATTGTTTTTGTTTTGTTTACTTTGTGAAAATTAGAACTTGTCTCTGATTTCCTTGTTTAAAGGACAGGTGGTTTGAAAGCGCAGCTCTGTTTCAACTTCCAGCTGGCTGCAGCGGGTGCATAGCCTGTCTTCCAGCTTTGCCTCTGTCAATGGCAAAGTTGTGGTCAATACTCTACTAAAACATAACCATAACCAAGGACATTAAATTCCACTTCTGCCTACAACTTTTCAACCAGAATTGCACACGTCGGACAGCTTAACCAAAATCAGTGACATGTAGCTAGTTTGAGTGAAATAAAAGGCTGAGCCAAAACGGAGCGAATGTCAATGTTTCCCGATAATAAGTGGAACTTGATTGATTTTTTTTAAGTCAGTTAAAGGGAAATTAAAGCTATATGTCTAAAAACGTTTAATCCCATCTTTAGATCAAACTTTGAAAAAACCCAGTTGTAGTCCAAAAAACCCTGGCTGCATCTGATAAAGTTATTTTCTAATAACTAGGAAAGGCCATCGAGATCCTCAGGTTAGTATACTTTTTGTTGTTTTAATCAGGCTGAGTAGCACATCCCACTGATTAAACTAAGTTGAATGTATTTAAAGTGTATGTTGCCCTTTTGTCAGTTCTTGCATGAAGTTTCTACCCACTGTTTGAGTCCAGCAAATGTCGAGAAACGCTGTAGTTAAGATATTCTTTATTAGAATTTACAAACAAACCCTGTTGGAAGTAACCTTATTGTCGCTGAACTGCTGAAATACGAGGTGTGTCTCATTCTAGTGTTTGTGTTTTGCGTCTCTAGGAAGTGTCTCTGGAGACGGACCCCCGGGCCCCAGCCCAGAGCTGCTGGCCTCTCTGCAGTCCCTCAGAGACAACAGTGACTACACTCTGCTGCCACACTCCTTGCACCAGGTGTGTCTCTTTGTGTATTTATGAATGTTTACAGAGGGAGAGAGCAGTTTGTCTCACAAATCCACAGGGAGTTTGTGTCTTTAATTAGCCAGACACAGTGTGTCTGTGTGCCTGTGTGTGCATCAACATACAGCATGTTTGTGTGTCTCTGTATGTTTCTCTGTTTTGAATACATCTACCGTATTACTTTGACCTGATTAACTCAGTAAGACAATATAAGAGTAACAATATGATGTAACAAACCCACAAGTCCATGTTGTGCATCCCATAAAACAAGATGTTTTACGCTCACATCTTGATAACAAAAACTCTGATTGAATGTATGCTATTTATTATATTTTGGTCACCTTTATTAAACCATAAATTCCCATTGGTAATAAAAATGACAGGGCTTTACTGGATTACTAATCAAGCTGCATTTCAGTTTAATTCAAAATGCTGATGCACTTAATACTTACTGGCATGCAAATTAATTGAACAAATTGCTGCTCTAGCAGATGATCAGTTTAGCTACTCCATGCGTTATTGACAATATTTTCGATCATATATTTGTGAAAAATACCGGCCATTTATTATTGGCTGCTGATCAATCAAGGTGTTTACAAAAAACCCCACGTTGCTGTTCAACTTAAAGTAAATTAATTTGACTAAAACTGGATTAAAATGTTTTCAGTGTTCATTTTTCTAAGTCTAGACTGAAACAAAAAAGTTAAATGAATGACTCAAATAGGGCTGGGCATTGCTAAGAACTTCGCGATTCAATTCGATATCGATTGGATATTGATTTAAATGTTTTGATGTTGATTCAGTAAGAAGTAGAAATACACAAATGACCTGTTGACAATTTTTGATAATTATTTTCATGCCCATGTGAACATATGTGGTAGGTCACCTCAATTTTTTTAGCAATAAAACATCTGAAAATAAAAATTTGCACTATAATAACTTATTTGTGCATAAGGAGTACAAAAGTAAAAAAGATGCCAGTTCTGTATAAGCACTGAAAAAGTAAAGTGCATGTAAACTTTAATAATATTTCTTTCCTCTCGGAAATTGTGATAAACCTCACATAACATGGTTGTGGTTGGTTGTTGTTTGGTCGAGTGCAGCCTCCGTCCATACAACGCGAATCTCACGCAAAGTGACCCCCACTGGCCAGGAGGTGAATCGATTCAGAAGATTTGTTGAATCGATATTGAATTGAGGGGGGAAATATTGCGATGCATCGATTAATCGATATTTTTCCCCACCCCTAGACTCAAATGTGACTAATCTTTCTACATGTGAATATCACAGTTGTTATACATTAGGGACAGATCCAAGCAGTGAGATGTGAACACAACCGTGCTCGAGTTCAGGTTACTCCTCACCAAATAGTGCTGTAAATTCTAAACATCTGCTGTCTCTTCAAAAATTCGATGCTTTTCGTGCCAGGCACTGCCATATAACTGAGATCAGCTGATCTCACGTAAGCCCTTATCAGCTGTCGGCCAGCAGATTCCCTTTATGCATGCCATTGGCTAACTGCGCTCATGCTGTCATATTTAAACTGCTTTAGCCTGGCTTTGCTTCACTGCTCCCTCTGCAAGCTGCTTTTTGCAACCATCCTCCACCCCAGCTCCTCCTCCATGCTTTAATCAATGATGTTCCATTGTCATTGATGCCTGCTCTGCTCTGGTTCTCTCCCTGCCTCAGGTTTCCCTTGTAGGCACAGGAAGAGCAGGAACGTGTGCTGTTCCTGCTTGATGCTTTCCATATAGGCTCGTTGAGGGGCAGGGGGATCTCAGAACAGCCACACTTCCAAATATCAGCAATAAAAGCATATATTAACTGCTACTAAAGAGTAAAAATTGCTAAAATCTTGCAGGATGGACCCATTTCATCCTCTGAGCAGCATGGTAGATGTGAAAGAATGAAGAGTTTTGTAGCTGGCATCGTCAAAAAAGGCACTTATAGTGTCCAGCAGTATGGACCTCATTGTCCACATAGAGCATAAACCAATGTCAACTTGAGTGGATGCTTTGGTTGTCTCTTCTTCTTTGAAGGACCACCTTTGCACATACCGTATCCTTCCGCATTGACTATGCTCATGTGCTTGGGCATGGAGTGATGTGAAAGCAGACCAAAGGGAGAATTGTAGAGGGGAAGCAATTGCACTTGGCATTGAACTAAACAATCTTTCCTAAAGTGAAAACGGCCTGAAATAAAGACAGTGGTCCTGCTGCAGACTGCACATTTTTGACGGCTACTCTCACAGACTGTTCATCAGGTACCATGTGTCTCACAGAGGAAGTGCTGTTATTTGCTGGTGAAACGTATTTCCAGTTTTAGGTTTTTTCAAATCCAACTTTTTCATCGTTCTGGCAGTTAAATTTGTGGAATATCCACATTGCTAACATTACAGACTAAGACACATTTGATAAATGCAACAGAGGATAAGGTCAGAGGTCTAATCCAGGATCAAATTGTGTACAGACCTGTTTTGGACGTAGTTACACGAGCAGAGGCCCGCTTTAGCAATGTTAGCTTTAGCTAAAGCTGAGATATCTAGGCTAGCTACATAATAACATTATTACATAAGCCAATGTAAGCAACATGAGCTTTAGCGAATGTAGCTAAAGGTAACTTAGCTATGTTTGCAACGTAGTTCTTTTATGTATAGTTTAATTAGCCTTAGAAACATGAGTTAATTGAGATAATATAGATACATAGCTTATGTAGCTGCTTTGTGAGCTTAGCTTTAGCTACATAGGCTTGGTAGCTACGTAAGTGATGTAAACTACATTGCTGCATGAGCTACATAGTAGCAAATCAAGCTATGTAGGTTACGCTTGCTGAGTTACAGTCTTTTCATGGAGGATGTGATTTTTTCCTGTAAGCAGACTGTTTACTCTGCTTTTTTAAACATTTTGTAATCAGGTGTTGCAGATCAGGTTTTAACCTTATAACTTTTACCTCAAATGTTGTGTGAGAAAGATTTAGCCTGTATTTCCGTTCTGAGATTTAGGGCATCTCAGATGAACGGTGTGTGAGTGTGGCTGTATGAATGGTCTGCATCCAGACTGTCAAGGAAATAGTAGCCAAAACTAACGCTGTCCACTGCTGGTATTTTTTGAATTCCTGAAAACAGCGTGCTAGAGTGTTGCTCTGCCCATAGAGATTTTTTTTTATAATTCAAAGGTCAGCTGTCTCTACATCTGTTTCTCTGTAGATAAAAAAAATCACATCAGCATAGTTTCTGAATTCATGTACCAAGTCTACTCTGCAGGTGTTTGGATTTGAACCTACGCCTCTCTGCTCTTTTGTTGCCTCCCCCGCCTCACATCACCATCACCAGTGCAGTAGTCTGACAGACTAATTAGAGGTGTGATAAATATAGTTTGCTTCAGCCTCTGTGGTTTGTTGGGAAAGGATCACAGCAGTGGTTTCATGTTCCACGTGCAATAATACCTAACAATACACAGATGGTATGATTTGTATCAGCTAGTCTATTTAGGAAGTTTGTAGTTGATTTTTTTTTTTTTTTTCTTCAGAAAATTACTGCAACATTCATTTAACAAAAGCAACGGATGTCTGACAAAAGCAGTCAATGCCGTCTTACCGTAAGAGTTATATTTTTTAACCTAAATAAACATCAGTTATGAGGTATCTGGTGTGAAGAGTGATGCTACACTCCACAGATAACTATTTCTGGCATGTAGGCTGAGTCTTTGCAGAGACATGTTTAATGGCTTTCATAAAAAAGATCCATATTTGGGTGTAGCTGCTAACACCTGCTCTGCTGATGTAGTTCACTGCCCAAATTCATTTATTTAAAGGCTAAATATACTCTGAAGAACAAATAAGACAAGTTAAATAACTTTAATTCATCAAAGTAGTACAAACAATATTTACTTTGCTTGAAATTATTAACAGACTGAGGTGTAATTAAGAAAACATGTTTGTGATACGTGCAAGATATCTGCAAATATAACCTAAAAAATAAAAATGATTATTAGATTGCTTTAACGGGCCTATCAGAGACACATATTGCAAAACAATGTCAAGTCTAAAAATTCAGTTTGTATATTTTTTTAAAGACACTGTTGCTCCTCATCCTAAAAGTCTTTTCATATAGATATTTTAAGATCCAGTGCCTGGTTCAATTTATTTATCCTAAGTGACAGAAAGTGCACATTGAAAACAGTTAAGCTATTTTACTGTTACAAAACACAAACATTACCTAAATAATGTCTATTTTCTATATTGTACTGAGCTATGAAATGTATTATGAATCTGTGGCATCTGGGGCTTTGAGATTCAGCATTTTTAGGCATAAAATTAAAGTCATAAAAGGAAACTAAATTGAGTATTTTTTTTTTATGAGAATAGTTTTCTTAATATTACCTTGCAGAAAGAGTGCAAAACAGCTGGGTGCAGAATGGAGGGAAGCTTGTTGTAAGTAAAAGGGAGAAAAAGTTATCACATCATCAGTCAGCACCCTCTGTGTGGCTCAAGTGAAAAGTTAAGTTGCTATTATCAGTCTGTGTAAAAGCAAATTAACAGCTAAAAGTTTGAAAATAAGTATTCAGACATATTTGAAGAAATTACAAGTCAGTTCACATCTTAGTATTTCAGTTACAAATGGTAAATTGTTGAAGTGTTGAAGCATAAAGGCAGTGGGTGTATTTACCACAAAAGCCCTCCTATATGGGGGTTTCTAGGGCAGCTCGGGGCTGTACGTGACACAGATGGAGCAATAGACCACTAAGTGAATTTGTGTCTGTTCAGGAAGTACATAAGACTCTATAGTCAGGAACTGCAGAGCTCTACAACACTGTAAATGATGCACAGAGCAGATGCCCAGTTTGTAACCTTGCAAAGCAGTTGGACTGTGCAGATTCCATGTCTGTGACCAAGCAAATCCATCTTGCAAAGCTCCAGTCTGAAAACAATTGTGCCAGGTCTGAGGATGGACATAACCAATCAGCATCATTTGAGGAGAATGAGGCGGGGTTTAGTTGTACTAGAAGCCAGTAGAAATGGTTGCTTCCCATGTAGCAACTAGCCCGGATGTGGTGATGGTATAGCAGCAGTTTTATCAGAACTTGATCATATTTCTTTATTAAATTAAGGGCAAAGAACAGCACTGAAAGCTTTTTATAACAAAAAAGATGTTTTCGCTGTTCTTGACCTGCTCCGGCATGAGTTTTGGATATTCACAGACAGGTTCAGTTGTACTTTGAGCTGGTATTTACAATCCCTGCTGCTAGTTTAGAGATAAGCTTGGATGAAGCTGTAGTATAGAGGCAGTTTTATTTTTGCAGAACCACATTTCTTTATTAAAACAAGGGCAAAAAGCCACATCAAAAACCTCTCTTGGCAGAGAAAATGTTTTTCACATCTCCTGACCGGCTTTGGCATGAGTTTTATCCACCAACAAGCTGAAATGTTCATTAACCACAACAGTGCCTGTCTGTTGGGCTCAGGTTACAACAGGAGCTATGCAAGCCTGACAAAGTCATTTTGTCTCTGTAATGAATGTGACAGACAGAACATTTGTCCAATCACTTCTTAGTTTTCTTTTTGTAAACAACCTGCCTTCACCAAACACTTTGTATTTGAGGTTTTCCAGATGATTGCCATGCATTGGATATGTATAACAATCTGGCTTGTCAGGTTACCCAGTTTGAGGATACTGTATAAAAAATTAATGCTTGAAATGTTTTGTCCAAACCAAAACTAAGGACAAATGTGCACATCAAACAGGACTTTATGTCTGAATTATAACCTACTTCTTGTGTATTTACTGTTTACACAGTTGAAATCTGGTATTCTTTCTCTTACCATTGAGGTTGGTCGATTCAAAATTATTCCAAGAGCAAACAGACTGTTAGTTGAAATATTGCAGTGGTGTATATGCCTTTTTAAACCTGATGTGTTTAGGCTTGCTTATTTTGTCCCAAATGTATGGAAAAGAAGGTGAGATAGTGAGTTTAATTAATCTGGAGTTTGTCTTTATTTTCCACTTAAGTTCCATGACAATGAAAATATCTGCTGTACCCTTTGACCTGTAGGTTAAATTCTGGGAGCCATATAAGCTCATCCAGACTGGGAAAAGATTGTATTTATGGCACCAAAATAAAGTAAAATTCCTTAAAAAACTTGTAAAAAGGGGAGGAATTGCTCAGAAGTAATATAATTAAAACTTTTTCCCCCAATGTTGCGATTGCGATTTAATATCCGACTGTTCGTAGGTCAATCTTGTGTATTTTTTGACAGATTCAAGCAATAAATCATTCCATAAATAAGACCATGTGCATTGAAAACAATGTGTACTAAAGGATGAACCTTTGTAATGTTCGTTGTTGGGTCGGTGAATATGGATATATTCCGGTTAGAGAATAAGGTCAGGAGAGAGGATATATAGAGTCCAGATGTTTAATCATCCTTCACAAAACAGAGTGTGGTTTCTAAAGAACAAGAGAAATAATATGCATGTAACCAAATTAAACTTCCATAATGGAACACAACACTACATCCTAAATATGCAAGGTAAACTATCATACTAAGCAGAAAACATTTTAACAACAACTTACAGTCATCAAAGCAGCACAACAAGGGGATAAAAAACTCCAGTCTGCTCCTGTGGGCTCTGTCAGTGCTCTGCTGCTACTGAGCTGTGCTGCCGGAACTCTGGCTCCAGACGCTTAACAAGCTCAGTGCGTACGCCGGTCTCTGGCTGAGCTCTGTTTTCTCAGGGCGTACGCCACTGCTGTTAGAGCAGGCTTTCTCACACAATGAAATTATTTCAGAAGCAACAAATCCATAGTAGCATGAATCTGAATATAAGGGGTGCAACAAGCTTTAAGCTATAAAGGAGGCGGCTGGGGTGGAGGAGGTGAGGCTGGCTACCAGCTGATCGCAGCTGGGGTATGACTTTCGTGAAGTAACGCTACCCTTCATCAGTTTTAGTTAGAATAAACTTAATATTTTTGCTTATATTGCTAATGTGATGTCATTTGCTTTGTTTAAGGACATTAGCATTTTTATGTCACTCATTTTGATTAAGAAAAACATACATAAAAAAGAAGGATTTTTGTAAACCATTATAAAAAAATGACACTTTAATGTTTGCATAGTGTGCATAAAATCTCTGCTGCAAACAAAAGGATTTATTAAACTGGTATATTGACACATTTCAAGTTACAGAAATATTGCAACTTCTGCGATTTGTAAATTGCAGCAGGCCAAATTGCAATTCAGTCAAATTAGCGATTATTGCCCAGCCCTACTCAGAAGTTCTTATTCTTTTAAACACTCAATCGTAGCAGTCACTACTCATACCTAACCATAACAATTTTTGTGTACCTTACTGTAAAGTATTATGAATTATAAGAGCATTTCTGACAACTGGTGAAATATTATAGCTCTAGTTGTGTGGACAGTAAATCTGGTAAACAGTTATGATAAACATCAGTACTAACAGTATTGCCCTAAAACGTCCAATTGATAACATTACAATATCTGAGCAGGTGAAACTTCCCTGCTCTAGGTTCCTCTTCACCGTGAGCATACAGTAAGTGTTTATGGAGGGGAGGATAAAAAGTGGATGGGAAAGGAGCCCCCTGAGACATGTTAATCCAGACCATAATTAGTTTCATGTGACTTCATGTCTGATGGGGCGTGTGCTTGGCTCTCTCTCTAATGCCATCATGTGATCTTCATTTTTAAAGGAATTTGGTGAATTTCAAACACAAGCATCCACATTTGGTCAAACAGACCCACTAGTTTTAGATTATATCATTATAAATGCCTTGGAGAGGGGTTGCGGATCGCTTTGTGAGGGGTTTGTTGTTGATGTTTCACAATAAATTCTGTCAGAAGCTTGTTTCTAATGCATGTTTAGTTGTTGATACTGTACTTGTATGAATCATGATGAATTTCTGTGTAAATGGCTGTAATGTAACTGATATTACTCTCTTTTTTCCTTTCAGATTGCAGAGGCCTATTCACTCAAAGAAGACTGTATCCTTTCAAATACACAGCAGAAACTTTTTTTTAACTTTTACCCTTTATGAGATTAACCAGTCACTTGCATGTTCTATTCAAACCCTGACTGCACAAGACTGGCACATGTGACGACAGAAAAATAAGAAAATGTATGATTTTCAGTCTCTGTTGAGTACATTTCTGTCTAATATGATTGAAGAGGGTCTGTCTCATTGCTGCTTTCCATCATTTTATCCTCTCTCAGTCTCTGGGTATTCCCCACTCTTTGGATGAATGCCCTGAAGGCCTGAAGTAGGAGTTTTCCTCTGGCTCTGTTTGTGCCATTGGCATGGTAACAGCTGTAAGCTAGTTGTGCTGCAATGAGGATAGTGTGTCAGTGAGTGAGCATGTCAGGAAGAGGCCAGGGAGAAAACAAAACAGCTTAACATATGTGCTGGAAAGATTTGTGACGTAGAAACTAGAGGAAAATACTCTGTGTTTAGAGCAGCGGAGGCTGTTGATAAGAAGAAAGCAGTAAATGTTAATTGTTATGATTTTGAAGCTTAATTTTATAAACCTAAAGATGTTTATCATGACTGAAATTTGGCTTGGTGGTTCGTAACACAGTGGCTTAACAAACAACAAACCTAAATACCAGATATATTTTCACTTGATAAGTTCTTTAAAAAAAAAAGCTTCTTTTTTTTTTTTATTGAATGAAAGAAAAATTTTGTTCAGCTGGCTGCACTAACTGATGAGGAGAAAGCCTGGAAGCCTCTACAGAGTCTCATCAGAGAAAGAAAACCCAGAGAGGAGAAAGAGAGAGGCGGGTAGAGACAACATCAGTGCAACAATAGAGACAACAATGAAAAGATAGAGTCATAGCTTTAAAGATAAGATATGTAGAAGTTTTGCACTAAAATATCTATATTAGTCTAAAAGTGACTGTTTTTTATTCAGGTCTTGCATTGTCTAAAATATTTCCTAAAGTTTTCAAAGACAGAGAAACTCAAAATGTTTATTATTGCAAAAGAATGTGTCTTTTAATGGAGGCTGCCATAGGTTGTGAGTCCAATCATCCAAACTCACCTTCATAACGTGGAACAACCCCACACTCGGCATGTCCAGAGAGTTAAGACCAGCATTGTTTAGTGCAATCCACCTCTCTGACCTCTTCTCAATACTACTTCTAGTTTTGAATTGAAGACTGTTCAATAAAAAGACATCTCATAAGCTGTACTAGTATTACTTAACAGAAAAGTGGCGTTTTTGCTTTCTCTCATAAATTCTTTAAAATGAGAAAGAAATGCATGTCAAAGTGCACTTCCATATTTGTGCTTGAGGCGATGCCAGAGCGCATGCTCATCCTTGGATCCCAGCCTACGTGCACATTCTAGGACACTAACCTTTTTCACAAAAAATTCTTGGTAGGTGGTTGGACAAACAATCTGACTATCACATTCATTATGGGCAAGTAAGAGCAACAAGACAAAATGAGGTTGCACACATGTGCAACTCTGGTAGTAACGTGAGCTAGACAAGCAGATGATGCCATAGTTTTTGAGCAGTGGAGCTACTTTGTGGATAAAACTCGTGCTGAGGCTGGTTGAATTAAGTGCAATAACATCTCCTCTGCCAAGAGAAGCTTTCAGTGTGACTCTTTGCCCTTGCTGTAATAAAGAATTGTGGTCCTGTTGTGATAAAACTGCCACTACATTATGGCCATATCCAAGCTTGTCGCTCCACCAGCAGCCTACAGTACAACTAAATTCGCCTGTAACTGTCACAGACTCATGCAGAAGCAGGTTGGGAGAAGAGCGGAAACATTTTTTCTGTTGTGAAAAGCTTTCAGTGTTGCTCTTGTTTTAACAAAGAAATGTGGTTCAGTGGCTTCTACTACAACCAAACCCAGATCGTAGCTACCACGTCATTCTCCAAAAATGTTGATCCTAATTGGTCAGCTCTGTTCTCAGACCAAACACAACTGCTTCAGATTGGAGCTTTGCAAGATGGACCAGCTTGATGACAGACATGGAATCTGGTCAACCCATCTGCTTTTGAGAGGTTAGGTCTCTACTCCTCTCTTGGGATATTATTTTGGTTGAGAGCCCCTTGGAGGAGGAGTTTACATACTGTATTTTTAATGCCAATAGTAAGGTAAAGGCACACTGTGTTTGGTGTTAGCAGGAACAACAAATGATGATATAAACTGACATTTCTACAGTAACTTTAACACTATAATGATAATGAAAGGAGGGTCAGAATCTTAAGATTCCAGCTAATATAGATTGTTTGCAATGTTTTGCAGTGTTTTTGCTGGTTTTAGGGCATCTTTAGGTTTAGCAAGCCACTTCCATATATTCTCCAATATACAGCCAGTCACAGTGTGCTGCATCAAGCAGAAACAACTCCTGATCACACCTGGTACCTAGAACAGCACTATGAGCTCTTAAAGGGGCCTGATCACTAAGAGCTTTGCAGGTGAAGAGCACAGAGAAGTAATTGTGTAATTTCATGAGATAACTGGAACGGAAACTTTCATAAATCAGAGCTTTTTATCTGAGTCATTGTCTTTAACTGGTGATGCTACCAGACCAGTGGGCTATTCAGTTTCTGCAGCTGGAGAAGATCTACCATGAACGTCTGCTGTCCAATCTAGACACCCTGCAGGAAAACTGGGGTACTGCATGCACCTGTTTCTTTATGAAATATCACAGTTCTCATGAATTGTCTTTATTATTGAGAATACACAAGATATTATTTAATTTATTCATTCATAATGCACCTCTACATATGCCACCAGAGAGCAAGCTGAAGGAGAAGAGCCCTGAGAGCAGTTTACCTGATGAAACGGACTTCATCAATCAGAAACACATGGAGACCCTGAGCCAGATCTGCAGGACACACCTCAGGTAAACCACAACATTTCTCCCAAAACCTTTTTTTATTGATGAAGGGCAGAAACCTTAAAGCTATCTCGTTATTTTACTGTTACTGACTTCGGTCTTCGTCTCACATGCTGACACAGTGAGTAGTCACAGTCCAAGCTGGCACATTGATAATGCATTGAGATAAACTGAGAATAAAAAATACAGAGAAATTGTTTGGAAAAATTAATATCCTGACAGGATAAAAGAGATTTGTGCATGGTTGTGACTTCCATCAGAGACAGTCAAATACTTCAGGTCTGCTTGCCAGACGCTGTTTGTGTCCCACCTATCATGTGACTCTCCTGGTATGTTATTGCAGCCCACAGTCATTTGGGTGGATTTGATTTGAAGACTGGGAGGATATTTCAACTTTATATATGTTGAGTCACACCTAGTTTGACTTTTGTTTGTGTCTCTGTCCCTATCTGACTGTTTTTTCCTTCTTTGCTCATCTTCTTTTTTTTATTTGGCATTCCTCAGACCCTCGACCAATATAGGACAGGTGAGATATTTGAATAATCTCCTTTTTTAATCTCTGGTCATGTCAAACCAACATAGTTGATTGTTTTGTTCTCAATGTTTGATTCAACAGAACCCAGAAAATATAATCCAGATGGACATTCAGAGGACAAAGGAGACACTTCAGTCCAGCTTTAATGGTAAATATGTCATACTGCCTGTAGTTCTTATGAACCTGCTACTTAATGAATTTCCATGGAGCTAACTGCATGCTAACATGCTCACAATAATATTCACATGTTGATTATTAATAAGGAAAATATACAGTATATCATGATTGCCCTTTTACTTTAGCATGTAAGCATGCTAACGTGCTAATTCACATTCTACAACAAAGACATGTCTCAGGTTTTGTTTATATTTGGTCAAATAAAGGATAGTTGTTATATAGGGGGATGTTACCGTCCCCACATCTGTTGCTATGGAGGATTTTTTTAGACCTAAAGCAAAACACTGATTGCCTGAATCTAAGTAAATACAGGAATGAGACATTTACATATTTAAGATCTCATGGCCAGTTCAGTTTATTAATAAAAATGACTGAAATGAATACATCTATATGAACTACAACGGCAGTCGAACCCATCAGGAGAGGACTGCTTATTTTCTAGAGATGCCCTTATTTTTCAGGAACTGATAAATATCAGTTGATTTTTCTTAAAAACACACTTTTGGTACATCTAAAATAACACTGTGTCACCCATTGGAGTGACCAATCACCTATGGTTTATACTCTATAAAACATTGTGTGTGTGTGTGTGTGTGTGGTGTAGTGCAATTATAAAATGGAACAACAAGCCAGTAATTGTGAATCAGTTTAAACCAAAATGCATCTTTGAATTTGAGCTGCCTACTTGTCTGTTGCTGCTGTGGGTTTGTCAGATGATGAGCTTACTTGGGTAAAAAGTGCATAAAAAGATATCAAATGTTGGACCTGCCACTGTGGATGTAATCTTTAAAGTCTCTGAAAAGTCACCCGGGTTCCAGGCTTGCTAAAAAAGCTTCCATAAGAGCTATGGAGGCATGGGTAGTGTCACTAGAATAGCACAATGAGGCTTCAAGAGAAATAAAAATTAAGAGCATAAGGTTCATGTTTCAAAAGTAACAATGCATTTCTACCTCACACTTCTGATCAGGCCTTTGCCGACTTTGGTCAAAAGGAGGAAATTTCATTTTATATACGTCATTAATTACATGTGAAAAACATTTTTTCACTCTTATTTTGAAAGGTACCACACACATACTCTTGGCCCTACTGGCACTCAAAAGCACACTGGGCCTGACTTGCTCAAGGGCACTTTGTAGAGTTTGCACAGAAAGTATATCTGCACCTCTCTGTTAACCAGTCCCAATTTCCATATTTGGTCTGTAACAGGATTTAAAGTGGTGGCCCTCTGGTTTCCAATTCAAGTCCCTACAAACTCTGAAACTCATCATTCCTGAAAAACTGTGACTTGTACCTAGGACAGTACAACTACAGGGACTTTCTTGCTTTTTTCTTCTTTAAATGTCTGCTTTAGTCAATGGAAAAATGAAGATAAACAAATGAGTAAACGTTCCTTTACCTCCTTTAATCCTCTTTCAATCCTCCGATAACCTTCTAATCCACTCATGGACTTGTGTCTCTACACAAGGCCTCTGCATCATTACACTGTGATATCTAACACAGCAAGGATAGAGTGATAATCAGTAATCATTAACTAATGTCATTTGTTGTCCCACATGCCAGTCAACAAGGCAGAAACGACACAGCAGGATGAGGAACATCACGGCAGGAAGAGCTTAGATCCAGAACGTCCCTCAGCACGGACAGGCCACCAGGAAGGACATGAGGAGGAGGAAGGAGGAGAGGAGACATATGAGGAAGGACTTAAAGTAGATAATGAGGAGGAGACATGTGAAGAGACGCCGGAAGAGGAGGAGGTGAAGCTGGAGTGGCCGACAGGAGTCCCCCAGGCTTCAGACAAGGACCTGGCCAAGCTGTCCAACACAGAGGGGGTAGGAATGCATCTGAAGAACAGACATGCATGCATTCATTCCCAGATCATCTGTTTCTATTTCATATTTCCCTTTCAGCCTGAATAAACCTTAGCTGTATTGTTTTGGTTCTTTTCAGCTCTTTGTCTTTGCCGGGACACTCCCTAAAACGATCTCCATGGTCTCTTCATGAGATCATCACAGTCTTTATGTTCAATAAACTCCACCCATGCTCTCTGGTGTGGCCTGACACTCGGGATGGCCAGCTTGCCAAATGAGCTAGATTCCTGATCTAGGGCCTGAGCCAAGACATCGTGACCCGGCTCAGACACAGAGCTGGAAGGGCCTGGTACTTCCTGGAGGTGCAAATGTAATAAGAGCTATTCCAAACAAGCAGTGCAGGCTGAAGGCCTGTCATTGATGAGGTCAGGACCTTGGTTCTTGGTTATGTAATCCAGCAGAGGTTTGTTTAAGAGTTACGCCCTTATTTTGCAGTGCAACACATGCAGGTTTTAGAGTTTATAACTATGCTAGTTAATCTTTTTCCCCTCCTTTATTTTCAGTCACTGCATAAAACACGTTTTATCACTTAGATAGTAAAACATAGGATTTCCAGTGCTGGAATAAATAAATGTCAGTCATTCAGATCAGCAGAATAAAAACATACACTTAATTTTATGACCACCCCTCCTAAATTTAAAAGGGATGAAAGATTTTATTCAAGATAAAACATTTAAATTGTGAGCTTTGAATTCATTTGTCATTAAGGGCTGTATAAAGACAGAGAGAAATGTGAGCAAGACAGAGGGGACTAAGATAAAGGTTAACTTTGATATTGCAGAAAGTAAAGACTTTGTCTTTGGCTCTGCTGCAGCCATAAAAAGGCAGTATTTAACCTTAAATAGTACACTCATTGAAATACTTGAAAATTCTATATTTGAGCCCTAGATTCTAGAATATTACTGGTGAGTATCCTAATACTTCTGTCATATATATATATATATATATATATTTATATTTATATCCTGCTCAAGAATTGATGGTGATCAAAAGTCAAGGTTAACAAAGTGACCATGTGTGGGCCGCCCTTTATGGTTAAAAAAACAAACAAAAAACAAAAATCCATTAGATACATGCATATTAAGATGTTAATAATGGAAAATAACATATAGGAGCAGATCCACTAAAGAACAGCACGTTTTTTTACACATTTTTTAGCTGTAGTGTGGGAGGATATGGCAATGAAGATTGCTTTTCCATGGAGTTTGGGCAAAAGGGAAATCCATGCTAACTGCACACAAAACGTACATGAACTGCTCAACAGAGCAAACAGCACCATGTCCCATTAACATGTATGCAAATGAGGAGTAGGAGGAAGAATATTCAGAATTCAGCAGAAATTTGCTCCTCTGACATGGAAATCAGCCTCATTACAAATAACATCTAATCCAAAAAGACCAGCGCTAACTGCAACAGGCAGTAAAGTTTAACACCAAATGAAACCAGGCATTAAAATCAGTGCTATTTCTCTCTCCTCTTCGCTTCTCCTTTTGCCTCTTTCCACTTCAGTCTGTCCTTACTGTGTATTCCAAAATAAAGTCATTATCAACAACACGCTGTGGGACGGTATAAAACTCAGCATGAGCCACTTTCGAAAAAATATGTGGACTCTACTGCCATGTGTGCCTTTTTATTTCCTATTAAAAAGAAATAAATTATTTTGTTTGGAAAAATACATTCAAACAGAAAGTGAACTGAAGTATAAGAGTGGCAGTGGTGAGTTTGGAATGTAATTTATTTTACAGTATGTGATCAAGCATTAATATGGGACACCTTTAAATAAATCAAAGTTTACAGACAGGCTCTCCTCTTCACACTGTAGTTATAGGAAGTTTACCTGAATGTGATATAAATAGCTGTCTGCTATCACACCTGTTTGACTGTAAATTGTTTCTGCTTCTGCACAGCGAAACGACTCTGCTGCAGCATGGGCACAGTGCATGTTCGGCAATAAGATGTTTTGATTTCTTGCACAAAATGAGTCCAAGATATTTAATACTGCTGTCAGACAGAGCAGGATCAGCATAGGTAGATGTTTATTCTTTTGAAAGGGAGAGAACAAGTGCATATGGATGACAGAGGGATTGTCATTATCCACAAGGATTTGGTGAAAATTAACACGTTGCTCCTAAAATAATTTGATTTACCTGTAAAAGAGTGTAAAGAACACTGTAGCACCTAATAACAGGCTATTGCTGCTTCAAACAGCTGTGATGTGTGCAATCACACTGCACTGTTCATTATAATTATAATTAAAAAAAAAATGTGTGTTATTCTCTTTTTTCTGTCTCTGCCATTGTGGTGCTGGTAATCTTAATGCAGAGCTGCTGATATGCCACTTTGCCTGTGGAAAAACACACTAAGTGCACTGGGGTGGTAAAATTTAAAGCGTTTAGCGTCCCTATAAAAGTACAAATTCTTTAGTGGATTTGTGGCAAAAGAGGAGCTATTAGCAGGCGCGAATCTTGCACTAATAGTGCAGCCTTAAACACAGTGCACAAAATCTTAGTGGATCTGCCCACTAAGAGAGTCTAGTGAGTTTTTACTACCTTGTTTAAAAAGTTATTAAAATACAAAATATTTATTTTACAAGACAAGGTGAGGTTATCTTTAGTTTAATGAAGCTATTATACTGTTGTAAACTGACTCACATCACTTATATTTCCCAATTTATACCACAGATTTTCTTTATAAATCCACCAGAAAACATAAAAAGACACAAATATTTAATGTCTAAATGGAATTTAGGCATAAATAAGACTCACAGTAAAAGTAAAAAATGATGGAAATTACACAAGTATAATAAACTTGTTATAAGGTTATAAAACTGATGCTAGCTATGCAGCTACATTAACTACGTAGCTCCTTATCTACATAGCTTATGTAGCTAATGGAGCTTTTTAAGCTATGCTTGCTGCATTAGTATGATTTTGTTTACTCAGCTTTATCAAACATTTTGTAATCAGGTTTTGCACGTCAGGTTTTTAACTTTTAACGCTTGGTTAACCCTTAACCAAATCCTCAGCGTGTGTTTTATCTGATTTTATTTCAGAAGTTTTATCATGTATTTCTGCCCAGAGATGTATGGCATCTCAGATGAACAGTTTGCAGCCAGACCATCTTGGGAAAATTGTCCAATTTTAACCAGTTTAATAAAAAAGGCCAAATGCCAGATTTCCTATTGATTAGAGAATACAGGTCCAACAGTCAGGGCTGCACGGTGGCACAGGGGTTAGCGCTGTTGCCTCACAGCAAGAAGGTCCCTGGTTCGCTTACTGGTCAGGGCCTTTCTGTGTGGAGTTTGCATGTTCTCCCCATGCGTGCGTGGATCCTCTCCAGATACTCCGGCTTCCCCCCACCACCAAAGACATGCTCATTAGGTTAATTGATCCCTCTAAATTGGCTGTAGGTGTGAATGTGAGCAAGTCTGGTTGTCTGTCTCTTTGTGTCAGCCCTACTGTGCCCCTCCTCTTGCCCAATAACAGTTGGGATAGGCTGTATAGAAAAGATGGATGAAGGTCCAAGGGTCTTTTTTGTAGGTCCTATTTTACACATGCCTTAAAAATGTCATAATCCTGGTTGAATATGCTAGTTTACATTTTGTGGGGGATACCATTGAGTCATTTAGCCAGAACCCCTGACGAAACTTCTAATTTATCCTGTCCTTATGTCCACCAAAATTCATGGCAGTACAGATGTATTAAGTGGCTGAAAAAACGACTTCCTGTTTCTTGGCGAAAATGAATTTACAGAGCAACAGCTTTAGTTGCAAAGCCATGAGTTTTACAAGCTAACATTGGGGGGTGGATTTAAAGATAATCCACACTAACTACTGATATCATGCCTGCTGTTGTGAAATGGAGCATCTTTACAGTGCTTATTCACAACCACCCTGTATCTTAACATCTCTGGTACAGCACTTACTTCTGTGGTGGCATAAAAAAATCTTGTTTGGATTGAGCTCTTTGTAATCATGAAAGTCAAACATTAAATTATATTACACCTCTGGAAGGTGATGACCATTGCAAAGTTCAGCATGCTAGTATTGAGCTCAGTGAGTAATGTAGCTATAAACTAGAGCAGCAGATGAGGCTGACAGCTTGATAATTGTCTTCACTTCAGTAGTCAGCATATGACCGAGCTCTGTGTTGTGGTTTCTGCTTTGTGGCTGCTTTAGAGATTATGATCAGGTCAAAGGTTTCTTCATTAGGGTGGGGAGGAATTAAAGCTCTGCTAGAAAGCACTGACCTCTGTTGACTGTGCAGTGTAACTGGGTGAAAACATAGAATTCAAGATTAATTTCCCCTCAGTGTTATGTAGCTGAGCTTTTGGAGCTTTGTGTTTATTTCCTGAGTCTCACTCCCATGGCTCAGCTCCAGTTCATCTGAAATGCTTCTGGCCGTCTGCTGCTTTACTTTCCTTCTTTAAAATCGAATGTACTACCTGAATGGCCCAACATTTTCACTTACAGCTGACTGTGGAATATGGAGAAGGAATGAAATTTCATGAACTGTCTTGGCATCCATCACGGTACCACACTTGAAGTCACTGAGCTCTTCAGAACAACCCATTTATTATCACAAATGTTTGTAAATGTAGTCCTCATGGCAGATGCTTGATTTTATACACCTGTGGCAACAGGTCTGATTGAAACACCTAAATTCAATATTTAACAGGTGTAGCCAAATACTTTTGTCCATATAGTTTAGGCTTTAAACTACTTGATTTTAAATGTTTACTGGTAGACAATATTTTTATTGGCCCTAATTTCATATACCTTCAAAACAGTGGTAACAGTGATGGTGTTCAATAGAGCATTCTGTGTTTTTAGATACTAGGGCAGTCAAGAGAGTCAAAACCCAGGAAGGGTTGGGACATGTGTGAAAGCAGCTACAGGCCAGACCCAAGTCTGGGCTGCCTGCTGGTTCACTTCCTCCACACATGGACTGCACAGACATAACCACCAGGGCACTGGGGCTTCCATACTATTTGTATTTTACTGAATTTGTTCACTGCCCATTGGACCCATTCAGTCGTTAATTTCATAAGAACATAGCATGTTAAAACAGTTTGCACATTAGCTGCCATTTCTCATGTTTCCCTCTTCCAGAGTTCAGCTCCAGATGGTCTGGTGTCCATCCTGAAGAGGAGGAGAGCATCTTTGGATGGATTACCTCCCCCCAGTAACACTGTCACCAAACAAAACGCCAAACGTAAAGTTCGCTTTAGTGAGCCCGAGGATGGCATTGAACAAGGTACGGTTGAGCTACAGTTGGAAAAGTATTTTTCCCCTTCAAGATTTTTTTTTTTTTTTTTTTTTTTTGCATATTTGTTGCACTAAAATGTTTCAGGTCATTAAACTAACTTTAATATTAAACGAAGATAACCAGAGTAAATACAAAATGCATTTTTAAATGATTTCATTTAAGGGGAAAAGCCATCCAAACCTACCTGGTCCTATGTCACAAAGTAATTTCCACTTTGCCCTTGTCAAATTATGAGTTAACTGTGATTAACCACACTATATAGAAAGCTGAGTTCAATTTCACAGGCCTGATTACTGCCAGACCTGTTGAATCCAGAAATCCCTTAAATAGAGCCTGTCAGACAAAGTGAAGTAGGCTACAAGATCAAAAAGCAACACATCATGGTGCCATCTAGAGAAATTCAAGAACAGATGAGAATCAATGTCTTTGACATCTATCAGTCTTGAAATGGTTACAAAGCCATTTCTAAGGCTATGGCACTCCAGAGAACCATGGTGAGAGCCACTATCCACAAATGGAGAAAAGTTGAAACAGTGGTGAACCTTCCCAGGAGTGGTCGGCCTACCTAAATGACTCCAAGAGCTTATCAGCGAAGCATCCAGGAGGTCACAAAAGAACCCAGAACAACATCTAAAGACATCAATCAATCAATCAATCAATCCTTTATTGATCCCCCGGGGGGGGGGAATTGCCTTTTAGTTACATCCTGTCCAAGACATGCAGGACTCATTTGAGTCACTTAAGGTCAGTGTTCATAACTCAATGATAAGACAGAGCCTGGGCAAAAATGGCGTCCATGGTAGAGTTCCTAGGCCTAAACCACTGCTGACAAAAAAGAACACAAAGGCTCATCTCACATTTGCCAAGAAACATCTTGATGATCCCCAAGACTTTTGGAGAAATATTCAGTGGTCTGACAAGACAAAAGTCGCTCTGTGAAATCTAACACAGCATTTCATAAAAAGAACATCATCAACAGTCAAACATGGTGGTGGTAGTGTGATGGTCTGGGGCTACTTTGCTCCTTCAGGACCTGGACCACTTGCTGTAACTGATGGAACCATGAATTCTGCTCTAACAGAAAATCCTGAAGGAGAATGTCCGGCCATCAGTTCATGACCTCAAGTTCACTTGGATTGTGAAACAGGACAATGATCTGAAACCCACACTCGAGTCTACCTTTGAACGGATTAAAACAACAAAATGAAGGTTTTGGAGTGGCCTAGTCAAAGTCTGGACTTAAATCTGATTGAGATGCTGTGGCATGACCTTAAACAGGCCATTCATGCTGGAAAACCCACCAATGTGACTGAATTAAAACAATTCTGCAAAGAAGAGTGGGGCAAAATTCCTCCACAGTGATGTAAAGACTCATTGCCAGTTATTGAAAAAAGCTTACTTGTAGTTGTTGCCACCAAGAGTAGCACGACCATTGGATGGCTTTTTCCCTTAATAAATGAAATAATCATTTAAAACTGCATTTTGTATTCACTTAGGTTATCTTTGTCTGATTTTGAATTTGTTTAATGATCTGAAACATTGAAGTGCGACAAAGGTGCACAAAATAAGAAGTTTTCATCAAAACACCCTTCAAATGCATGTCATAATATTCTCAAACCAAAGCATGTTCATCACGTATATCCATTTCTCCCTCATAGATGAGGTGGGAGGAGATTCCTGCCTGATCCTGCTGCTGCTGTGTCTGGTGACTGTGGTGATCAGCATCGGTGGGACAGCCCTATACTGCACCCTGGTGGACAGTTACTCCAACATCTGCACTGACTTCACTCAAAATGTAGACTTCTACGTCATGAGTGTAAGGAGGTTCTTTGAAGGTCTTGGACACTGGTTTCCTTTCCGGACTTAGATCCTCTGATCTGCTCCCCAGAGTCCTGCACTGTGATTTGACAGTGTGGAGGATTTGTGTCTCTGAGCACAGCACAGTTCTGCAGTCTGACTGCAGTCGCATGAACAGGCGTTCATTTGGTGCTGCCATTCAGAGTGTCAGAGCTCTGATTTGACTGGAGCTTGGGTCCTTTGACTTAAAGACTTTAAGTTATCAGATCCAGATTTATGAATAACTCATGGATGCTCAAAGCAACACCAAGCAGAGAAACTGTCTGAATCCACCAGCCTGCATGTTGTGGGGTTAGAATTTGAAAAACCTCTTGTTTACTACTGCCTTTGTCGATTTTCCATCTTCAGCTAAACCAAACAGGCACCACACAGGAGGGCTAGCATCAATATGTTTTGACAAATGAACAAGTTTATCTGTGTACTAGTGATTCACAAAGATTTGTAGCAATCTTAGCTGTGAGTACATTTGTATTTTGGTCCATATGTTTTCTTGTTCTTGTGGTTTTACACTTCCAAAGCTGTCATTAAGACACTAGAACTGTTTTAGTGTTGTTTTGACCCAATATATGATCTTTACTCCCTTTGAATCTGTGTTACTATCAGATTTTTCTGTGTTGACCTGTTTCTGTTCAATAAATTAATTATGGGGCTCTACACTTTTAAGAGACACAGCATGAATTAAAAGATTTGATTGTTTCTAAAATCACTAATTCAAGATGCAGATGAGCCTTTATGATCCTTTTGCACTGCAATTCAAGTGGTTATTCTTAACATTCCTATTGGGCTCTTGTAAATAAGAGCAGTGAAAGAGATGCATTGTACTATATGTGATGTGAGTAAATGAACAAAGTGGCCAGGTAAAAATGAACACACTATCATGACAGAGTCATCATGAATGAGGCCTTGGGTACTATTACAAGGACAGTACAAGTAAAAAATCTTAAAACCGATGCTTTAGAGCAGGGGTGTCCAAACCTTTTTCACTGAAAATATAAGGACAACTTGGCCAGTTTGATGGACAGCACCTTTGGTGTTTTAAAAATCACATAGTTTACCCCTTTAAGTCAAGTTTATATTGGTCTCAGAGGTCCCCAAAAACATGCCTGTGACATTTGTTGCTGGAAAAACACTCCAGTATTGGATTTTTGCATATCTAAAAAGCCCTCTGTTTCAGACAAGCAGGGGGGGGGCAATCGAACCTGGGAGCGGTGCTAACTCCCCACATGACATCACGAGGGGAAAATCTGAGAACAGCTTGTTTCAGCACACATTTTCTGAAAGATGGCGCAAGAGGGGGATGGGAATGATTTGTGGGGGGGGGGGGGGGGGGGCCGGCCAGGGTTTGGGGTTAGCTGCTAAGCGCAAAATATGTGCTTTTCATATGGTAGCTATGAAAATTATTATACTTCAATATTTTATTCTACTTTCATTTGTTTTTTTGTTTTTTTTACCTACAACTGATCTAATTCTTGATATCGAATGCTCATATATTTTTTAAAGATTTTAACCTTTAAATGCTAGGTTTCTGTCATGATGCAACCATGTTTTTGATGGAAATGAAACAGAAAAAATGATTATCTTTACTATTCTACATGCAAAGTAATTTTTTGTGTTTTGAATTATTACAGCCTGGGATATGTCAGTGGTTAACAGCAACACCGATTTTTCTGCATTTTTTTTTGTGCAATGTCAAATACTGACTCTCAAGGTGCTGAGCGCAGAATTGTGCTTAAAAAAAAAATTAATAATCTATTCCACTGTTATTGAGCTTCTTTTTTTTATCCACAACAGACCTAATCATTGGCATAAAATATTCATTAATTTTTAAAGGTTTTAACCTTTGAATGCCAGGTTTTTTGTCATGCCACCATGTTTTAGATGAAAAACTCAGAAATTAAAAAATTGTCAGTAAGCTAGAAGAAAAAGTGATTTTTTTTTGTGTTGAATCGTTACAGTCGGGATATGGTAATGATATGTCAATGATTAGAAGCAACATTGATTGTTCTGCATTATTTTTGGCATGTTTAGCATGTTTTTTTCTCCGTATGCTAAATATGGTCAAAATGACGCCATCTGGTGGAGAGTAGTCAAAATGATTAATTCCAAGGCAAAAGCCTGGATTGACACCCAGATATAATAAAATGCATTTATTACGCTTTAATGGAAGTAAGATCAAAAACTGAATGGATTTCAATGGTGCATTTTTGGACTTAACAGGTAGAATGTAACTTTTGTTTGTAAACAGTATATTTAGTGTAAACTAAGAAGTACAGAACAGTCAAGAACAAGCTTTGTGTCTAATATTTCATTTTGTGTCTATAATTTTCTAACTTAAAATGGACCACAGGCTGCAGTTGGCCTATTGTTTGGACACCCCTGTTTTAGAGTTTTGATCATGGTTCGGTATGCAACACTCCACAAGCTCAGGCAGTAACTCTGTGTTTTAACCTTTGGTGCTCAATGATAACATGTTCACTCTCAAGTGTAAAACCCTGAAATCTCTCCTGTTTATGAATTATGAGACTTTGCTTTCTCCCGATAGATCACCACAATCCTCTGCCGAGAGAGAATACTGTTGGACTGTGTTAGACAACAGATCATGATAACTGAAAGCAGATGTTCAGATGGAATAAAATCAGTAAATGAGGCCATGAGTAGTGTACATTAATGCTCCCAAAATTGTGGGTCGCAGCCTCCTGGGAGCCCAGGTGCTGTAGGTTGGCTGGGAAAGGTTATTTAAAAAAAAAAAAAACCTGAACATGTTTCTTTATTACTGTAATTTGAAATTGTCAATAAAAGACTTTATGACATTTTTATATCACAGAGGATTCAGTTTACACGTTACAGTTGTATCATTTATTATGTCTGATGTACAGAACAGGTGTCACAGTTTAACTGGTGTTGGATTAACTGATGACACTACACGCTGCACAATTGCCCATAAGTGTGTGAAGGGAGGTAAGCTTTCTGGGGCCCAGTCTTATGGAGAGGCCTATGAAAGTTAGCAAAAACATGTTCCTTTCTACTTACAAGCAGTGATGAGTACATTTTATGTTTAACTTGAATACTGACCTTTTCTATATTGTTGTTTGAGTAAAATTGTAGCCTGTTTCAAAATGTAAAATCATTTCTCTTTAAAATGGTATGTGCCTGGTTTTGTAAAGTTTGCAATGCAGTGGCCTTGTGACTTGATTGTAGGGCTGGTAATTTTGGACTATATAAGCCCTTCAAAAAAGTGGAGATGCCAAAAGAGAAAGCCGAAGAAGATGAGAGCTGGCTCATGCATAACCACAACAATAGCTCGGTTGATAACTTTTCTCCAGTTAGCAACAAAATCTGATGCAGGAAAAAAAGACACATTAGCCCAGAGCACTGATCATCTAGATCAGGGCCCCCACAGCTTCCCATCCGGCCCCAAGAAGCTTGATTAAATAATAAAAAATAGCTGAAGAAATAAAATATTGCTGTATTTAGGGTATATTTTCTTTCTTTCCTTTTATGATCCTAACAGAAATTTAAAATAAGTGAGATTGAAACATCTTTTTTGAAGATTGGCTTAATGTTTGATCAGTTTTACAAAAATACAACTATTGCTAACCGTTATTAGCAAACAAGCCGCATGACAAACTTACTCAAAAGTCCATTCCTGATTAAAGCAGCAGATTTCTGCATAGATTTAACAGTTTTTGACTTATGACTTATTATGTGTTATAGTGCATTCAGTTATAAGTCATTATGGCATTAAAACTGGCATTATAATTAGTTATGCTTACTGTTACAGGGCACCATAAATAGTCATGAGTGTGTATAATAATAATTATTATTATGTAATAGGTGGGTTATAACACATTATAAGTTAACCATAATATGTCATAATGAATTACAGAGAGGGGCATACAAAGTGTTACAGATTTTTTTTCTATCCTGATATCCCTTCACTACATTAAATATTTGTCCAGTTGTATTTATTATTTAAAAGATAGGCAGTGGAAACAGGCAAATGGAACTGAAGATGAAGTGAAAGGTAACACCTAAAACAGTGGTTCTCAACTGATCAGGCATCGGGACCTGCCACCTCCTCCTTAAGAGAAAGCACAACCCAAATTTTAAAAGGAATTCATTTATTTTAATGAATGTTGGTTAATCAGTTGTCACTGGTTAATCCGTATTCTTGGCTACCATCACACCATGAAGACAAAAGAACGCTCCAAAAAATGTTCATGTGTGGACCCTAAATAGAAAATCTTAGATACTGGACAAAACAAACATGTCAGAAAAGCACACCATTACAGAAGGATTTGCATGTGTACATCTTATTTTACTTAATTTTCCTTAAATGGCATGGTAGTTTGGTAATTTCTCGAAGAATTTCATTGTTAACTTTGGGTGAACCAACTTTGTTTCCCAACAAATGGGAGACCCTAAAAAAACATGTATAAAATTACTGCATGTAGATAGAGTTTGCATGTAGATGTAGATAGAGTTTTTGTCACATTTTTTTCCCCTGGCACACATTCCCGACAGATTAGAAAGAGCTGTGCAACCCACTTTTGGGACCCGACCCACCAGTTGAGAACCGCTGATCTAAAAGGTCAAGTCTTAAATTTGATTGTTCTTATTTTTTTAAATTTATTTTGCTCCTACCCTCTTCCCTCCTATTACTGTGACACCCCTGGAGGGTCAAGATCACCACTTTCAAGAACACCAACCCATACTCTTAAGCATGTTTTCCCTTCTTTTCCACCGCTCCTTAATGAACCACTGTAATGGTGTCTTATGGTGTTCTAGTTGACAAAAAGAGTTTAGGTCCTTTGCAAAAAATTGTCTTAATTGGCACAAACCCTGCAAGATTTCATACCTAAACTTTACCACCAGATGGCAATGCAGATTCACCACCTACCGACTTAGTCTATCCTCAGTCTGCAGCAGTTATCTCATATTTGCACTTTAAAGCAAATTATGAACCATGTTTTTGCCTTATAACTCATTTTTACGATCAAAAATTACAGACTGATTGTAGGCGACGGTCCCTGTACTCAATGGGCCAATATTGCCGTGTAAGTGGTGTGTGATAGGATATTTGACTATGCTTGACTAATGGTGGGGTAAATAGCATAAAATAAGGGATGTCAATAACTAATTTAATGTAAACATACCACACAGCGCAACAATCATCATATTCATAAATGTACTGCGGTCAAAATCTTTCTGCGACAGATTAGCGTATATCTCTCAGCCAATCAGCGTACAGATCATCGGAACTAACGTCACCAGGCGGGACCTTGAACCAAAACGTAAACAATGGCGACTGTAACCTCTAGCAGGCCGTACCACATTATCATTTTTGGTGCCACGGGATTCAGCGGCCAGTTTGTGGTGGAGGAGGTCGCCCGGTGCGCCGCAGAGAGTCCCGGTGGTCTGAAATGGGCTGTGGCCGGGAGGAGCAGACAGCGCCTGGAGGACGTGTTGAAGCAAGCTGCGGGGAGGCTGTGTATGTGTGACAGGCTGGTCTGTAGATAACCGAGACTACAGGGCTCACTGACAGACTCCTAACGATCTAATGTCACTGCTGCAGGATACTTTACTCACCTGGCTGACAGGAGAAACAGTCCGGGTTGATATCTGGCTTTGTTTTTTGGTTCCTGGTGGTTTTAAAGTTAAAGGAACAGCCTTTACCTAACAACCTGAGTTAAAAATACAAGTTATTGCTCACTGTTAAATAACTTGGTTTAGACTGGGTCATTACAGTTGCACTCCTGTTTTTTAAATTAATGCATTTAATGCATTAACAATGATAGAAAGTCTTCTTATTTATGCTGTAGGTACAGTTGTCTGCAGTATGCTGAACAAGTGCTGATTGAAATGTGTAAGGACATGTTGTTCCTTTCAGGATGCCCAGAACAAATAGGCTACCATAGCACTTACATTTGCAGGGCATAGCCAGCACCCCAGTCCATTAAACATTTTGAGGTACAAGTCATACAATTAATGAGATTCTCCTCCCAAGGAAAAAAATTAACATCCTATACTTGATTTCCTGCCATCTGGGAAAGGAAAACAAAGTAATAAGCAAAAAAAAGTGGTTTAATGCAAAATAAGATTTCATGAGGGAATTGTGTGCCTCAGTAAACTATTAAAATTTAAAGAAAACTGGAATAGTTTCAAAGTATATGGACAAAAGTATTTGGCAACTCCTGTTGGTAATTGAATTTGAGTGTGTCAATCAGACCTGATGCCACAGGTGTGTAAAATCAAGCAGCCATGCAGTTTCCATTTGCAAACATTTGTGATACCAACTGTATTGATCTGAAGAGCTCAGTGACTTCAAGCATGGTACTGTGATGGATACCACCTTTTGCAATAAGATGGTTCATAAAATTTTGTCCATGCTTCATATCCACATGATCAGGCAGCTGAATACTTTGTCCATATAGTGTATGTCACAAGTCCTACATAAGAGCCATCACGAATGATTTAATTTGAGATTTCATTGGTGATACATTTCAAGTTTAAGTTGCAAATAAACATTTTTGATATAAAGTGTTCCTGAAATGCAAGTTGCATCTCAGAACATTTTAAAAAGTCAGCAACAGGAGGAAAGTAGTTGGCTGTAATCAAGTGAATAGTCAGCTGTTTGGCTGACAGCTGGTGCTTATGGGAAGCCCTGCTTATAGCCTTTATAGTACGGCTGCACGGTGAATCACAATGGCATGCCTATTGTATTGTGAGCCTTTACAATAACCACATTACAAAATTCTTACTTCATTCCCCTAAATGGGAAGCAATAATATCTAAAGAGGAGGTTTCCCTCACATAGTATTCAGATTTTACCTATTTGTTAGGAGACCCAGGTATAATGAGCATTCTCTGAGTTAAATAGGGAAACAGTATATCTAAAAATATGAGTTATAGCAGAGTTGTTCTCATTAATACTTGTTTATTTACTGCACTTAATTCTTAATCAAAGTATTAAGACTCTCAGAAATAATGCATAAATCACAATGTGATTAAAAAGTAATATATAGGCAGAGTATATAGAGTTAAATCTATTGTCATCCAAGCTTTTCAGCTTTGTTTCTCACAACCCTGACTTTATTATATTTTCAGACGTCCTACATCAAGCCTAGTCACATAACCAATGTAAGTCCTATAGAACTAGGGATTTATGTGTTAATGATCTCTTCTCTATTCTCACAAGAAGACTAACAGGGCAGGGTAAACAATATCAAGTTTTTAAAACATATCAATGTATGTTTAAATGAGGTCTAGCTAAGACGACATTGTTTATACTGGTATAGTTTATGTTACTTCCTTTCCTTTAGATTTTTATTGAGTTATGTTGTTGATTGAATATAAAAGCACTCCCCTGCAATCATACATGTTTAAAGGACAAAATAGCCTTCAGTTTCACGATACACGTCATCATTTTTAATGATCAAAGGGTCCCCATTTTGTTTGTTAAAGGGTCTGAATTAACCCAAGATTTGATCTAGCCTGGAGTGTATATTAGAATTTATTGTCTGAGATGAACAGATAAATGAAGAGTTGGGGTTTTGTAAGCCATCCACCCCAGAATCGGTGACTAATAATCTCCCTGTTTCTCTTTGTCAGCCATGCCTGATCTGAGGACAGATGTTGAAATCATTGTTGCTGATGTGTCCATTGAAGAGTCCCTGGCACTCATGTGCCAACAAGGCCTGGTGATTCTGAACTGTGTGGGACCTGTAAGTATGACTTTATAAGGGTGTCAAATAAAAGAATGTCTGAAAGGGTATTATAAACATGTTTTAAGTAGACTAAACCAGTGATACCCAAAATGGGGTCCAGGCACCCCTAGGGGGTTGCAAAAGATCTCAGGGGGCTGCAGGACCTTGTCTGCTCGGACGTTGTCAGAATTAGATGTACATATATACATATTTAAAATCTATATATTTTTAATCCATCTTTCTTATCTTTATATTTTTTTAAACCACGATTAGAATCATAATGTACAACTGCGTATTAGGTCCAACCTCAAAAGTAAAAAAATAGGGAGAGAGTCTGTTAATTTTTGAGCAAAAAGTAGTGTAGAAAAATCAAATTATTTGAGATTATAAAGTCGTGTATTTGTTTGAAAACAAACTCAGATTTTCAGAGTTTAAAAAGATGGAAATTTACAACAAAACTTTAAATTTCCAAAGATCAATACGTCTTAAATTTTGACATTAGAAACTCAAAAATTTCAAGTTTTTATATTATTAATTTGCAATGGTGTAAAGTGAAAAATTACAAGAAACCAAGCTTTAAAGGATGGTTTGATTCTGGACTTTATGATGTCCAAAATCTTAGTTCTATTTGATGTACGTTTATGTCTTTTACAATCAAACATTCCTATTTCTTCTCGTACATTAATGTTTTAAACTTGAGAATTTCAAATTTACTTTTTTAGAGTGGCCCTAATATACTGTTGTAATAAATGATAGTTTATTCATAGATCTTTTGTCAAAACACGTGTGTAGCCCTTTTATGCTGGGATTTTGTCACTGACGACAATTAACGCTGATGTGTACTTTTTCCAAGTGGGGGGCCTTAGCTTTTCTCAGATACAGGTAAAGGGGGATCCTTGAGAAAAAGGTTTGGAACCACTGGACTAAACAATGTTGTCTTGTGATGAGTTGAACTATCTTTTCTGTGGCTTTTTTTGTCTTTTCAGTACAGATTTTATGGAGAACCAGTGGTCAAAGCTTGCATTTCAAATGGGGCTCACTACATCGACATCAGTGGAGAACCACAGGTAGTAAAACTCACCTCCATTTCCCTTTTGTAAACTTCACTCTCATGTTATTGTATTACAGGATTGCACTGGTTGTAAGCCTAGAGGCTAAAGTCATGTATTTTATGACTGTTTAAATTGTATTTCACGTTCTGTTTCCTCTGTAGTTCCTGGAGCGTATGCAGCTTGAGTATCACACTAAAGCCTTGGACAAAGGAGTGTATGTGATAGGCAGCTGTGGCTTTGACTCCATTCCTGCAGACCTGGGTCTTCTGTACACACAGAGGCAGTTTAAAGGTAAAAAAACAGCACCAGATGTTTATTCACAATTCTGAGTCAGTTAACTTAATAAGGAATATAAAGGTCATGATTGTCTTTTGTCATCTGAACCGTTACCCCATCAAAAAGAATTTTAACAAACCAGAAATAACTACATTGCTGTGTGTTTGTTTTGTTTTTACAAAGGATCGTCATCTGGCACTTCTTTGCTTCTTTTGATTGTTTCCAAAAATAAAGAAAACATGTATAAGAAAATAACTTATCAATTGATTCCAAGAGTGACACAGCAGTATATCAGTATATTTTTTCAGCTTTGTGCAATGAACAAATCTAACAAACGCAATTGAAATATCTCAACACAGCTAATGCTTCGAATGTTTTCCCCAAATTCAACTGAAAATGCAGCTTATAATGACTTCTCCAGTCTTATTCAATCCCTTCATTCCAAGCATCTTTAGTGCTTAGTAGAGCACCCTTTTGCTTCTGTGACCTGCTGGGATTGAGATGCATATCCAGGCAGCAGCTTCTGGCAGCGTTCCGCAGAAATCTTAGCCCATTCTTCATGTGCAATGGCCTCGTGATACTTCAATGAATCCATCTTGCCTTCCACATCCTGCAGGTTTCCAGTGCCAGAGGATGCAAAGCAACCCCAGAGCATCACCGAGCCACCACCATACTTAACTGTGGACTCATTGTTCTTTTCAGCGTATGCCTCATCCCTCTTCCTCCAGACATACCGCTGATCCATCAAGCCAAAAAAATTCCAGTTTCATTTCATCTCTTCACAGAACAGAATCCCAAAACCTCTTTTTGACTTTTCCTGTTTTTTGCATCAGTAGCAGTGTACAACTTAGGGTTATGACTGCTTTTAGTATGCGCCTTACTGTACTCACTGAAACCTGGTTGCAGCCATTGATAGCTTCATTTTTCTGTCCCGTCCAGGTAGTGTGACTACTGTTCCTCTAACTTTGAACTTATGAACTCTGCTTACAACTGTGTCTCTTTGAACATTCAGTGCCTTTGCTTTCTTTTTCTGTCCTGTTCCTTGTTTGTGAAGGCCAGTGATCTCTTCTCTTAACTTTTTGGACCATTCTTTTATCTTTGCCATATTTCTAACATGCAGTTAAACATGCCACTCAACAAACCCCTCACAGTTCAGGTATTTCATGTGTTCCAGCCAAGGTTATCATAGTTTGGATTTTTCATCAGTTTTTTTTTTTTTTTTTTTGTTTTTACCTTTTGTTTTAGATTTCAGTTTAATTTTTATTTGTTTTTTCCTGCAGGTTTCTTAGTTAAGTTTAGTTTAGATTTTGAAAAAATACTTTATTTTAGTTTATTTTTTATTAGTATTAGGTTTTTTTTTTTTTTTAGCAATATAGGACACCTGTCAATGGCCAGGCACAAAAGGGCTCTCCACTTTTCGTTTTATCCATTCAGTTTTTATGTTTGTATACAACTCAAGACCTGAAATTAACCACTGTGTGAAGTTTTAGTTTTAGTTAGTTCTCGTTTTTCTCATAAAGCTCAGTTTTTATTTAGTTTCAGTTAACAAAAATGATTTTAGTTTTAGTTATTTTTCTGAGTTGTATTTAAATATAGTAACTTTGGTTCCAGCTCAGGAAAACCTGGTGCAACTAATGAAGCCCTTGTTTATCACGCATCAGGTGTGCTTGAAACAACACTGGTTCTGCATATTTGAGCTGTTGTGAGGGATTCTGTTCAGGTGTTGAATAATTTAGAGACTGGAGGAGTCATAAGTTGCATTATCAGTTGGATTTGGGGAAACCACTTGTAGCATTAGTTGTGTTGAGCTATTTCAATTCCTTTTGTTTGACTTTTTCATTGTGAACAGCTCAAAGTCTGTACATTTTCATAATAAACCTGATTTCCAGTGGGGGGTTAAATAATTATGATTGCAACTGTAATTTTGATTAAAAATATGTATATCTTTACTTAAAAATGTTTCAATTTGTTAATTTTTGTGTGATTTCAGGGACGCTGACAGCTGTGGAGAGCTTCCTGAATATCATTACTGGGCCTGAGGTAGCCTTGAACTACAGCTTTTGCAATGCATGATGGGAAACATAGTTTCATTCACTTTCTCTGATCTTTCTCCCCATTTATATCACAGAACGATCAGATACCAGCAAAGTCACTTGAGATAAATCTTTTAGATATAATTCTGCATTTCACTTGATCTCTTAAGTAGAGATAGAAGCAGAGAAGAACTACATTTAACATTTATCAGGGGGTCAAAATCTAACAGAAGGTCAAACGAGACTGAGGGCAGATTCAGTAAGTGAAGAATCAATGATTTAAAGTCATTTCAAAATTTCCACCGACAGTGAATATAAGGGTAAAAGTATTAATATTCAAATCAAAGATGTAGTTGTTATGTTGCCTTAGTGTTACTTCTGTGTGAAAATGAATGTGCTTTATGATAGCGCATGTTTCCCACTCTTTGACTGAGGTAAAAGTTTGTCTCTCCTGGCAGGGGTCGTCCGGCCATGATGCCACTTGGCAGTCTGCCGTGTACGGTTTTGCAGACAGCAAATCTCTCAGCAAGCTAAGGAAAAAGTTTGGCCACAAGCCGCTGCCTGTGGTGGGTGCCAAAGTCAAACAGAGGTAAGGCAATAACTGAACAATTAGTGTCCGGCTAAAACACTGCGCTGTGAGTAATGTCTTTTTTAATGGAGCGATTAAAGAAGAGAGGGGTTTAGTTTGCTTCTTCAGTGAGCAGCAGGAGGAACCTCTGACTGAAATAAATGTATCTTTTACAGTTAAATCTCAGCAGTGTGACTGTGAATTTAAAGGCACTATTTTTTTCTAATGATTTCCTGTAATGAAAAAGATTTGTGATGTGAATGAGTTATTTTTCATGATTAAAAAAAGAATTTCAGATTTTTTTTTTATTGATTCCTTGGATTTGAGCATCTCAACCAGTTTGATATTTTAAAAGTGAAACACAAGGCCAGCCTAAAGCCACTGTGTAGAAATCTGGCACTGTAAAGGGTAAAACAGATAGTTCAATGTAAGATAATTTTCAGACTTTTACTGTCTGGTTTATTGACTTTATTTGCTGATTTTAAAGAAGGTTTTATACAAACATTGGCAGTAATGTAGAAATGGATTCAAAGAGACTATCACTGGACTGATGCAAAGTATAGAAGAATTCAGCTAACTGCTTTCTAATGGAGCTTGTATGTTTGTTTTTGTGTTTCCAGGAGTTTCCTCTTTTTCAGCAAAGAGATTGATCAGTACACCATCCCATTTATGGGTTCAGACCGCTCCGTTGTCAAGAGAACCCAGCGTTTTCTGTATGAGGAGGAACAGCAGTCACCAGTAAGAGTTTATAACACAAGATTTGAATTTATTTATTTATTTTTTTTAGGCATCCTGAGTATTTACAAAGAGAAAATACAAAAAATTTTTTCATGCCTGTTATGGCAAATTGATGATACAAGAAATTTCAGTGCATGTGGTAAAAATAAAATAAGTTAGAAAAAAAAGATAAATAAATAAATAAATAAAATGTTTTGAACTGTAAATGAACATTAAATATACTTTCCAGATTTAATCCATTTTAGCGGCTACCATTGTCAAAGGCATAATTTTCATACATTTAGTGAGGTCTCTACTCCTTTATTTCACATTTTAGTTTTCATATCAAAGAGAGACTGACTTAAAAAGTTATTTATCCATACAAGGTGCTGAGGCCACTTTGTGGCTTTTTGGCTATATTTTTGTTTTCTTGTTTTGTTTATTTTCACCGTTTTAATGTTACTGTTCACTGTTTAATGCTAACAACATAAATTTTGGGGTTGTGTTTTTTTGTCAATAGAATTTTGTTATTTTAAAATCAAAACTTGTAACAGGTCAATAATAAGATCTGTACACTTTCTGTATAAACTCAAGGTGTTCATGACCCAAAATGCCCACTGAAACCAGCATTTTTCATCCTCTAGCCATCAGAATAAATCAAAAACAAAACAAAAAACATGCATTTTATGATATTAGGTTTTCATTCTGAAGTCATTGTTTCACAATTTCAGTTATTTCTATTCATAATTAAATTTCAGCCTTTTTCCACATTTGAAAATAAAATAAAATAGATTTAAAATAAATAAATAAAATTTGATGTTGTTGCCCATTAACATATTCAGAGCTCACTTCAAGGAAAATCAATTTGCATGTAGTATATAAAAATATTTCATTTTTTGTGTATTTTTACATTTAAATCATTAGTTTGTTGCACTTAAACTTGTATTGAAGTGTGAAATTTTCTTAAAACTACTCAAAATTTGATATTTATGATCAGGTCTGGTCTCGTTTAAAAAAATAATGTAAAAAAAAAGTGAGAAAGTGTGATTTTTAAAAAAATTATAAGTATGCCATCCATTTTTGTCCACTTATAACTAGAGTGTAACAACTGATTAAAATCTTAAAAAAAATAGTAATGTATATAAGCTCAAAGTTGTTGCTCATTGTTTACGCATTCAAGGCTGTGATAATCTCTGAAGGAAATTCAAGCTGCAAGTAATATACGAAAGATCTTCATTTTTTTGGAAAAAAGAACAGTATTTAATATTTATGATCAGGTCTGATCTTTATTGAGTAATTAATGCAAAAAGGTGGAAAAGCATATATATATTTTTTGTCATTTATTTATGCTGCCATTTTTGAGCACTTACACCATAAACTATCGCAACAATTTCTCTTGTACATAATCTGAGGGTTATATAAAGGTAAAGAGTTTTTGTTAATATGATCTATAGAAATGTGTAAAGAGGATACAGAGGTTAGAAAAAGAATTCCAAATAAAAATACATCTCTTTCCTTAGAGGCGTACAGGCATTAGTTTACACAGGCCTCAGTTCCTGGTACCAGAGAGAACTATGTGCTACGTCTCTCTCGCTTGCTCTCTGCCTGTCTCTCTCTCTGGCTCTCCCAGTGTCTCCGCGCATCCCCCACCCCTCTCTTGTTTATGCACACTCAATCCTGCGGCGCCCTATGACACTGTGGGCAGAGTTCACACACAGAGCCCTGACCTCACCTCCATCAAGCACCTTTGGGATGAACTCGAGTGGAGATTGCAAGCCAGACCTTCTCGTCCAACATCAGTGCCTGAGCTCATAAATGCTCTACAGAATGAAGGAGCATAGATTCCCTCAGAAACACTCAAAAATCTTCCAAGAAGAGTCGGGGCTGTTATAGCTGGGGAAAACTCATTATTAAAGTACATTTATTTTAATACAATGTCATTACAGTTCCTGTTGGAATAACGGTCAGGTGGCTGAATGCTTTTGTCTATAAGTATGTAACTTCTTCTTCTGAGTGATAAAGAATCAAACTAAATTCTCTCAACAGTTTTCTCTCCCAACCAAATAATTTTTCATCCATAAATCAAATCTTATGTTGCCTAAGTTTGGGGGAGGTCACTGTTTTGTTGCATGCACAGTTGAGAGTGTAGGAAATACAGGAGAGAGTGAGCGATGATGATGTGGGGAGAGAGTTACAGGTCAGATATGAAACCAGACTGTCCTCTTGAAAGCCTATCTTCTGTAGATCAGGCACGACCAAACCAGTCTGCCCTTTTTTTTTTTATAATTCTCATAGACAGTATCCTCTCTTTTTGTTAACAGCTATCTGTTTTCTAACCCTGCGGCCTTTCAAAGATATACTTGGCTCCATGATCTGGTGTTGCTTAGATTGTATCTCAGTGTTTATGGCTTCAGACAAAAGTGTTTGCTGAATAAATGAATGTAAATTCCCATGAAATCAATAATTTGGCATGCTTTAATCAAGGCAGTAAATAACTGAGCATGCTCTGTCTGACTGCATCAGGACTAAAAAGAACGACTTAATACCTCATTGCCATCTGTGTCCCTCTGAAACACAGTCCAATCTGCTGCATTTAATGGCACAAAGAGGTTTCATATTTATTAACAAGAGCACATACTCTCGTTTTGACTGGCATCCCTGCTTTGAACAGTCGAACCTATTTCCCCTGCTGTACCTGTAACTAGGTCAGCTTTTCCTGCAGCTGCCACTGTTTTGATCACAGCCAGAGACACGGCCTTAATGAAACCGCCTTATTATGTTGTTTAGACCGCCATCTACCAGCAAAGTGAAAATATGATGAGTCATCTGTAGTGATTCATCATTTTCTTCCCTGCTGCTCATTACTCCCTTTGACATCTCATCTCACCCCCCACCCCTCCTCGCGCCGCTCTCTTTGTCTCCTTTTTTCTCTCCATGTTCCCTTTCTCCCTCACTTAAACTGATGCTGTATTTTCTCTTATCCCTTGTATTCCTCTCCTATCCCTAACATCTCCCATCTCATCTCTTTAATTCTCCTTATCCCTCCTATCCTCGTATCGCTTTAATCTCTTCTTTCATGTCCCTCTCCTCCTCTTTCAGCTTCTCTTCATCTCTCACTCCCCCTCAGATGCACCTATTATCTGCATCCCCCCATTCTTCCCCTCTCTGTCACCTTTAATTTACATTTTTATCTTACACTTTCTGCCTTTCTTGCTTTCGTCCACAGGTCCAGTACAGTCCCTACGTGGGGATCGGTGGCATCTTCTCTGTGGTGAAGCTCTTCTGTGGTGGGCTGCTCTTCTGGGTCATGGTGAAGTTCAGCCTGGGCAGGAAACTCCTCGTCTCGGTAACTTGAGTTTTGATTTTGCCGACAAAAATAATGATGAAAAATGTCAGCAACCAGACTAAGACAAGCCAAAAATAGATCTACACTAATAATACCTCTGATGAAAAGTACAAACCCCAGTTCCAAAAATGTTGGGACACTGAGTGAAAAGTGTAGGTAAAAACAAAATATTGATTTATAAATCCTTTTCAGCCTATATGCAATGGAATGCACCACCAAAAAAGATGTTTAATGTTCGAACTCACAAACTTTATTGTTTTATTGGAAATAAACACATTCTGAATTTGATGGCTGCAACATGTTCCAAAATAGTTTGGACAGGGGCAGAAAAGACTGCGAAAGGTGTGCAATCCTCAAAAAACACACGGAATGGGGGAGCAGGTGGCCCGGGTTCGAATCCGGCCTGAGGCCCTTTACCGCATATCTCTCCCCTACTCTTGACCCTGTTTCCGACTCTATCCACTGTCCTCCTCTATCTACTAAAGGCACAAAAATCTTAAAAAAAAAAAAATCCAAACACACAGAATGTTCCACAGGTAAGCAGGTTAATTTGTAATAGGTGATATTACCATGATTTGGTATAAGAAGGGGCACTCCTGAAAGGCTCATTCACAATCAACATGGTGTGAATGTGTCCACTTTTTAAAAGGCTGCATGGGAAAATAGTCAATAGCTTATTAACAGCACTCTCTAATGAGCAACTGGAAACAATTTAGAGATTTCACTGTCTGCTCTTCACAATATCGTCAAAAGATTTAGAGAATTTGGAGAAATCTCGGCACATAGGGTGCAAGACTGAATGCCTGGCAGTACTGCATCAAAAACCGCCATCTTTCTGTGATGGATATTACAACGTGGGCTCAGAAACACACCTGAAAACCACTGTCAGTTAACACAACATATCACTGCATCTGCAAATGTAAAGAAAGACTCTACAATGCAACGCAAAAGCCACATATCAACCTGACCTGAAGTGGATAAGTGTGCTGTAGTCTGAATAGTGTTAAATAAGTGTTAAGTATCTGGAGGCTTTAGCCGAGACCTAGGAGGACATGCTTCTCATAAATATTTTTGCTTATCAGGCAGATAAATGTACACATTCAAGCAATTTGAAAAGCAAATGTGTACTTCTAAATTAAGCTCAGTGTTAGTTCATGCAGGACACAGTAGTCATACACCCAGCCGTGATCAGCTGACAGTCAGCCAGTCCCAATTTTTGCCTCCCAGCTCCCATAGCCAATCACAGCTCTTTCTCTCAACCCAGTGGTGTGTTAAAATATGACGTACTTCTCACTAATCCCTACTTGTAATAATGCTAGTGCATGGCACTGTTCCAACCTCCTCCACCCCAGCTTCCTCCTTTATAGCATTAAGCTCGTTCCACCCCCAAATTCAGATTCATACCACTATGTATTAATTGCTTTTGAACTAATTCTGTTGTATTCAGTACACATTGTCATTAATGTTTCCATCCATATGGAGGTTTCTAGCCATGCACTCCTTGGAAAGTCAAATTATGCTGCTTGACTAACCAAGGGAGCAGCTTTTGAGCAGCGCATTCTCCACCAAGTAAAACTTAATATCCTTTTTGCAATGAATTGATAAAATGCCTGACAATAGTGTTCCTGACTGAAGTGTTGTTGTTATGGAAATGCAGAAGTTGATAATATAGTACCATGTTAAATTTTATTTTTCACTCTTAAGTGTTTTTAGAAATTAATTTGTCTGTTTGGCTGCAAAAATGAAAGTTCTTAGTTGTAGTTTTATATGTTTGTTACCATTTTTGTGCTTTTTGCATTTATTAATCATAACACTTAGAAGCAACATTCTGCATAAGTTACAACAGCATGGCTTCACAGTGAAAGTGTGGCTACTAGACTGACCTTCATTCAGACCAGACCAGTTTTTAAAAATGTATGGAGCAATTTAAGATGTACATGATGCAAGAATGGAAGACAGTTCCTCTTTCACTACATCAGTAATTATTGTCTTCAGTCCCCAGATGCTTTAAGTGTTTTGAAGGAAAAGTAGTGTAATACATTGGAAAAAATGCTCCTCTCCCAATTTTTCTGGAACATGTTTTAACCATTTGCAATAAATTATGAAATGTATGACAGAGTTTTCCTGACTGAAGTTAGTTTCAAGAAAGAAAATATTCTGACTAAAAGCGATCACTAAAGTATAAGACTGTTTAATTTGACTAAACTGTAAGGGTTAAACATGACTGAAATGTGATTAAAAACTAAGACTGAATCTAAAATAGCAGGCCAAATTAAAACTGCTCCTTTGGTTACATCTAATATGTTAGTTGGTCAGGGCAACTGAGTCTCTTGGATGTGGAGTTGATTTACATGCAGCCAGAGCTTTTAGATGACTTTCCAAAACCATTTAAATGTGCATGAATTTCACAGTTAGGAGTGGGTGGGTAGAGGGTAGTGGGTAGAGTGGCAACAACTCTGGTGTTACATCATGTTTAAAAAAGTGACACGACTCAACAAGGATGATTCTGTTTTAAATGCTTCGTTTATCATCATTTCAAAGAAATGTTACAGAGAGTAAACAGAGATTGTATGTTGGATTACTTTATTCTTAGTAGTAGTAATACTAAGAGATTATTTAGATTTTAACATGATTGTAGTTTTGAGACTGGTATATGATTATTGACTTACTTTTTTCTTCCCAAAGTTCCCATCACTGTTCTCGTTTGGTATGTTCACAAAGTCCGGGCCAACCATGAAGCAGGTAAGACAAATACTGCATTTAAGTTTAGTATATTTGTATTATGTGGTTGATTTATGATATCATGATATGGCTGTGATTTATTATCAAGCTGGAACAGCATGTGTTCCTTCCTTTCCTGGGCTTACAAGAAAAGCCTGAGGCAGGGAGAGAAGCAGCAGAGCAGAGCAGGCATCGACGACAACAGGGTGACATTGACCAAGTCGAATATACAGTTGAAACCAGAAGTTTACATTCACTATATAAAGGCACATAAACTTTTTTTTCTCACCATCTAACATTAAATCAGATTAAACTTTTCCTGTTTTTGGTCAATTAGGATTACCAAAATTATTTCTATTTGCTAAATGCCAGAATAATGAGAGAGATCATTTTTTAGACTATTTTTATTATTTTCTTGAGAGTCAGAAGTTTACATACATTTCATTAGTATTTGGTAGCATTGCCTTTAAACTGTATGACTTGGGTCAAATGTTTTGGATATGCTTCCACAAGCTTCTCACAATAGTTTGCAGGAATTTTGGCCCCTTCCTCCTGGCAGAATTGGTGTAACTGAGCCAAGTTTGTAGGCCGCCTTGCTCGCACATGCCTTTTCAGCTCTGCCCATAAATTTTCAATGGGATTGAGATCAGGGCTTTGTGATGGCCACTCCAAAACATTGACTTTGTTATCCTTAAGCCACTTTGTAACCAGTTTGGCAGTATGCTTAGGGTCATTGTCCATTTGGAAAACCCATTTGCGCTTAAGCTTTAACTTCCTGGCTGATGTCTTGAGATGTTGCTTCAGTATTTCCACATAATGTTCTTTCCTCATGATGCCATCTATTTTGTGAAGTGCACCAGTTCCTCATGCAGCAAAACAACCCCACAACATGATGCTGCCATCCCCATGTTTCACAGTTGGGATGGTGTTCTCAGGCTTGCAAGCTTCCCCCTTTTTTCTCCAAATGTAACGATGGTCATTATGGCCAAAAAGTTCAATTTTAGTTTCATCAGACCACAGAACATGTCTCTAAAAATTAAGGTCTTTGTCCCTGTGTGCATTTGCAAACTGTAATCTGGCTTTTTTATGTTTCTTTTGAAGTAATGGCTTCTTCCTGGGAGAGTGGCCTTTCAGCCCATGTCGGTACAGGACTCGTTTGACTTTTGATAATGACACACTCTTACCAGCTTCAGCCAGCATCTTCACAAGGTCTTTTGCTTTTGTTCTTGGGTTGAGATGCACTTTTCAGACCAAAGCACGTTCATCTCTGGGACACAGAACCCGTCTCCTTCCTGAGCGGTATGATGGCTGGACATTCCCATGGTGTTTATACTTGCGTATAATTGTTTGAACAGATGAACGTGGCACCTTCAGGCATCTGGAAATTGCACCCAAGGATGAACCAGACTTGTGCAAGTCCACAATTCTCTTCCTGATATCTTGGCTGATTTCTTTTGATTTTCCCATGATGTTACACAAAGAAGCAGTGTGTTTCAGGTGTGCCTTAAAATACATCCACAGGTGTGCCTCTAATTAACTCAAATGTTGTCAGTAAACCTATCAGAGGCTTCCAAAGACATAACATCATCATCTGGGCTTTCCCAAATTGTTTAAAGGCATAGTAATCTTAGTGTATGTAAACTTCTGACTTTGAAGAAAGTAATAAAAATAGTCTAAAAAAAGTATTTTTCTCATTTTTCTGGCATTTAGCCAATAATTTTGGTAATCCTAATTGACCAAAAACAGGAAAAGTTTAATCTGATTTAATGTTAGACGGTGAGAAAAAAAATTTATGTGCCTTTTTATATAGTGTATGTAAACTTCTGGTTTCAACTGTAGTATTAGAGGAGGAGCTGGGGTGGAGGAGAGTTGCGAAAGCACATAGCCAGGCTAGAGCCGTTTAATTATGGCAGCATTAGAACAAAAAGCCAACAGCTTGCTTAGAGTGAATCAGCTTGCTGTTATCTGATGAGGGCTTGTGTGAGATCAGCTGATCTTAAATTTCTGGCAGTGCTAGATTCAATGGCTGAACTAATGCTATATGCTTGATTTTTTCTCAGTCTACCCAGCCACCACCTGTCCTACATTATCCTGCAAGAAATGCCGACGCAGAAATTTTTCATCCTCTCAACTTTAAAGAAAAATGTTACCGTTTGATTTTGACCATTGTTTAATGAAATGAAATGTTTTCCATTGATTTGTTCATTCCTCTTGTGTCATTCTCCTTCCTCAGTTAGAAAACACCTGCTGCAGCATTACATTCTATGGGGAAGGATATTCTGAGGGATCAGATCCGTCAGAGGGTCAGCCCAACGCCAAGATTTGCACTCAGGTCGTAGGAGCAGGTAAGACTGCTGCAAACAGCTAGACGTTCACAGATATCTGGTCCTTAAAATTAAGCACAGTTTTCATCAATACAATATTTAAATTTAGCAATGTAAACATGGGTAGTTAAGAAAAAATTGAAAATTGAAACAAATTCCCAAATTGTTTTGGATAATGTTCATGATAATCATCATGATATGTCATTCAAATAGTTCCAACACGAAATATTTTTAGAATATATTTAAAATCTATTAATATCCAGTCCTAATTTGTAGTCACACCCTGCTTTCCAAGAGACATGTGATAAAGTGGGAGCTGTGTCTTTAGGAGAGGCCTAAATTTTCACTATTTTTGCTTTTTAGTAAAAACCAAACACAGCCAAAAAGTAAATTTGCTCTAAAATATTTTTACAACCATTCTTTTTATAAGCTAGGCATGCTAGAGCTATGAAGAATGTCTTGTATGACAAGTCTTCATTTTTGTTTTGTCTGTTGTTTTTCAGATGGATATATCATTACAGCTTCTGCTATGGTTCAAGCAGCCGTCACTTTATTGAATGAGCTGCACTCTCTCCCAAGAAGGTTGGTTTGTTCTGTTCAATGTTTTTCATGTTCTTTCTTGAGTTTCCTTTATATTTGTCCTTTTTCCTTCTCTTGTTTTTCCTGCTTTTATGCTTAAAGAGTTTTCTTTCTGTGTTGTTAACAGGGGAGGCGTGTACACTCCAGGAGCCGCCTTCTATAAAACCAGTCTGATTGAGCGCCTCAACAACCACAGCCTTAAGTTCTCTGTCAAAAATTAACACCAGACATTTAAAAATAACCACTGTAGATGTTTAATCACTAATCTCTACTAGAGATGTTCTTGACCTCTCATCCAGTAAACGACGCTAACAGCGTGAGCTGAAGGTGTTTGTTAATCAGCAGGTGACAGAAGCACTAAAGCAGTGGGAGTTTTTATGTCTGTGTCAAGTACACTTCAAAAAACATCTACTGCCTTTCACTGCTTTTTCTTTTTTCTCACCATTGAAGCAGAAAATGTTTGATCAATATCATTGTGAAAGGAAGCGTGTTTTCTGATGAGTAAAAAAATTCCCTCTCATCACCTAAAATATCTCGCAGATCAATGCTGCGGCTCTGCATCTTGTGAAACAGCGGGCAAAACTCACACACTAATCTGTTGATTCTGCACTCATTTAATAAGGCTGGTTTTAGGAAAATGAACTGAGTCAGCAAGCAAATTTGTATTTAAAACAAACTTTGTTTTCAAAACACTACAGTAGCATCTATAGATTAAATAATCAAACATAACAGAACAGATACATATTTATGTTATATATAGTAAATCTTTTGTTAAATACATAATGCAGGAAAGCTCTGGAGTGAGAGAGGATAATTTTGCTGCTTTTAAGCAACATACAAATGCAAGGGGCTGGAAAAGCTTAAAAATTCCATTGAAAGTGCTTGAAAATTGCTGGAATTTGAACATGGAAAAGGTGTTTTGAAATAAACTTGCATTTTTTTATTTCTAGGGATGCACTAATACCCCCTTTGTCAGACCAACTACAATTACATACATTTGGGTACTCATTGATACAGATTACAAATATGAATACTTCACAGAGCCAGTACAGGTTGTTTTTTTTCATCAGATGTTTCTAACCTCTCTTTTTGACTATTTTGCAGTCTATAGCTGCACACTGCTCTATTTTTAGCATCCTCTTTTATGCTCATATACTGCCAAACTGCAGACATTTTTATGCAACATGCTTACACACTCAATTACAGAGAAGATATCATTCAGTGAAATGTTATCTGCAGTGTTTTGCAACAAATACTTAGGTTTGTTATCAGCACAGATACCCAATACTGGTATTAACACATCCCTATAGACAACAGTATAGCCTGTTCTACACATAGATGAGGGTGATGTTATTTTCATACAGAGAAATGGCCTAACAAAGTTAGTTTTATAGGGAAACTATTTCACACTTAAAAGACAAATAAATATATAAATATAATATATGATGCAATAAAATACCAGCCCATACTGTATTTATATTCTGTTAAGATAAGCCTGTTGGGAAAAAAGGTCATACATGAAAAGGAACAAACACTGTTTGTATAAAATTCAACATCCGTACAATAACACTACAGCACCAGAACCAACAAATGCACTTACCACTAATGCACCATACTGTATCTGTGTTTTAAAAACACTCATGTTGCAGTCTGAGGAAATTATAAAGTCTGCTTTAAAAAGAAATGTTAAAGTTTTGATTAAAGTGAAATGGTGTTTATGCTAGGACCTAAATGGCACAGGGCTGAGAGCCAAAGTCACGTAGAGAAGTGTTAGAGTTCTTTGATTGGGGTCTGTCTCTTAATCTGTTGTTAATGATAATAAATATAGAACATACTGTATCAAAAACATGCCATTTTCTTCATTTTTTATCATTTCATTAATTGATCACTAAAATAAAGGGATGTACAATAATTTATCCATATATTGTATAATAAATATTATATATAAATATAATATCCAAATAAGCAGATAATCATTAATTATACAACTTTTTGTGTTAATATTTGCAGAATATTCATATCTCTGCTGATATATATGGCCAATATCTTAGCTGCAGTTTTCTTTTTCATGAAAGAAATCTGTGAGTGAAACTTTCCTATTTCCTTTTCCTATTTCCTATTTTTTTAATCTAGATTTCCAAGAAGCCCAACTTTTATCTAGTCAATCCACAGAATATTTTTCCAAAAGTCTTGGGGATCATTGAGATGTTTTTTTTTTTGCAAATGCGAGACAAGACTTTGTGTTCTTGTTGGTCAGCAGTGGTTTAGGCCTTGGAACTCTCCAGTGTTAATTTTGACAGATATTTTTAATTTTAGTCTCTGTTTTAGACTTTAGATTAAATTACATTAGTTTTAGTCAGATTTTAGTCATTTTTACCCTTTATAGTTTTAGTCTGGTTCTAGCTTTCAAAAACATTTTAGTCTAGTTTTAGTCCAAAAAAGTCCTCACATTTTAGTCTTAGCTTTTAGTCCAAGCATTTATTCTCGTGCCAAAATCTTGAACCAAATTCTGGTAGTGTGATCTATGCACTCTGCCAGACCTGCGGTCCCTGCTTTCTATAGTTGAGAGGCAGAATAGCTACAGTTGCATAGTATTTTGACAGATTTACCCACAGTGGAGAAATATCATGGATTTTGAATGTCTGATGAAAACTAAATGACATTTTAGTCCAGTTTTAGTCAGCTAGTCTTAGTCTTTCTAATGGAAAAATGGCTGTCGACGAGTAGTTTTAGTGTTAGATTTAGTCGACAAAATTAACACCTGGACTCTCCCGTGGATGCCATTTTTGTCCAGTCTCCATCTTCTTGTTGAATCATACAAAAGAGAGTGAGTCCTGCAGGTCTTTAGATGTTGTTCTGGGTTCTTTTGTGAGCTCCTGGATGAGTAGTCAGTGCGCTCCCTGTAGGCCAGCCACTGCTGGGAAGGCTGACCCCTGTCCCAAGTTTTCTCCATTTGTAGATAATGACTCTTATTGTCACCCACAGGAGTCCCAAAGCCTAAGAAATGGCTTACAATCAGTTTTTGCTTGCATGATTTCTCTGTGATTGATCAAAAGTTTTTCACCTTGATACATCTGAATATTGTCCTGACAAATACCTTTCTGGAAGATTATCTTGTTATTCCCTTTTGTTTTTTATGCCCCTAAATATGAAACTACATGATTTAACCACATATTTATTTTGTAGTTGAATCAAGCACTTTCTGCCACCAGGTGTCAGCGTTTCCACTGCTGCTCATCCCTGACAAATGTTTACACGGCATGACAGTAGAGGTCATTTGGTGCCTTTGAGGATGCAGACACATTGCACTGCCTTCATAAAAAGATTGCGGGTGCACCTCTTAAATGTGTACCTACAGGGACACCATCACAGCAGGGTTTGATATAACATAACAGGCACTTTAGATCTCTAAAGAGGATGTCGTGGTTAAAAAAGAGCTTGCAGCACTTGTCTGCTTTCACTGTTTCTCCTCGATGTGAGTTATTGTTAGTCTCCCTGTCTCATCTGCCTCCCTCCCCCCAGCTGTCACCACCACTCACATAAAACCACACTGACAAAACATAAATACACAAACAGAGCCGGTTTGGTGTGAGCTGAAATCACAGAGCCCACCAACAGGAGATACCAGCGGGGTATTCTCTTTGAAAAGGGCCGAAGTTCAGTGTGATGACAGGCTGCTGGAGGGATGGGTGAGGCGGTATTTTTACCTTGTGTCAGTGTTTAAGAACGGGGAGAGAGATTGCAGTGGTTTCCCTCTGTGCGGCTCACAGCAGCCCCACCCTTCTCCTCTGGCCCTGTACGTGGCTCCAGTCTGCCGCTCTGGCTGTGCAGATATTCAAGTCATGTCCCTCAGCTTCTCTCCCTTTGAATCTCTCTGTCCAACCAATGATCTGCCTGCAATCTACTGCTTTTATCAGCCTTATTGGCATGATTTTAATTAAGATCAGCACTGACCAAATCAATGAGTTTGATCATTCAAGGAGCATATTTTCATCTCTTATTGGTTTTACACTGAACCACCAAACATCAGACCTTATCTTCACCTTGCAAATGTGCCTCATAACCACAGAAATATTAAAATTTCAGAAATACTTTAACTTAGTTTGATTTAATCAACCTGAAACAATGATCCATCAATAGAAATTTCTGAAAATGGCATGGCAGGTTTGATGTAGATCACTAAAAACTAAAAAAATAGCAAACACTCTGCAATGTTTGTCAATAATTGCAATAGCAGTAATCCTAAAAAAATCAAATATTTGACAATTCGGTCAAAATTATCTCAATCGACTGCCAGTTTCTTAGTCAAACACTTGCTTATGAAACGGGGTTTATTCCATTCCAGCTAAATGGGAGAGCTCAGTGGCTAATTCTACAAAGATTTACTTTTTTTTGCCATATAAATCATAACACATAGTTTGTCTTTGTATAAATATGAAGCATACAGCACAGAGTCAAACACTGCCATCTCATGATCTCACGCAAGTCCTCATTGGCTGATGGCCAGCTGATTTGCTGTGGGCAAGCTATTGGCTAATCACACTCATGCTGCCATATTTGACCTGCTCTAGCCTGGCTACACTTTGCTTCTCCCTCTGCAAGCCACTTTTTGCAGCCCTCCTCCACCCCAGCTCCTCCTTTATTCTGCTTCTGACTGAATCAGTATCATTCCGTTGTCATTGATGCCTGCTCTGCTCTGGGGTTTTTGCTGCATCTCTCCCTGCCTCAGGCTTTTCTCGTAGGCACAGGAAAGCAAGAACGCTTTTTGGCGGTGAGCAGCCACACCACCAAATATAAATAATGGCAATTAAACCACACTGATAACTACCAACAAAGAGAAAAATAATAAAACTACAAATCATGTGCTTCTTGACTAAGTGGTCCTGACCCATACAAACGTATACTTATTAATGCAATTCTATTAAATAACATGTACTTTTAATCCATTTCTTTAAGAGGGATGAGGTCCATAACTGAACTAAATTGTAAACTTGTAATGTGTACCTGCAATTACTTTATTTTATTTATAAGCTGTTTAGCATTATCATTTACATACAGGTACATCTCAAATATTAGAGTATCATGGAAAAGTTCTTCTTTTTCAGTTTAATTAAAAGTTAAACCACATACTGTATATTCCAGAGTCATCACACAAACTGAAATATGTCAGTCTTCATGTTTTATCATCCTAATTACAACTTACAGCTCATGAAAGCAACGCAAAAAACGATCTCAAAATATTAGAATATTGTTGAAAAGTCATTTTTTTCAGTCCTGAAATGGTTAAGCGTATTAACTCTTAACACCTGCAAAGGTTTCCTAAGCCTTCATTCTCATGCTCTGATTCAGTACACACAATCATGGGGAAGACTGCTGACTTGACTACTGTCTAGAAGACAATCACTGACACCCTCCTTGTAAATGGTGTCAGGGATTGACAATCCCTGACACCATTTACAAGGAGGGTAAGCCACAGAGGGTCACTGCTGAAAGAGGAGGCTGCGTTCAGAGGCTGTATCAAAGCATATTCATGGAAAGTTGACTAGAAGAGAAAAGTGTGGTAAGAAAAGGAGCACAAGCAACAGGGATGGCGGGAACAGGAAATGGGCCACAGGTGTTGTGTTCTTAGTATCGAGCCACTCCTGAGCCACAGATGTCATTAGCATCTCACCTGGGCTAAGGAGAAAAAGAACTGGACTGTTGCTCAGTGGTCTTGGACTTGGACTTGGCACCCACCAACAGTGAGGCCAGAACCACAAGAAACTGGTTTGCTGACCATGATTTTACTTTGTTTGATTGGCCAGCCAACTGGTCTGACCTGAACCCCGTAGAGAATCTCTGGGGAAGATGAGAGACACCAGACTCAACAATACAGGCTGCTATCAGAGCAACCTGGGCTTCATTACACCCCAGCGGTACCACGGACTGATCGGCTCCATGCCACATTGTTTGATGCAGCAGTTCTTACAAAAGGATTCCGGTGTCCAAGTAATGAGAGCATAAATGACCATAAAATTGCCAGAAGGTCAATGTTTTTATATCATAATCCTTTTGTTTTATTGCTGTTTTGTAACATTCTCATAGTTTTAGATTGTGGATTGAGACCTGCAGTAGCATAAATTGTTATTCTAAGTTCAGAAGACAAATTGTTTGTTGAAAATTTAAAAATTGATCGATAAGCGCAATAAACATATATAGATATATAGATGAATTACTTCTTAATTAACAACCAGTTGGCAATATCTGACCAGTCAGATTCCCCTATGTAAATACAAAGTAGTGGAAACCCCAAATATGCAATATTGACACTAGCAACATCCTTTAAAATCAGTATGTAACAGGCATCTTTGCAATAAATATTTAAAACTAATCTCTGAGTGAGCTCAGTGTGGTGACGTGTTATTTTTTGTTTCTCCCGCAGGGGTCTTACATGCTCTGACATATTTTCTGCCTCTGTGGCAGTGTCATCCTGAATTTTGTTTTTTGTCCCGTGAATGGGTCATAAAAATATCTCCTGTCAGAATACAGCAGCAGTGTAGTTCGGAGTACAGCCCTGCGTCTGCCTCGTGTTGTAAGTGCAGTCTATTTTACTCCCTGAATCTTTCATTGTGTTTCTGTCTGTCTCGTTTGTTTCTTTTGACCTCTTTCTCTCCCCACCGTGATGTTTTCTGTGTTCACCCCCACTCTTCATGCTCACATAACCCAACATACAGTAGCATTTCATCACTTCCCCTCCTCCTCTTTCCCACATTTTCCTCTTTGCTACCCAGACCTTCCTTTCTGTAAACCCAGGAGGGGGAAGATTGTTTTGCTTTCCTTCTCTGACCTCTAACCTCCTTCTCTCACACTCCATATTTGACCCCAATTTTAGATTTTGACCTTAAAGGGGAACCAGCCATTTCACATACAGTGCAGTTCAATCCACCGGTTAGTCTTTATTTAACCTCTTAAAATAATGTTAGATAATGAAGGGGGTTGTTCTAGCCTTAGAGGAAATTAAAAGTGATATTGTCCACAGTATCATCAATAAATCAGTAGGAACAAAGTATGGGTATAGATTATTTAGACCGTGAGGAGGGTGTTTTTTCTAACCTGGAGGGCATGAGGAGAAAACATGATCATTTCTATTGATGGCTTTATGTTTTACAACACAAGGTAGGAGAAAAGTACTCACCCCCCTAGCACTTCTGCCTTCCCTTCTCTTTCTTTTAATGAAAATGTCGGAGTACAGGAAGGTAGAGCAGCAACTCAGTCCTGTGGGTATGGTTGTTAGCCTCAAGACTCTCCCATTATGAAAATGAGCGAGCACAGGGAGGTAGAGCAAGAGCCAAATCTGATGGGGGTGAGTGCCAGCACCAAGTCTCCTCTTTTATTAAAATGTGAGAGTATAGGGAGGTAATTCAACAGTCCAGTCTTTTGGGGGATAAGAACTAGCCAAAAGCCTCTTCAATGGTTAAACTGAGGAAGTACAGGGAGGTAGAGCAACAGGGTTAGGGTTGAGTACTGCCTTGAACCTCTTCCATTATGAAAATGTGGGAGTACAGAAAGTTGGAACAATAGTCTGGTGTTGATGAAAGCATACCCAAGTCTTTTCCCTTATAATAAAAAGGGAGCTGGTGCTAGCCTTGGGAAAAATTGATAGTATAGGGAGTTTTAAATATAGTCCATTTTGGTGGTGGTGAGTGCCAGCCCCAAGTCTTTATCCTAGTTTTGAAGAGGGAGTCAGAGAGGTACAGCAACAGCCCAATCTTTTTGGGGGGTGGGGGCCAGCCACAAGCCTCTTGTGTTAGTTAAAATCAGGAAGTACAGGGAGGTAGAGCAACAGTCTGATCTATAGGGTTAAGTGCTGCTGAACCTCTTCCATCATGAAGATGTGGGAGTAATGAAAGTTAGAACAATAGTCCAATCTGGGGGTGATGAGAGCCAGCCCCAAATCTCTACCCTGATTTGGAGGAATGTGTAGGGGGAGGTAGAGCACAGTCCAACAGAGTTGGGTCTGAGTCTCTTTCTTCATAAAATTGAAGGTGTAAGTGGAGGTAAGGCAACAATGCAGTCTTGTTGTGGTGAGTATAGCCCAAAGGCTCTTTCATTGTTTCAGTGAGGGAGTAGGAGGACATAGAGCAACAGCTGGATTTGGTGGAGGTCAGTGCTTGCCCTGATCAGGGCACCTCATCTTAGCTCTGCTTTTCTTTTCCTATTTCTAAGCTCTCTCTTCAGACTTTTCTCTGTCTTTCCATTCTATTTAGTGTTCTTTTTGCTCTTTTTTCTCTTTACTGTTGGCTCCAGGAATTGTTGGGTTTTATGTTTTAGGACCATAGAGGCCATGTGGCATAGTAGGTATCTGCATTTCTACTCCTAGGTGTAGCTTGTATGTATTGACCATAGTTCTGTTCAGGTGGGGTGATGATGCTGTTTAGGCTGTGATGCCCATGCAGTTAAGAGAACGGTGGTCTTAGTGATGGGAGCAGGCATCATGGGGGGTTGTGGCTCATAGACACTGCAGCTGTCCATGTGATGAGTAGGTGGTATCAGGGTTGTTGCTACCTTAAACTTGTTAGTAGGGAGTCTGGTTCTGTTGAAGGTAGTGCTGCTGTTTGGGTTGTGGTGGCAGCTCAGGACTGTGTGGTCGGTCACGTAGCATATCAGTTGTGGATAGGAGCATCATTTGGTTAAGAGGTCTCTTCACTAAGTGCTTATTTTTTCACTAAGGCACATGTATTTTGTTTGTTCCAGATTTTTATTGAGTCAGGCATGTGGCTCAGTCTCCTCCACTACTCCAGTCCCTTTTGTTCAGGTTGTTACATAAGTATGCCTGTGAATAATAAATATTATAATGATTGCAGTCTTGCAGATTGGATTCTTTGTACCCCTCAGTGAACACATTTAAGAATATGTTGATACACAGTCTTGTATCCCTCATCTGTAAATGTGCCTTTTTGTGTGTTTGTGAGGTAGAGGAGGATGTTTTCTGCAGACTCAATCTGCTGACTCCAACAAAACTGAGTCCAAGTCTTTGTCAGCAACAGGGAAAGAGAGCGGGAGAAAGATCATCTGCAGACACAACTCGGAGCAGGAGTATGAGGCGCTCAGGGGTTTGCCTGGGGAGAGAAACTGTATGTGCATACAAACACCAACATCCTATATGAGCTTAATAACTTTATGTCACCTTCAGGATAGAGAAGCTACAATGTCAATATATACACTCAAAGAAGTGTCAAGAATAATTTCACAGTAACCTGCTTATATGAAATACGTGGTCTGACACATATAAACATGAACACACAAAAAGTCATTCAGTCTTTAAGGTTTTTAGGAAGTTTGTTGTTGTGGGTTGTACTGTTTAAACTAGCTGGTACCTCTGAATCAAGTAACAGACTTGTGGGCAAGAATGAAAAAAGGGCACAGACTATTTTTTATTATGCTTTTACATACTATACCTCTGTAAAAACAGACAAGGAACTATAAAGCATTTAACAATTGACTTAAATAAAGTAGGCAAAGGAGGATGTTAGTGAAAATGAACTTTAAAACAGGGAGGTTATAGCACTTAATTACATTTTTCCACTCTAAGATGTGGTTTTGACCACAGGACACACTGCCAACTGGAAGTCAACCCCAGAGGGCCCTGAAAAGGTAGCATGGGTGGCCATTTGTCATATATTCTCCATTTAAAAAGAAACCTAGGGACACTGTCATAAATTTTCCACTTAAAGGGGAACCAAAGAGGGCATTTCTATGGCGATCTTTAATTTTATGTTTTTAGTTATTTGATTTTTTTTTTTACTCTATCCCTTTTGTTCTTATTGCTTGTTTTCTTTCTTTCATAATTGCCTTTTTTGTCTGTTTGCTCATATTACGTTTTCATATATGCTGTGAAGCACGTTGTTACCTGTAATATATGATATGATATTATATGATATTATATGATATTATCTGATATATTATATTATATTATGTTTTATTATATTATATCATATCATATCATATTGTATTACATTACATTATGTTATATAAATTATATTAAATTATATTAAATTATATTATATTATATTATATTATATTATATTACATTATATTATTTTATATTATATTATATTATATTATATTATATTATATTATATTATATTATATTATTTTATATTATATTATATTATATTATATTATATTATATTATATTATATTATATTATATTATTATCAATCAGGGCATCTCTGGTTATCACTGTTTTCTGCTATTTTTAGTAAAGAAACAAGTTTTAAATCAAATTGCCAAAACACACACAAAAAAAAAGAAGAACAAAAAAATTAATATTTCTTTTATTTTGTCCCTTGTTTTCTTATGTCCCTTGGGATTTTGTGAGGTATGCTTAGAGTGATTTATCCCCTGAGAATTTTTATACTTATGTAGATGTTTTATCTTTCCATCCATCTGTTTCGAATCTTAACAGTTATCCAGTTCAGGGTCGTGGGGCAGCTGGAGCCAATCCTAGCTGTCATCGGGCGAGAGGCAGGGTACCCCCAGTGCTTGTCAGCAGTCAATCAGGGCTGACATGTTGAGACAAACAACCATCTATACTCTCTCTCATATCTACGGGCAATTTAGAGACAACAATAAGCCTAACAAGCTCATCTTTGGACTGTGGGCAGAAGCCAGAGTACCCAGAGAGAACCCGTGGATGCATTTAGAAAACATACAAATTCTGCACAGAGAGGTCCTGTCTGACTGGGATTCAAACCAGGAACCTTTTTTCACCGACCACTGCACCAACGTGCAGCCTGTATATATATATTTACAATGTAAACGCCTGACAAATATCATGAAAAAGTAAGACCCATATTGTATAATAGGAGTGCTAATTAGTGCCTAGAAATGCTCTGACAGCTCTACTGTGTTGAATGACATGTCATCTTTCAGGGGGAAATAAAAGTAAAGATTGGGGGCGGCGTATACAGTATGAACTAGCCAAAACCACTGTAAGATGATGAGGGAGAATTCATTACAGGCACTTCAAACAAAAAGGATCCTTACTGTTCCTGATCCATCCTCTGGTCTCCTTCAAGGGTGTTTTTGTTATTCTGCTGAATAATGGATGAAGCCGAGGCAGAGGGAAGGAGAGAGATAGTCCTCTGGCGACTCAGCCTCACTGCAGCTCTTGTTTTAACTGATGCTTTGTCTCAGCTCAGGAGGGATTTTTTTCTTTACTCTTGGCCTTGATCATCTGAGCCATGACTCCATGTTTTGATGTGAAACACAATAAATTGCTCTGGAAAGAAAGCTCTAATTTTCACACAAAGAAGTGTAATAATTGGGATTTTGTAAAACAGCACTCTCAGTAAATCAAAAGAGACTTCACTTCATATTATTCAGACCGACTGATGATTCCTTTAGTTCCTGACCTTTCTCCTGTCTTTGTAATAAGAGATGGCACAGTTAGGTCAGTTTGAACACAGAGATACAAAAAAGAAAACAATATGCATGAACTCAGTCCTGTTAATTCAACAGGCTGTGAGCAACATTATCCATAAGGCAGAGCAGAGCTGCAGACAGATACGTTAGCATTAGCTGCTACAGACAGATACGTTAGCATTAGCTGCTACAGCCAGCCAGCCATCAGCAGCACTGTAGGATCATGTCAGCATTATGCACAGGCACTTCCTGTTCCAAATAAACGTTTTGTCCATCTTGACCACCAAAATCCAGGCTTGTAGTGATTTTGAGAGGTAGGACCATCTACTAAGATCAATCTACAATCTATATCTCCAATTCCTAAAAAGTTTGGGCACTGTTTAAAATGTAAATAAAAACAGAGTGCATTGATTTGCAAATCTCATAAACCCATTTTATTCACAACAGAACATAAACAACACACCAGATGTTGAAACTGAGACATTTTATCATTTCAGTAACAATGTTAGCTCAATTTAAATCTGGTGGCTGTCACACTTCTCAAAAAAGTAGGGACGGGGCAACAAAAGGCTAGAACAGTAAGTGGTAATAATGAAAAAGCAGCCAGACGAGCATTTTGTACCCAATAATGTTAATTGGCAACAAGTCAGTAACATGAATGGGTAAAAAAGGAGCATTTAGAGAGGCAGAGTCTCTCAGAAGTAAGATTGGGAAAGGTTTGCCAATCAGTGAGAACTGTGTCTAAAAATTGTGGAACAATTTCAGAAAAATGTTCCTAAACATACAACTGTGAAGATTTTGACAATCGACAGTACATAATATCATCAAAATATTCAAGGAATCTGGAGAAATCTCTGTGTGCAAGAGATAATGTTGGATCCTGGTGACTCGAGTGCTCAGATATCACTTACTTAAAACCAGGCATGATTCTGTACTGGAGCTGCATGGGCTCAACAGTCTCAGAAATCTTTGTCTGTCTTCCACAAACGTAAGTTAAAGCTGCTCGATGCAAGGAAGAAAACTTGAACACCATCCAGAAATGCCACTGTCTTTTCTGGTCCAAAGCTTATTTGAAATGGGCTGAAGCAAAATGGAAAACTGTTCTGTGGTCATGTTAAGCAATGTTTGAAATTTCTTTTTGGAAACCACGGAAGCTGTGTCCTGTGGACTAAAGAAGAGAGAAACCATCCAGCTTGCTATCAGTGCAGAAGCCTCTGTCTCTGATGGGGTTGCACTAGTGCCTATGATGTGGGCAGCTTACACATCTGGAAAGACACTATCAGTGCTGAAAAGTAGAGAGAGGATTTACAGAAACATATGCTCCCATCCAAACAGCGTCCCTTTCAGAAAAGGCCTTACAATGCTAAACCACATAGCCCATCCATCACTAAAGCATGGCTTCACAGTCGAAGAGGCCAGGAGCTGAACTGGCCTGCCTGCAGTCTTTTGAGCAGTTAGAATCCTACATCAGACAAGAATGGGACAACATCCCTCCCCCAAAACTCCAGCAACTGGTCTCCTCACTTCCTTGTAAAAATACAGGGGATGCTACACAATGGTAACCATGGCCCTGTCCCTACTTTTTTGAGATTGTTGCTTCTGTGAAGTTCAGAATGAGCTGATACTTCTATGATATGGTAATAGTTGTGCTTGGTTGTGGTCGTCCCAAAGGTCACATGACAAATCTATTTAATGAATCAACAATGTAAAATTCATGCATAAAGTGGTACATGAGTAATCATGTTTAATATCCATGATCTCAAAATGATCTAAAATAATTGTTAAAACTATTTTAACAAAGATGTAACACTCTATGTGTTTCCATGTGTTGAGAGCTGTATGTATGTAAAAGAAACACAGAGAACTAAAGAACTCCCTCTATGTGTGGTTCACTGTTTAAAGATTAAAGACCACTTTATGGAGCAGGATGTTTCGATTTATGGGTTTTTAGTTTATTTCATAATAAATACCTACCTACCTACCTTTCGTAGACTGATTCATGATAACGTCCATTCATTCTTCACTTCTCCTCCAGCTCCATGGTCATCCATGTTTCCTCGAGGTTGTCTTTGACCAGACATTTACTTGTCCAGCAGAAACATTTGAAGCAGCCAGAGAAAAGAACATTTGTTTTGTTGATATTATCACTAAACTGTCTCATTTATGTCCCCTGGACATTGTGATCTTATCATGATATATTCATGTGCAGCATTAACCTTCTCTTTAAATAGCATTAAACTAAAGTTTTTGGTTTGTAGAGCAAACATGTAAATGCCGTCTTATTCGCTGCTATTGCTGTTATTTACCATCTTTTAATTTTACCAGCCTTTTTGAACGTATTATATGAAGACTCACCCTACACAGCCTCTGATTTCTAAAACTTGTTCTCTTCATAAAAAAATGCAGGACAAAAATGAACAGAACGCCAAATCTCTACAATGAAGACATTTCCAAAACAGGATAGAAACATAATGAGTCATGAGTAATACTGATATTTGACTGATTTATGAATGGAATATAACTGTTATGTTACATAAACAGATAAAAAACATGATAGTTGATTATTTACTATTTAACTTGTTTCATGATTAAATTAATTATGTTCATTTTGATGCTTGGCATTATTTTTGTTTTCAGGGATGTGTTAATTTTTAACTTTTCCTTGGTTAAAAAAGCCAGTGGAACATCTGAGGGAAAATAAACAAAGAGTAGGATTTCTTTCATTAAAATTTCCAAAACTTTATTTTTCTCTTTATTCAAAATAAGAAAAGTATTTGTATTAATTAGTACTATTACCATATATCACGGTCCACGGACGTGTTGCCCCATAAAATAAACAAATCTGATAAATATGAAACATTTAAGAATTGGCCTGTTGTGGGAAATGGAACCAATCCTTACTGTTTTTTAAAATAATACAAAAACCTTTAAAACTAAGTCTAAGCGTTATGTTACTGTGAACCAGTTTAGTACATTTCATACAATATGGATTTGTGGGTTTTTTTCTTTAAAATGTACAACTGCAAAAAATTTCTGTGATTCTAAAACTCAAATATTTTGAAATTACAGTGTGTTGAAGGGGACATTGATTGAAAACCCCAATTTTTCAGTATCTTTGGTCATATATTTGGTTATCCAAAGGATCTACCAACCCACAGTATGTGACATAAGCAAACCCAGTCCTTTACCCAAGATCTTCCTATGTATGTAAAAAAAAAAATCTAACAGTCCGTATGGAAGAATGTGCTCTCACAGAGATATCACAGGAGTTTTTATATTAATGCCTGACCCTAGCCTGGTATCTCAGTTGGAGGTGAATGTGCATAATGGCATCATAATGTTCAAATGTAACTGTAAGAGAAGGAAATGTCGGTTTTGGGGAGAAACTTGAATAAATAAAATAGTTTGAAGGTGATTTTTTTCAAAGCCTGGTCTTTCCACCAAATCGTAGAAAAGCACTGACAGTGGTACCAATAACAAAGATCATGGGTTTGATAATGGTATTAGTTTTATGATCTCATCCCCAACAACTAATGTAAGTTATGAATAAATCTTTGCTTGAAGACGTTTATGGGTGTAGACTGAAGCATTTTTTCTTTTAAATTCAGTTTAATTTTATAATAAAGCAAAAGACCATTTAATGTTGTTTAGGCTTCAAATTCCTGACAAAGAAAACAGAAAAGTATGAGCCATTACACTCCAAACTTCCATCCATGTTTTCCAAGTTCAACGTTGATGAAGGTCCACCTTTTTTTCTTGCAGGTAAAGGTTCAGCGTTGGAGCTGCTCTGTTGTGTCTTTTCTGTTGTTTCAGCCTCAAACCACCTCAGTGTGAAGTGGTTGGATTTTATTTTTAATGGAAATGTCCCATACATAATTGGGAAAACTTGTTAGTGTGTACCAATCATTTTTGATCGGATTGCTTTATCAACCTTGAGCAGAAGGATTCAGGACTGACCACCAAAGTCCTGAAGGACAGGTCTGTGCATGTATTTTTAAATACCAGTATGTGTTGTGTTTCTTTAGAAGTGAAGTACAGGCTAACAACATTACTGATGTTAATGGTTATCCTTCATATAAAGTTGTTTTATCCATGTAGTTGAGTTAGCAACATTAGCTTTTGTTCTGCATACAAAGCTACAGTTATATTGTTTCATTTATGAGAGGCGTTCCCAACTTTTTCAACTCTAGACTCAAGAAACTCCCTGCAACCCAAACTTAAAAAAATATGCACCTTATCAACATGTTCAAAGTTTGGAAGAGTCCCAGTAAGTGTTATAGTGTTTGATTCTATTTCATGGAAGTAAAAATTGCCATTCAGATCTATCATAGACATTTCCCAAAATCAATATTACAACACTTTTAATACAGGAGCCAAGCTTACCAGCTACCTGAATACTCATATAGAAAATATGATTTGGCACAAAAATGATGTTCAAAAATAGATAAGGCAAAGATACAAGACTGTATAAACATTTCTTTAAACAATCAACTCATGTTATTAGTTGCTAATAGTAGTTTTAATGCTTTCAAACCATACATGTACCTCTATTCTACTCTTTGCTGTAGTGTTAACATTTTAAACAAAAATGTTGTAATATAATCTTGTAGATTTTAAATAATGTTGTAATGTTATGTATATTTAATAAAGTAAGGCTGCACTTTTTCAAAAATAATGTTGTAATTTGATCCTGTTGTAATGTTGTACAATGTAAATTATGTTGTTATGTAATGTTGTACATTTTGAATGATAAAGTAGCAATGCAATGTTGAACATTTTTAAGTAATAATGTTTTATTTTAATCTTGTAGATTTTAAATAATGTTGCAATGTAATGTACATTTTAAATATAATAAAATAATGTTAAGTTGCACTTTTTTAAAACATAATGTTGTAATTTTGATCCTGTTGCAGTATTGAACATTTTTAATGATAATGTTGTGATATTATGTTGTTGTGCATATGGCAAATAATCAATTCTGCTGCAGAGAAATAAATGGGAGTTTTATTTCTGGAACCATACTGTTGATCTCTATTTGTGAGTGACCCAGTTAGAATTATTTATTGAGCAAAAACAACATTCTCACAGTTTTTGTCATGCTTTATTTTGTATTTTTTCTCTGTTTTAAGCTAAGGTTACTTTACCCCCTGTTTGGATGAAAGTGGACTTTAGTTTTGGAAGAGCTCTATTGCAAGTTATTACAGCAATTTTGCCTGCACAAAGCTTGCACAAAGTTACTGTGAGAATCTAAGCATCCAGAAGGAAGTCAAAGTGTTTCATGTTTAGTAACCCTTGAATGGCTATTGAGGTCTTGTGATGATGACAGAGTTTTCGTTGTTTTTTGGCTTTGAAAATTAGAGCAAGAAGAACATGAATTCTCTTCAACTGCGATAATGAAATCAATCATTTCTGGTGGATTTTGCATTGCCAACTGGCAATCTAATAAAAACTGTCCCATCCTAACTTTTGTACAGTCTGATTCATGTCATAGAGTTAGCTAATTTTGCACATTTTTAAGGTGTAAAATGCTCTATGTTCATTGGCACTGTGTCTTCATTGGCACAGGAACAGCCATGTTTCTTCCAGTCATGCCGATGATTTATCATGGAAATGCACAGCCATAGTTGTGTCTGCACACCTTGCAGAAGGAAAAAGCTCATTTGCATTTAAAGAGACACACACCAAAACCGAGCGTTTTGAGAAAGGCTGTTTAAAGCTGGTTTACACAGGGTCATAAACCGCCTCTGGTGCTTGATCCTTGTTATATTTTGACCAAAGCACGGCATAGATGTTTCATTTAGACTACAAGGGACTAAGAATAGGTGGAAAAGTGGTATGATGTCAGCTCTAATAATGATTTTAGTTAACAGGCTTGCTCATTACATGTAAATAAGAAAATGCTATTAAGGTGGACTGCCTGCCATATCACCCACAGTGTGAGTGGAAGTCCTCTTGAAAACCACACCGTATACCAGCCTCTGGACTCACAGGAGCAATAAAGACAGACACGGGTGGGACTAGGGTTTATTACTTTTAATCAATTCAGCTAGCTACAAAATGTCCACCACTTCACACACTGACAGGATACAGAGAGGGAGTCTTTAATATTACATGCGTTGAGGACATCAATCTCACGGTTGAACCTATTGTGTCATTCAGGTTTAGGTATTTAATCACCTTACTCTAACTACTCGGCATTTTGGCGATTTGGTGTGCATAGCTCTAAAGTACAGAAGCAACAAAAAAACCCTTTTGAATGTATTTTTGTTTCAGAGTATAGTTACTGTTATTTTATACTATCATTATTTTTACCAATAACAAACCACACGGGGAGAATAAACTTACAGATACAGTCTTCTTATAAAAGTAAGGTCTCTCAGAAATATGCGTCTTTGCTTTACATTGCAAACGTTTATTTTTTTCAGAGCATCCAAAACCTATGTTACAATACACAACCAGTCCTCATCTTTCAGCACATAGTCAACATCGTCATCATTGAACTGCATAATCATTTAGAAAACAGGTCATTTTTTTGCAATACAACCCCAAGTCCTCATATTTTTTCAGCTTGAACTCACTTTTTTGATCCCTTTTGCATTATTTTACAACGAGATGGTCACAGTCGGTAAATATATCGAGACAAAAAGAGTGGCACTATTGCAAACTTGCAGGAGTATGGAACGATCAACTGTGTCCTAATACTGAGCATGCGTTTGTCAATTTGCTACTGCCATGTTATCATTTTTTATATATATTTTTCAGACAGGTTTTATTTATAAGACTAAAATCTACCATTTGTCATGCAGAGAACGCACAATTCACATCACTTGGAATGCAATGTCTAATACAGCTACAGAGAGTCTAGTTGCACATTGTCTAACAGTAACTCAGTATGATTGCAATGAAGGAAAATGTACCAACGACTGCCTTTTGATTGTAAGTGCTCTTTGCAATCCCTTTCATCTGTATCGCCGCTCAGTATATCTTAACTTGTGTTTTTCCATTGGTCTTCTCCCTTTTTGTCGTAACAACACCAAAATAAGGAGCATGACAGTAGCCTAAATGGAATGACACAGTTTTACTAAGACGATACTGAGATACTGAAAAGGAAAAAGAATCAAACAAACAGCTTGTATAGCATTCCTATTATATACTTGTCATCCAGAGCATTGTACTTTTAAATAAATATATATATATATTATATATGATATCTATTATTATATATGATATATATATATATATATCGATAAAGAGAATAAAAACTTCACAGGTGAGCTAGAGAGCCATCAAGTCAGCACTATATACAACCTTTGGAAAGAATGATATACGGAGTATAAGAAATCATCTTTTTACGAGGACAATCATCTTGAAAAAGCTCGACAGACGACACACAGAACAACATTTACAATGGGGAGGGGAGGTGATATGTGCATGTGTGCAAACCTAGAAGGTCAATACCATGATGAAAGCATGTCAGCGCCTGACGACGTGCGGCGCGGGAAGCCCACGCTCTGAACTTAGAGCGTTTAGCCACTGCCCAGCATCTTTGTGGCGCGCTGGTTGGCCTCGTCAATCCTGGTCTTGTTGGAATCAGCCTGGGTGGAGGAAAAGGGAAAATGGTCTCAGTTGTTGGCTTTTGTATAAACTTCCCCAGTTAGTCAACAAAGGTAGCTCTTTTTTTTAGTATCAATTTTTTTAATCATAAAAAATTAGAATAAATAGAAAAGGTGTGGGAAAAACAAATCCCTCTTTTTCACTGAAAAGGGACAATACATACATATAACCTTTATTAAATTCAGTGAAACTAAATCTCAGTCCTACCTTCTCCATGATCCTGTCAATCTGGCGGTTCTGGGTGTCGATCTCGTTGCCCATGTCCAGAGCCATGTGGCGCAGGTTACCAATGATGCCGCCCACCTGCTCCAGGTTCTCGTCCATCTCATTTTCTCGGGCATCGTCTGTTACCCTGACAACACAAAGTCACAAAGTTTTAATCCTGTAGAGCCATAAACACCTGCTAACAAACACCACATATTGTCACACTGAGCAGGTTCAGAGAGGTGATGCCCGCTCCCTATGTGATGCTCTCCTCCATATTTCCCCTCTGATCCTGTTCTTGTCTCTCATCACCCCTGAACCTGACCTCTGAGCGGGCAGCTGGACACCAGGAAGTCCCTCTGCAGCAGAGGTTACTCTCTATTTTTGTGCTGTATTTTCTTTGAAGGGAAAGATCTTTAACTTTTAGGGAATTTGATTGTTCTTAAATGACACGTATATCATTAATCATCATGACATTTATTAACCCTTTCCTTCTTTGTGCAAGCTAAATGAAATAAGCTGAAATGAATATAAGTATATTGACACCATTCTGGTCATTTTGGCTTTAAACTACATTTCTTAATGAATAATGTTATTCATTGGAATAATAAGAATTATTATTAATTCTTTAGTGTAAAGGCAGAGGCTGGTTAATGAAATTATCTTCTGCACGTTCATTCGTCCCTGTCTGTTGGGACTGAATCAGGCTGTGCACCACTTCACTTCAGTGAGGAATGATTCTGATGTATGAGACAAAGAAATAAGTGCAGTGGAATTAATTCAACTCTTGACCTCCTTTCTGTCTCTCCTCATCTCCACATTATTTCAGATTTTTATGCTGTCTTTAACAGCAGACTGTTAGCCTGTCTCTAATATCCTCTAATAAACCTAAAATAAAAAAAATGTATCTTTGGTCCGCTGACCCTCCAATCAGAGAGGCTCCTCTTTTAGCAAACATGGCCGGGCATCACAGACTTTCACCTTAAACCTTCTAGCTCAGTTAGAAGGGTACTTGGGGTGTCTGTAAGAGTGATTCAAGATATCTACTCCCTGATCAGGGGGTATTTTTCATCCTGTTTCCTAAACTGAAAGATAAATCTGAGAAATGCTTTCTTTGAATTCATCTTGTGGACGACCACACTCAACCCATCACTGACCCATCACAAAGAATAACAAATTGTATGTTTGAAAGCAAGAGAAAACATTATAAATACTGATGATAAGTGATGTTCTGCTTAAGCAGCTATAACAATACTTCATAGCAACCTTAGGATTATAGCAGGGTTGGCATAATGTGATAATGACGTAGCTACTCAGTAACTTTACTATTACAAATGTTGCAGTAATATGCTAGGTAACTTATATTTTGAGGCTGCAACAGTACTGATCTACAGCTGCAGTGAATGCCAGGACAGACTAATTGTTCATTTTTTCATACTGAATAAAGAAACATTTTAGGGGCATAAAGACATTTATAGAGAATGTTATGGATACTAGAGAGAGAGGCGGCAACAATAAACTTTGGTAAGAAGCATTGGCATAGCAAGCAACTAAAACAGCATCTGTGGACACAGGCTCTAATGTGGGTCTGTTATGGTACACATGTGGTTGTAAAAGTTTTGGATTATTCATTTGTTCTTTAACCTTTTTTGCCTTTTCATTTTTTGTTTTCAATTTCTATTTTGTTTTAATTAGTTTAACAGCTGGCTTGTTAGTTTAGCTTATTTTTTATTTTGTAAAATTTTGCTTGATTTTAGTTTTTATTTGTTTTTGTGTTAGTTATGTAGTATGATGGTCCAGGTCGAGACCCTTAATGTCCAGAAGAGGAAAACATCATACAATTTAAAGTCCCTGTAAAGTGATGAAAAAAATATGTCTTTTAGGTTTGTTGTATGACAGGCCACTGTGTTATCAACCTCCATGCCAAATTTCAGTCATGAAAAACATCTCTAAGTTAAAAAAAAACTAAGCTTTAAAATCATGAAAAATGAGGCAGTAAAATCTGCTCCAGGATGGTGTGGGTGTGTCGGTTGAATGAGCTGAAGCCACGCCCACTCATGAGAATTAAGATCTTTTTATTGGAGCACAGCTGCCTAAAGTTGGAGATTACCTTTACTGTTTTCTGGCACAGATCTCTCTGTTATGATGCTTTTAATGACCCTTAGACCACTGTGGCTGATAGATTTGGGAAATTTACCTCACAATGAACAAAAACACAGCATGTAGCTGGCTGTTAACTTTCAGTGAAGGCAGTGACATCAGCTAACAACAGACTGTACTGTGATGAATTGCTCTGTGGTTTTTATATCATTGTAGAGTTAGGGGGCGGGATAATTCCCGTGGTAATTCTTGTGGTCCTCTTCGGCATGAATGCTGAAACGTGTCCGTTCTGCTTTGCCCAAATAAAACTACCAAAAAATGACCTTTTTGAGTGCTGACGCCTCCTTCTCTAGTAAGTCTTTTTTTGTTGTGCACCTTGAGGAGTTTATTTTTTGGAGGGTGGTCCTTTTTTGGCTTTCTCTAATTCTTCATCAAGGCTGGTGATGTCATTGGCTCAGATATTTGCTCTGCCCAAATATAACCAAGCCAGGAATGAGTTGAACAACTTTCTTACGGGCTAAATCCGAAATTGAGTCACATTTAGATCTCAATGTTTTCAAGTTTACAGCAGCCTCATTCTAACATATCTAGTGTGTTAAGAGACAAAGTTTGGACTTCAATTTACAGGGACCTTAAAGATGTATATTCCAATAATATATTCAAATAGGCAACTTTTTTATTTTCATGTTACTTATTCAAATATGAAATCTGAAAACCAACTTAGGACCTAAAATTACCAATGCGTCACATTTTGACAAATTCAACTAGAACATTCTTCATGCTGTAGAAGGAATTAGCTATTCACTCATCTGCACATTGAAGCTTAAAGCCACTCCAGCATGCACCCATGAGTCAGTGTCCCAGGAAGTGAAGGTTTAGATACTCTTTTTTAAATGTGCTGTGGGAGAACAACTAATGTTAAACATTAAACATGTTCTTAGAGATTTCAAGACATCTTCATACACTGTACTGTATATTTGTATTTATATTTTCATTAATTTAAGTTAATAAAAGACTTGTTGATCAAATATAAATTGAAGCAATAGACTGCAGATGCCATGATAACTGAGAGGGGCAGGGCTTGACGAAAGGTTTGGTCTTAGTTTCCGATCAGTTATTTAACTGAGCCTGGGGATAATATTACAGTTTCAGTTTACAGGTTCATAAGACTGTTGGTGAAGAAGCCCAAAACATGGCCTGTTTTTGATGCAGGATACAAGACTGGATCATTAAATGTGGCTTAAAGTCGATACCAAACCTATTTGAAAGTGTCCTTTTTAAACACTTTTCATTCAGTTTAAATATTTTCCATAGATCTGACATTTTATTCTACTTTGCAAATGTTCCCTTTTGCCATCTTATTTCATTTTACTAGTTCAATTAAGTAAAAATCATTACAACAGATTGCATGAATTATTTTATTAGCTTTTCTTTTGTCATGTTTTGTATTTTAATGTCTTGTTGATGCTCTTCCTCATGTTTATGATGCTTGTGATGATATAAATGTCCCTGTAAAGCACTTTGATTGGCTGTATGTATGAATGGCATTTATAAATAAGATGTTTAGTACAGGTGTACTATAGGTTTTCTGTCCATCACCTTTTTGTCCCTTCATGATTCTCCTGCAGCCAAAGATGCCCGTACCATCTGCACATGTGTACTGCTATCCCTCTCTCTGTCCATCTGTGCGTGCTTAAACATCCTGCCACATCACCTCCTGCTCCGTCTTTCTTATTCTTAGCCCTTCCATTTTTAACTCGGAGTGTTTTGATGCATAAACTCTAAGCCTCTCATACCTGCGGATGAAGCCTCCACTGATGGCCATCTGTTCACGCTCATCGACCACGCGGGCGGGCTGGCTGGCCACCACGCCATCTTGGTTGTTCCCCCAGGCCTTGCTGGCCCCGCTCTTCATCCTGGTTGTCGACAGCGAAGGTGAAGATGAGGAGAAAAGTTACTCAACAGTTAACTAAACATATCATTATTTACCTCAACCAGGCTGGCTTCCCATTAGTCAGATCTACACAGAGAGCCGTGGGTTTGAGGTAGTGTGTGTGGCGTGATCAGCTGACACAAAGGTATTTTTTGGCTTCATGCAACCAGCACATAAATATATGGTGGGGACTAGACTAAGTCAAGCAAAGCATAGCAGGCACAGACTGGTTGATAGATTGGGTTTGGTAAGTTCAAATTCATTCTCTTGTAGCAATCTGTGTGATGTTATATGTTGTATATAACATACTATGCAGAATCAGGCACATGTCACATCTGTTTAGTAGAATCTAAGCATGCATCTAAAAGTAGGACTCAGAATGGATAAAACCCACTCCCTCTCCTTTCCCCCCATTAAATCATCCTCCTGCCACCTCTGTGTGGTTGCAGCGACAAACCCGACCCCACTCCCACAGTGTGACAGAAAACAGAAAAGAGACGAGCTTTTGGCAGACACACAAAACAGAGAGAGTACAGGACTGGAACATTGTTAGGAGGGACGACGGAGAACAAACTGCCAAATGACAAAAGGAAACAAAACAAGAAACTGGAGTGAGTTCACAGAGAATTATAACACCCCCACCTCCAACCCCACCCTGGCTTTGTGATCTTTAAATGTCAGTGCTTTTATTTCAGATGTAGAAATCTGGACAGGCTGGGACGTCCGGCAGCAGTCAGTACGTCTACATGCAAGCAGTAAAAGTTGATTTATTGTGGTAGCCTGACTGTAGACTATCAAAACATGCGTAAAACATATTAGTATGACTTGAATGTACTAAACCCAATTTATAAAAGCCATTAAGACACCTAAATGACACAGAGATCTATTCACTCACGCAATTAAATCTGAACCAAACTGGACTAAGTGTTCTGCACATGCTCTACAGCCCCTATGCCAGGCTTTCACCCAGAAGTAGACAAGCATAAATGCCTAGCATAGCAGGAGTGGCATTGTATCCTGCCATCAGATATCCCCATAAATTAAAGATATGGCCCACATTTGAACATGAAGCTTGACTGTATCATACTTCTTTGTTTCAGCACAAGGCAGTGCTATTTCTGTAAACAAACATTTCGACAAGAAGACTTTACTGATTTGAGTTTTTGTGACTAAACGAAGACAGCACTGTAAATGGAAAACATATTGTCAACCAACATAATAATAATATTTTGATTTATAATACCTGATGGATTATGAAGGATTATAGCAGTACCAATGATATTTTAGGGGCAGAACCAGTGGTAGCAAGGGTCGACCAGGACCCCCTGAAATCTGACTAGCCTCCCTTAAATCCTTAAGATGACTGGCTATTTGCCTTTTCAGTCATTAACTAGCCATTTAAGCATACCCAATAACTAAGAATATCTTAACCATCATAAGATTGCTTTTACTAACTACACAACCCTCAAGGTGAGGCATGTGAAAGTGGCCCCACCACCCTTATATATTTTCCTATGTGTGTATGTGTATGTGTGTATGTTTACAGGCTTGCAGTACAACTAAAACACGCCTGTAGCTATCTTCTCTTTCTCCTATAATGATGCTAACTGGAGCGACCATTCTCTGACCGGGCACAGGCCTTTGAGCTTGAAGTGTTGCAGGATAGATCCACCTGATGACAGGAATGGAATCCGGCCAATCTATTGGCTTTGCACGTTAAAAGAGAGGAGACATCAGAGGGCTGCTGAGTCAGCTGAAGCAAAGAATGGGGGATTGTTTGCACGCCTTCAACCACTGAGCAAGACCTCAATGAGGAATTGCAGGTTTGATGCTTTAAGAAGCCAGTGTATAGATTTGACAAGCTGCATCACCTTCTGCAGACTGGCTGTCACACAGTGCTACCTCAAGGACCAATCACAGGGCTTGCAGTTAAATTATTGAGGAGGTGCATGTCAGTTACATGTGTAGGTCTCTGTATAGGGTCAAAAGCTTTATGGGCCCACAGTGTAACCTATGCAGAATGAATCAGGCTTTAGCAAGGTCAACCAAAACTAGAAATTCCCTCAGTGCTTAATGGGTCAAAGATAGTAGTCTGGTTAATATCCTTAACGAGCTAAAACTGTAGCTCGACTTAACTGTGCATGTAAACGTACTGAATAAGGCAGAGAATGAGGGGTTTGACAAGAACTTTGACACCAACACATCACGTGTGTCCCTCTGTATCTGCTTCTGTTTTAGAGTATAAGATGAATAAAGTTATACTAAAAGGAAAGTGCAAAAACAGCTGTTATGAATGGCACACAAAAGAGTCAGGAAAGAGTAAGAAAGGTGTCAGATCAGAGGTTTATGTGCACATCTTTAGTGTTTTATTAACTTTGTTTCTCTGGATTTTTAAGGCACTTATTAAGGCTGTAACAGATTTAATCTCCCAGGCAGTCTAAAACAGCTGCGACTGAGCAGTGAATCTCCTGTATCAACTCTATTCTGTCATTTTTTGCTTTCTCATAGCAGCATCAGTTGTTGTTTTTAGTTTAACCAGAGAGTGCTGTGTGGATGTATTTTAGCTGTATCAGGGATGGCGATTGCTCAGCCTCCTACACTGCTTTATTAATAGAAATGGACTGAGGCAAGGCTATGCTTGGCTCCCTGTCCCTGCTGACACTCACCAGTGTGGTAAACACTCATGCTACCCTTGTCTGAGTCTGTCCTTTTTGTTCCCAGTTTGTTTCACTCCTTGGCTTCTTTTGTGTCTTTCTATTGCACATCCTCTCCTCTCCTCTCCTCTCCTCTCCTCTCCTCTCCTCTCCTCTCATTTGATTTCCAGTCTCTTCTTCTTCATTGCAATTTACTTTCCTGCAGCTTTCAAGTGGATGTGATGCACTTCTCTAATCAGCTTTGCTGCTGAAACGAGATGATGTGATTAGATCTTGAGAGAATTGCAGACCCCATCATAAAACTAGAACTTTTTCATTCATTAGCTGACTGATTTGATTTATCCACCAATCAAAATCCACAGACAGTGGCATGTAGACAGACCGAATCAGAAAGTCAGCTTATTCTGACGAACAGTGAGCATTCTGAGGGGTTAAATATGATCCCAGCCTCCCCATTTTAATGATGAACTTAATAGAAGAGAGAAATGTGTCCTTTGTCTTTCGAGGGTCCATCTTTGTGTGTTTTCACTTTGACTCAACTTCCCAGCAGGCTATCATGCCACTATCTGATATGGCTGACCTACATGTGAGTGAGTTCCCCCCGGGAGAGGCAGCTTCATGAACACTAATGTTGAAACAGCCAGT